>NC_088239.1:41159277-41467277 GCF_036934945.1 Oncorhynchus masou masou | reverse complement strand
CAATCCACCCTCTCATTAGCCCAGACAAGCAATTTATAAACTTGATCTCCACTATAAAAAGCATCTAGACATTATCTCACAATTCCTTTTAGACTAACATTTAGTTTTCAACAGCAGAGATTTGTATAAATATTGCTGTCTGTCTCTTCGACATTTACAGCATTGTATCAATATTCAAATTCGATCTCCAGCTGTCCCATAGTACTGAACGTGTTGTGAGTCGAGACGAGACAGGCAGGCAGCGTTTCCCAGCCATTCAGAGTCATGAATCAGCTGGCATAGTTTTTATGGATATATACAAAGAAATGTTAATTGAAAATAAGGTACAAGAAACGAATTGCAGCTAGTTTGCGGTCTTTCCAGCTTCAGTTTTTAATGATTGTTAGCTGTGTTGTTGTCTAGCTTCTCTGAATAACAGTGACGAGAGAGCACATTTTCTATTCCAGGCGAAATCACGCCTCATTAGCTCATTGTTATGGATGTATCCAAATAAATCTCTCTAGAAAACAGCTTAAACAAATGCAAATGAAGTTACTTTGTAATTCTGGCTGAACTTTTTGATGTCACTAAGTTAGCCGTAGTTGGCTAGCAAGCAAGCAAGGGATAAGAACCTTGCCAGCTACTATGGCAATGGAACATTTAGAATGAACAACTGGGTTGCGTCCATTGATACAGAACAAAAAGACTGAACAACTTGTTTGTGTCTCTAGCAATTGAACCAATATAGCCAGCAACCAGCCGGCTTGGGTAGCAACTTTAGATTTGTCGGGACTATATCTTGTGGAAGGATGAATAAATTCATCAAATTAACTTTTTAATTCAAGTATTTAGATCATTATTTGAATATGTTGGTAACTTGACTTTTGTCTCAGGCCTAACAACACCCGTGCCAATATATCCTCCAAACACTGGCCTCAGGGGCATTATCACTTAAATGATGGTGATAATGTGATAGATAACATGTAATAACATATGATAACCTTTCATGACCATCTATTGCTAGCAGGTCTACTGGGTTTCTCTGTGTCAGTAGTGGTGCGTGGCTAAAATCACTGGGAAGCCAGAAAGAAAATGCCATATTACCACCTAAGTGTTCTGATAATTGCATTGTTTGCTCTGTAATCTGTTAGTTTATATGCCTTGCGACCGTGATCTATAGGTCTAAAGGCCGAGACCATAAGAAGACAGTTGCAGAATAAATTCAACCACACCTTTTGTTTCATCACAAAACTGGAGAGCAACATCTGTCCATTGAAGTCCACAAAGTATATTGCATGTAACACTTACATGACCTACAGCATGGTCAAGCAAGTTTGAATGTTTCCAACATTTTCGGACCACTAAACAACTATTGATATAGAACCACGGAGAGTTACCGCAAGTCGCAAAGTTAACAGGCGCTGCTTCCACTTTTCCAGCACCATTTCAACATCATAAAATCACCTATGCGTAGTATAATACAGTGGCAACTAAAAGATGCCAAAACCGATTTAGTCCATTCAACTTAAGCTAAATATGTAGCTGTCTATGGTTCTGATTTCTGTGTGTTGAACTTCCTTCTTCTCAGGGCAGGGGTACAATTAATAAATGAATGGTTGGATCAGAATCACCAATATATTCATTGACCAGTACGGAAAATTAAGTAAAACCACAAGCCCAAATAACTATCACCATACATGGCTAATTTAGGAATGAACCTATTTTAGCTAGCCACCGGAAGAACACAACGAGATGCAACAATTCAAGTTGTTTCTCTCAATGACGCATGCTGTCGATGCGATTTTGATAGGAATGATGCCAAATCCAAACTGGCTTCCCAGTTATACTTTATTTTGGTGCATCAGGACCATTCACAGTTGAGCTCACTCAGTTTAGCTCAACGGTGATTGGCTCTTATTTCATACTTTTTTGTCAAGGGCTCGCTGGCTTTCCTTGCATTCAATGCTACAGGTGGAAACAATGTCATACTCTTTTAGACCAGACAGCATCAGATAGATGGCTTACACATACAGAGACAGAGGGGCACTGTTGTGCTCGTTCGGATGCTTTCTCCGGTGAGACACATTCAACCTCTTGCGAATTGAATGAAAATTATTAAACACAAGAGATACTAAAGATACATTATTTTATGTTTTTATATTTTTTCTTGGGTACATTTTTTGGGGAAGCCTGGTTTTCCTTGGCATCCATGAATACAAGGTGCTGGCTTGTGTGTTGACTTAGACAACGAGACAATTAGTGACACTATGTCTCATCCTCCCCAGTTTGTCCCTGACCAGTCAGTTGGTGAAGACTCTGCTGTATAACTACATCAGACAGGAGAAGTGTCCGCCTCCTGCCACACACCTTTTTGAACAGCAGTCTGACAGAGGAGGCCTGCTCTACGGACTTGCCTCGGGAGTAGCAAGTAAGTAACAACAGGTGCACAGACAGACAGGCAAATTACTTATACACACACATACTGTACCAGTCAAAAGTTTGGACACACCTACTCATTCAAGGGTTTTTCTTTATTTTTACTATTTTCTACATTGTAGAATAATAGTGAAGGCATCAAAACTGTGTAATAACACATATGGAATCATGTAGTAACCAAAATGGGGTTAAACAATCCAATTATATTTTATATATGAGATTCTTCAAAGTAGCCACCCTTTTCCTTGATGACAACTTTGCACACTCTTGGCATTCTCTCAACCAGCTTCACCTGGAATGCTTTTCCAACAGTCTTGAAGGAGTTCCCACATACAGTATGTGACCGACCAGCTCAAATCGGTCTTATGTAGCAACATTTGAAATGTTTTTTTTTTTTACATTGGCTAAAAGTAGATACTCAGAGCTACAAAATGGTATATCATACACTAAATCAAATCAAATGTATTTATGTAGCCCCATACATCAGCTGATATCTCAAAGTGCTGTACAGAAACCCAGCCTAAAATCCCAAACAGCAAGCAATGCAGGTGTAGAAGCACGGTGGCTAGGAAAAACTCCCTAGAAAAGCCAAAACCTAGGAAGAAACCTAGAGAGGAACCAGGCTATGAGGGGTGGCCAGTCCTCTTCTGGCTTTGCCAGGTGGAGATTATAACAGAACATGGCCACGTAGTTCAAATGTTCATAAATGACCAGCATGGTCAAATAATAATAATCTCAGGCAGAACAGTTGAAACTGGAGCAGCAGCACGGCCAGGTGGACTGGGGACAGCAAGGAGTCATCATGCCAGGTAGTCCTGAGGCATGGTCCTAGGGCTCAGGTCCTCCGAGAGAGAGAAAGAAAGAGAGAATTAGAGAGAGCATACTTAAATTCACACAGGACACCGGATAAGAAAGGAGAAGTACTCCAGATATAACAAACTGACCCTAGCACCTCGACACATAAACTAATGCAGTATAAATACTGGAGGCTGAGACAGGAGGGGTCAGGAGACACTGTGGCCCCATCCGATGATATCCTCGGACAGGGCCAAACAGGAAGGATATAATATAACCCCACCCACTTTGCCAAAGCACAGCCCCCACACCACGAGAGGGATATCTTCAACCACCAACTTACCATCCTGAGACAAAGCCGAGTATAGCCCACAAAGATCTCTGCCACGGCACAACCGAGACAGGAAGATCACATCAGTGACTCAACCCACTCAAGTGACGCACCCCTCCTAGGGACGGCATGAAAGAGCACCAGTAAGCCAGTGACTTAGCCCCCGTAATAGGGTTAGAGGCAGAGAATCCCAGTGGAAAGAGGGGAACAGGCCAGGCAGAGACAGCAAGGGCGGTTTGTTGCTCCAGAGCCTTTTCGTTCACCTTCACACTCCTGGGCCAGACTACACTCAATCATAGGACCTACTGAAGAGATGAGTCTTCAGTAAAGACTTAAAGGTTGAGACCGAGTTTGCGTCTCTCACATGGGTAGGCAGACCATTCCATAAAAATTGAGCTCTATAGGAGAAAGCCCTGACCAGCTGTTTGCTTAGAAATTCTAGGGACAATTAAGAGGCCTGCGTCTTGTGACCGTAGTGTACGGGTAGGTTAGCAGTAAAACCTTGAAATCAGCCCTTGCCTTGACAGGAAGCCAGTATAGGGAGGCTAGCACTGGAGTAATATGATCAAATTTTGGGGTTCTAGTCAGGATTCTAGCAGCCGTATTTAGCACTAACTGAAGTTTATTTAGTGCTTTATCCGGGTAGGCCGGAAAGTAGAGCATTGCAGTAGTCTAACCTAGAAGTAACAAAAGCATGGATACATTTTTCTGCATTTTTGGACAGAAAGTTTCTGATTTTTGCAATGTTACGTAGATGGAAAAAAAGCTGTCCTTGAAGCAGTCTTGATATGTTCGTCAAAAGAGAGATCAGGGTCCAAAGTAACGCCGAGATCCTTCACAGTTTTATTTGAGACGACTGTACAACCATTAAGATTAATTGTCAGATACAACAGAAGATCTCTTTGTTTCTCGGGACCTAGAACAAGTGTCTCTGTTTTGTCCGAGTTTAAAAGTAGAAAGTTTGCAGCCATCCACTTCCTTATGTCTGAAACACAGGCTTCTAGCGAGGGCAATTTTGGGGCTTCACCATGTTTCATGGAAATGTACAGCTGTGTGTCATCCGCGTAGCAGTGAAAGTTAACATTATGTTTTCAAATGACATCCCCAAGTGGTAAAATGTATAGTGAAAACAATAGTGGTCCTAAAACGGAACCTTGAGGAACACCGAAATTTACAGCTGATTTGTCAGAGGACAAACCATTCACAGAGACAAACTGATATCTTTCCGACAGATAAGATCTAAACCAGGCCAGAACTTGTCCGTGTAGACCAATTTGGGTTTCCAATCTCTCCAAAAGAATGTGGTGATTGATGGTATCAAAAGCAGCACTAAGTTCTAGGAGCACGAGGACAGATGCAGAGCCTCGGTCTGATGCCATTAAAAGGTCATTTACCACCTTCACACGTGCAGTCGCAGTGCTATGATGGGGTCTAAAACCAGACTGAAGCATTTCGTATACATTGTTTGTCTTCAGGAAGGCAGTGAATTGCTGCGCAACAGCCTTTTCCCAAATTTTTGAGAGGAATGGAAGATTTGATATAGGCCGATTTAGTTTTTTATATTTTCTGGGTCAAGGTTTGGCTTTTTGAGTTGTTGTGAGTTGTGAGACTCTGCTGTAGAGCTCATCACTCCACCTAACTGGGAGGGGGCCAGAGACAATTATTCGATGCCGACACATCTTTCTAGCTGATTTACACGCTGAAGCTATGTTGCGCTTGGTGACCTCTGACTGTTTCATCCTAACATCGTTGGTGCTAAAGTGGATAACAATATCTCTATACTCTCTACACTCGCCAGTTTTAGCTTTAGCCGCCAGTTTTAGCTTTAGCCAGCACCATCTTCAGATTAGCCTTAACGTCGGTAGCCCTGCCCCCTGGTAAACAGTGTATGATCGCTGGGTGATTTGTTTTAAGTCTAATACTGCGGGTAATGGAGTTGCCATTGACTAGGGTTTTCAATTTGTCAGAGCTAATGGTGGGAAGCTCTGGCGTCTCAGACCCCGTAACGGGAGGAGTAGAGAAGGCTCGGCCTCAGACTCCGACTCGCTGCTTAATGGGGAAAACCGGTTAAAAGTTTCTGTCGGCTGAATGAGTGACACCGGTTGAGCATTCCTACAGCATTTCCTTCCAGAAACCATGAGAAAGTTGTCCGGCTGCGGGGACCGTGTGAGGGGATTTATACTTAACGTTACTATCTGTACTTACTGGTGGCACAGACGCTGTTTCATCCTTTCCTACACTGAAATTACCCTTGCCTTACGATTGCGTCTAAAGCTGGGCTTGCAGCACAGCTATCCTCGCCGTAAGGCGATCGTTCTCCTGTATATTATGAGTACAGCGACTGCAATTAGAAGGCATCATGTTAATGTTACTACTTCGCTTCGGCTGTTGGAGGTCCTGACGAACCACGTCCAGATAAAGCGTCCGGAGTGAAAAAGTTGAATGGGAAAACAAGTTGAGTGAGGGAAAAATCTAAAATATAAACGGTAATTAAAAAGTAAAAACCGTAAAGTTGTCAGGCAGCAAAGTAAGGTTGGCAACAAAACGCACAGCAACACGTAAACAAGTCTGCAAGCTGTGACCGGAAAAGTGCTTTGAGCCGCTGCGCTGCCACGGTGATTAGTGAGCTGCTAAAACCTCTGTGCTCCCTTTCCCCCACTACATTATGGGAACATTGGGAAAGTAACAACTCACTGAACATTACTCCGCCTAGCAGAGCTGGTTAGGCTGTTATGTTATCCAGAGCGTTGGTGACAGATTGTCCGTTCGTAAATTCAGAGTGTTTCGTGTTCAGAGCGCACACTGGATGCTCTGGCGGATGAGTAGTGTTGATCTGAATGTTCTGACCTTACATCGGCAATCAAGCACCCAAGCTAACTGGCTAACATTGGCTAGCTAGCAAGCTACTTCCTGGCACAAATGAGCGATCACCCCACTCTGACTATTTTACTCGACCTCGCGGAGCTGGTTAGGCTGTTTTCATGTTATCCAGAGTGTTGGTGACTTTAACTGCGCTGCTGGCAACAATTTAATTACGCTATTTTGCCGATGTTTACTGACACCGGCCATATTCAACAGTTGTTGAGCGCTCGGAAATGAATCAGTTTATTCTGTGCTCTGGCACACTCAGATGAGAGTGCCCTGAAATCGGAGTAGGTGGCCAGACTGAACTTACGACCACACCCGAAATGGTTACTTGCATAGTGGAGTCTTTTGTTAAAACATGTAGCTAGCTACTTAGGTAAACAATGAACCATAATCCCAACTCATAACGTTACTACCCTGCATGAATCTGCAGGTAGCTAACCAACCAGGTTCAATGTTAGCTAGCTAACATTAGGCTATAGCTAGCCAAGAAAATAGCTCTGAGATACGAATAATAAGATCATATGTTAGATAGCTAGCTGGCTAATATTGTACCTGGTTGGTTAGTTACCTGCAGATTAATGCAGGGTAGTAACGTCATGAGTTGGGATTATGGTTCATTGTTTACCAGGCTGGCTAGCTAGCTAGCTAGCTACGGTTGAAGTTGGAAGTTTACATACACCTTAGCCAAATACTATGAAACTCAGTTTTTCACAATTCCTGACATTTAATAGTAAAAATCCCCTGTCTTAGATCAGTTAAGATAACCACTTTATTTTAAGAATGTGAAATGTCAGTGATTTATTTCAGCTTATATTTATTTCGTCACACCCCCAGTGGGTCACTCCATTAGTATTTGGTAGCATTGCCTTGAAATTGTTTAACTTGGGTCAAATGTTTCGGGTAGCCTTCCACAAGCTTCCCACAAGGCACCCATAAGTTGGGTGAATTTTGGCCCATTCCTCCTGACAGAGCTGGTGTAACTGAATCAGGTTTGTAGGCCTCCTTGCTCGCACATGCTTGTTCACTTCTGCCCACAAATTCTATATGGGATTGAGGTCAGGGCTTTGTGATGGCCACTCCAATACCTTGACTTTGTTGTCCTTAAGCCATTTTGCCACAACTTTGGAAGTATGCTTGGGGTCATTGTCCATTTGGAAGACCCATTTGCGACCAAGCTTTAACTTCCTGACTGATGTCTTGAGATGTTGCTTCAATATATCCACATAATTTTCCATCCTCATTATGCCATTTATTTTGTGAAGTGCATCAGTCCGTCCTGCAGCAAAGCACCCCAACAACATGATGCTGCCACCCACGTGCTTCACGGTTGGGATGGTGTTCTTCGGCTTGCAAGCCTCCCCTTTTTTCTTCCAAACATAACAATGGTCATTATGGCCAAAAAGTTATATCTTTGTTTCATCAGACCAGAGGACATTTCTCCGAAAAGTACAATCTTTGTCCCCATGTGCAGTTGCAAACCGTAGTCTGGCTTTTTTATGGCAGTTTTGGAGCAGTGGCTTCTTCTTTGCTGAGTGGCCATTCAGGTTATGTCGGTATAGGACTTGTTTTACTGTGGATATAGATATTTTTGTACCGGTTTCCTGCAGCATCTTCACAAGGTCCTTTGCTGTTGTTCTGGGATTGATTTGCATTTTTCGCACCAAAGTACATTCATCTCTAGGAGACAGAACGCGTCTCCTTCCTGAGCGGTATGACGGCTGTGTGGTCCCATGTTATTTATACTTCCATATTATTGTTTGTACAGATGAACGTGGTACCTTCAGGCGTTTGGAAATTGCTCCAAAGAATGAACCAGACTTGTGGAGGTCTACATTTTTTTTCTGAGGTCTTGGCTGATGTCTTTTGATTTTCCCTTGATGTCAAGCAAAGAGGCATTGAGTTTGAAGGTAGGCCTTGAAATACATCCACAGGTACACCTCCAATTGACTCAAATGATGTCAATTAGCCTATCAGAAGCCATGACATAATTTTCTGGAATTTTCCAAGCTATTTAAAGGCACAGTCAACTTAGTGTATGTAAACTTCTGACCCACTGGAATTGTGATACAGTGAATTATAAGTGAAATAATCTGTCTAAACAATTGGCGGGAAAAAATTACTTGCGTCATGCACAAAGTAGATGTCCTAACTGTCTTGTCAAAACTAGTTTTAATGATTCCAACCTAAGTGTATGTAAACTTCTGACTTCAACTGTACATGTCTTAACCTGTAGTGACACCCCATCCCGTGAACGGGATCGTTGTCATCATCTGACACTAATTAGCATAACGCAACGAACATAACTCTTCCTAGAAAATATTCCTATTCATGAAAGTCACAAGTGAAATATATTGGAGCACAGCTTAGCCTTTGGTCATCCAGATTTTCCAGATTTTCAAAATATGCTTTACAGCCAACGCTAGACAAGCATTTGTGTAAGTTTATCATAGCCTAGCATAGCATTATGCCTTGCTAGCAGCAAGCAACCTTGTCACGGAAATCAGAAAAGCATTCAAATTAAATCGTTTACCTTTGATGAATTTCAGATGTTTTCACTCACGAGACTCCCAGGTAGATAGCCAAAGATCATTTTTTTCCCAAAATATTATTTTTGTAGGCGAAACAGCTCCGTTTGTTCTTCACGTTCTGCTGAGAAATCGCCCGGAAATTGCGGTCACCACAACGCCGAATTTTTCTCTCCAAATTAGGTCCATAATATCAACAGAAACATGGCAAACGTTGTTTAGAATCCATCCTCAAGGTGTTTTTCTAATATCTATTTGATAATTTATCCGTCGGGACAATTCCTTTTTCTCGAAGACCGATTGGAGTAATGGCTACCTCTGTACTTTACGTGAGAATCTCTCTCGGAGCCACCATGTGACCACTTACTCAATGTGCCCCCATATGGCTATTCTTCAACAGAAATGCGTAAAACTATGTCACAATGCTCTAGACACCTTGGGGAATACGTAGAAAGCATAAACTCGTTGATGGTACATTCACAGCCATATAGGGAGTCATTGGAACGCAGCGCTTTCAAAACCTGGGGCACTTTCGGATTGGATTTTTCTCAGGCTTTCGCTTGCAACATCAGTTCTGTTATACTCACAGACAGTATCTTTACAGTTTTGGAAACGTTAAAGTGTTTTCTGTCAAAAGTTTTCTATCCAAAAATTAAAATACTGCCCCCTAACACCAAGAGGCAAAAGACTCCACTATCCAAGTTACCATTTCAGGTGCGGTAGCTAGCTAGTTAAAAGTAACTTTTACTTGAAATGAAACCACTTTCTGTCAAAATTAGATATGTGTAATCTCTGAAAATGTAACTATCTTACCAGTATACATCATTCATGGATGGACACGTCTCCTGTCGGATGCCATGGTTGCTCTTAGTTTTAAGATGTAATCCGGAGACAGATGTTTTTTTCCATCTCCCTTAGCTATCATACTCGAATTCCACTGATTACAAAACTCGGTCCTCCAGAAAGTGGAGAGCAACACTTATGCAGTTTTTCTACACAATGCCTAAAAAAAACAAAGCAGCGTTAGACTGGATTACAAAGATATACTGACCAACTCAAATAGACAGAAGCGCACATTTTATATAAAAAAAATAGTTTACTTTCAAACGGCTTGCCTGTGAAGTAGTGACCCGCGACATATGCCTAGTTTCCTGAAACGGGTCATATGCTGAGCACCTGTTGACTGCTTTTCCTTCACTCTGCGGTCCAACTCATCCCAAACCATCTCAATTGGGTTTGAGGTCCAGTGATTGTGGAGTCCAGGTCATCTGATGTAGCATTCCATCACTCTCCTTCTTGGTCAAATATCCCTTAAACAAGTTGGAGGTGTGTTGGATCATTGTCCTGTTGAAAAACAAATGATAGTCCCACTAAGCGCAAACCAGATACGATGGCGTATCACTGCAGAATGCTGTGGTAGCCATGCTAGTTAAGTATGTCTTGAATTCTAAATAAATCACATACAGTGGCACCAGCAAAGCACCCCCACACCATCACACGTCCTGCACCATGCCTCCTCCTCCGGTTGGAACCAAAAATCTAACATTTCGACTCATCAGACCAATGGACAGATTTCCACTGGTCTAATGTCCATTGCTTGTGTTTCTTGGCCCAAGCAAGTCTCTTCTTCTTATTGGTGTAATTTGGTAGTGGTTTATTGCAGCAATTCGACCACGAAGGCCTGATTCATGCGTGAGATGTGTCTGTTACTTGAACTCTAAAGCACTTATTTGGGCTGCCCTTGACTGACCTTCATGTCTTAAAGTAATTATGTACTATCGTTTCTCTTTTGCTTATTTGAGCTGTTCTTGCCATAATATGGACTTGGTATTTTACCAAATAGGGCCATCTTCTGTCTACCTTGTCACAACACAACTGATTGGCTCAAACACATTAAGAAGGAAAGAAATTCCACAAATTAACTTTTTACAATGCATCCTTGTTAATTTAATTGCATTCCAGGTCACTACCTCATGACGCTGGTTGAGAGAATGCCAAGAGTGTGCAAAGCTGTCAACATTGAAGAACCTAAAATATAAAATATTTTGATTTGTTTTACACTTTTTTGGTTACTACATGATTCCATATGTGTTATTTCGTTGTTTTGATGTCTTCACTATTATTATATGATGTAGAAAATAGTAAAAATAACTAAAAACTCTTGAGTAGGTGTCCACACTTTTGACTGGTACTGTGTGTATACACACACACACACACACACACACCACACACTGATATTTGATGTGATGTTGTATTACCTGGGTCTGTACAAGCAATTATAAGTAGATCTGAGAGCGCCAGGAAATGACATTATCTAAAAAAGCCCAGTTACGGCCTTAGATTTTTATACTTTGCCTCGTCTCGTCTGAACAGAAGTCGCGTAAATCACAGGATTAGTTTTACATCCCATCATTTCAACATTTAAAATGTAATTGTACTGATGTAAGCCAAGACTCTCTTAGACATATTAGTAGAGGACAGACAGCGCCGGCATGACTGTACTGAATCTGTGTCTCCATCATCCAGAGAGTGCAAGGATGCATTTCATTTTAATGAACAGCCCCGAGACTCTGTCAGACTCTGTTGCCTGTTTTACTTCCTGATTTTCCAGGAACAGACCAAGACAGTGATGTCAGACCTCTCGTTTCTCTCTGGATCTATTTATCATCTTTGGTCGGAATCTGAGTGGGCACTTCGTGTTGAAATTATTGATGTTCCAAAAATGACACTACAATGGTATTTTGTATCAATGTCCAATCATAGCCAGTAGTCACTAATGAATAAGGGGTATTTTGTGCATTGAATAACTACACGCCATAAATCCCCTACAGGGACTGCCTCCATATGTGTAAGGTATTGTCTGACTGTTCCCCAAAGTCATTGTCATTGCTATAGTCTGCCATTCTAAACACTGCCCACACACACAGGAGTTGGGGTTGCTAGGGAAACCAAGACACTCGACAACCCTCTCGTATTTTATTCTCAAGAAGCCTTCCCCCACTGTGATAAAACAATATCTGTTTTGGAGACCTCTTTGGCGGATGGAGATTCATTATATATTTGATCAATTAAGTTAATGACTGTGGTATAGCTGCCTTTGTTTTGAATTGGGGTTTTCCTGTTTATAGTTAGATTTTGTGGAGTCCTCGCTCTCTGTGATACCAGTACTGTGTCCCAAATGGCACCCTATTCCCTACATAGTGTACTTTTAAAAATTACTATCGACCTATGGGCCCTGGTCAAAAGTAGTGCACTAAATAGGGAATAGGGTGCCATTTTAGGACACATACCGTTTTAATGGGGAAGTAGTGAAGTACTGTAGCAGAGTAAACAATGGTCCCTTAGAGTCAGATGACTGCCTGTTGTGTTTTAACTGTGGGAATCTCTCAGTGCCAGGGATGTGGCTGGTTAGGTCTCTGAGACACACACACACACACAGCTACAGGACCTTCTCTTCCTCTGATGCTAGATGTAGCCTGTGATAAAAAGATAATCAGTCATCATAAATGTTTTGCTGGCCAGGAACAGCCAGGGGAATCCAGAAAGCCTGTCATGGCCAAACCACAGCCTGGATGTCCAGGGCCAGCTGTCTCACTGTCTCTGTGGGATGGGGGCTGTGGGTCACGGCCTAGAGCTCAATGCTACTTGGACAGATATGAGATTTATCTATAATTTACTGATAGTAAAAATAAATAAAGAGATCACATGAAGATAGACATGAGAGCATTGCTGAATGGAAGAAAGGGGTTTAACTTTTCTGTACTGTTTTGTGATAGGGAGCTTTGATCAACCATATCCCTCCAAAGTGTGGAGTGTGTTAGCAAGGTGGATGCTTTTCTTTATCGCTCAGCTTCTCATTTCTCTGATTCTCCACTTCTGTATTTCCCTCTTCACTCCACTTAGTACACAAGGCCCTTCACAGGCCACTAAAGGCTGCTGGGTAGGGTTCAGCGGGAGGTTAGATGTCTGTTTTACTACGACTGTGATGTGGTTGTCTCACCTAGCTTTCTGAAGATAAATGCACTAATTGTATGTCTCTGGATAACAGCATCTGCTGAATTAATTAAATGTAAAAAATGTGTGTATCCATCTGTGCGCCAGAATGAGGGCCATGCCTTGATATTGTTTCATAATGTCTCCCATTCACAGACGGTACGACAGAGTGCTGTGTGCTCATAGATAGATCGAGGGGAGTTGCCCTGTCCTATCAGACAGTCCACACTGTAGTCTACCCGGAACAGATCAGACATGACACATAAGGAAGGCTGTGTGCTCAGTAACAGATTTAGAGACCGAGAAAGAGTCCTGTTCCGACCAGACTAGACAGGTGTTTGTACTTCATGATGTTAGTTTCTTCGTTACTTAGTTTCTCTGTCTGCTTTTTTTGTGCATCTTCATACACATCCTCCTCTCCCATTCTACTGTACAATGGCATCATTCTACAATGGCAGCTAGCTAAATCAGTTTACTGCTTGTCTGCATGCCAAGGCTACAGCTAACTACAGTCTACAATGCATCCTGATTGTAAATCAAACTTTAGTACCCTACTCACACTGATGTCTTTATATAGGACAACAAGCCTGTTCTGTCTGACAGCCAAGCCGAGAATGAATGGTATTTGTACAGCAGTGTGCAGCATGTAGTCCCCTGGACAGTAAAAGAGGATGTGGAGGTGTTAACACTAACAGGGGACTGGGCTGGCTCAAATGTCTAAAATACGAGTGCATCGGTCCGCGGACCCCAAACCGATCCAAATATGTTGGGGATGAAATCCAAAGTTGTGATATGCTGCACACTGAGTATACAAAACATTAATAACATCTACTTAATCATGACAAACTGACCAGGTGATCCCTTATTGATGTCACTTGATAAATCCACTTCAATCAGTGTAAATGAAGGAGAGGATACAGGTTAAAATAAGAATTTTTAAGCTTTGAGACATGGATGGCGTGTGTGCCATTTAGAGGGTGAATGGGCAAGACAAAATATTTAAGTGACTTTGAACGGGATATGGTAGTAGGTGCCAGGCGCACCACCGAAAGCAAGACCGATTCAAGGCCTGAGCAAATCGAGTCAAGACCGAGAAAATGTGAGGCCAATTCAAGATCATGAGTGTCATTTTGTCAAATAACCACTATAACAAGAGTTTAAAATGTCCAGTATTTCTGTGTTCATATTTCAGAACAACATATGGATTCTTTAGACATTCAGAATAGTGAAAAAAATGCATGCTGAGGAAAAATAGAGCCACTCGACAAATGGTTACTAACTAAAACACAGTGGGGAACAAAGAGCCTTCAGAGAAGGACTAAGAACTTGTAAAATAGTGATTAAAATATATAATGATAATTATATCATTTTCAATGATGTTCTGATTTGTTTTCAGCTTTTGTTGGAAAGAAGAGAAAATAATATCCAATCTTTTTTCTTTGCTGGTCCCTGGGGAGATAAATCTAGCTAGCTAAGTCAGCCATTGGCTAGGCCATCAGAAGCAAGCTAAAGACATCTGCCATTCAACTGCATTAGGGCAACATTTTGGTGGAATCAGTGGAAAACCAATCATATTTTAACTTAATGAGTGGGATCATTTTTACAAAAAACATATGGAAACTTCTGCCTTCTTGCGAGCAGTAGTTTTCCCACGGTCTAGCTAGCCGACCAGCTTTTTTGGTCGGCTAGTTTTCAGTGGCTGCAGCAGGTGTTGCCAAAGAGGGTGTTGTTGCTAATTTGTTAGCTTCTCCTTTTTCAAAAAGAACTTTCAACAAGTTTCAACAATCCTGTTTGCATTCATCATCCTTGATGTTTCTACAACTTGATTGGAGTCCACCTTTGGTAAATTCTATTGATTGGACATTGGATTTGGAAAGGCATATAAGATCCCACAGGTGACAGTGCATGTCAGAGCAAAAACCAAGCCATGGGGTCAAAGGAATTGTCCGTAGAGCTCCGAGACAGGATTGTGTCTGCAGCAATGTCTGCAGCATTGAAGGTCCTCAAGAACACAGTGGCCTCCATCATTCTTAAATGGAAGTTTGGAACCACCAAGACTCTTCCTAGCGCTGGCCACCCAGCCAAACTGAGCAATTGGGGGAGAAGGGCCTTGGTCAGGGAGTTGACCAAGAACCCGATGGTCACTCACTCACTCACTCACTCACACACACACACACACACACACACACACACACACACACACACACACACACACACACACACACACACACACACACACACACACACAGTGCTGCTGCGCCATGGGAAAGCTAGGCCTGTGTGATTGTAGTGGAGGAGCAGGAAGGAAATACTTTCAGGGAACAGGAAGAGGCCAGTTGGAATCACTCCTCATCAGACGAGATGGGACCGCTACTGAGCACTCTCTCTGTGGAGGACTGGAGAATTCTTTCTACTCCCAATGCACTTTGTGGCTATGAAAGATCCCATTTCATAATGAAAGGAAGACACGACAAACAGTGAGAGGCAAAATCAAGAAGCAAAGGGAAATTAAATAAATAACATTGTTGTGATCATAAGGGTGTAACAAGGATCTTATATATCTCTATAGATATACCAGGACACAGGGCCCTGTTGGAGAGCATGACAGAGAGCAAGAGCGATAGGAGAAGAGGGGGATGAAACGAACTTGAGGGAAATATATTAAAGAAAGAGATGAGATACAACCATGGTCAATCATTTCTCATAGAAGAGAAAGAGGGCGAGCGGCCATGCCATGGCCAAAGTGAGACTGAGGGAGTGAGAGGCTGTCTAAATGGGGGGGGGGGAAAGAAAACCATTGTCAAACAAAACAAGAGAAAGAGGGCCCTTGACCAGAGGGAGAGTCTGTGTGTCTGAATGGAATGGCGGTCATCGGTTTCCCACAGATAAGTGCTCTTTGTTGGTGGCAGACACCTATCAGCGGGCCATCAGCAGCCGGCCTGTCTGTGTCTCTGACTTGTGTGTGTCTGTGTGTAGCGATCTACTGCCTGACTGTGTGATCTGAGTTATACCCTGACCTCTCTGTAATCCCCAAGAGCCTCAGTGTCTGCTACTGCCTCATCTCCTCCCTCCCCACACACACACACAGTGATAGATAGACGCCATATCGGATGTTGGCTGACTAGTCATGTCCACAACTGGGACAGATCGTCCCCTCAACTGGATGAGTACAGATTAGAGACTGCCTGGGGTGTCCACACTGGAACAAAGTGTGAAATGTGGCAGAAACGGCCAACATGCCTTGGAGGCCTGCGCAGGCAGACAGACGGGTTTGGTCAAGGCTCTCTATCGAATTGTTTTGATCACGTGTGACTCGGCGATGTGGTGAATCTGAATGAATGTGTAAGAGCTGTGGAATCCTGACTGTCACAATGTGCCCTTCATCTCTGCTCTCTAGATGGGATGGGGCCTGGATGGATGGACAGGCAGACTCACTGGTTTGTTTCCCCTCTTCAAGGTAGGGCCAATTTCCCCACTACTTATTCGCTCCCAGTCCCAGCATGACAATATGATCCTGTTTCACATGGCACCACAGGACAGAGAGCATGTGTGTGTGATCTTTAGCCCTGCGCCTGTGTGATCTTTAGTGGGGTATTCCCAGGAAGTCTGTCAGCCATCCAACCAGTCAGTCAGTCAATCACTTAGCCTGCCACAGCCAGTCAGTCGGGCTGTCTGTAGGCAGGGCGGTAGCCAACATATTCATCTATTCATCAAACCAGTTTTATATCAGCCCTCTTATTTGTCTCCATGGAGAGAAAAGAGAGCTTTGAAGCCACCCAACCAACTGGATTGTAATTTCCCTTTTACTGTACTGTCATTATCATTATGTTCCAACGCTCTGGGCAAAATTACAATCTTAAGGTGATTCCAGACAGACATATGGCTTAGTTTCCAGTGAAAACTGTTGCAAACTCTTACAAACACCAGTTGGAAAACGGTTAGGCTATATCCATGCACAGTAACATACAATGGCATTAATGCCGTTGATAGCAGTCGCTCCATTTATTTTGTACTATATGCATTGAGTCATCGTCATCACTAGTGGCAGGGAGTAGCCTTCGTAATTTGTTAAACATGCCATCCTGTATGCTGTCTGTTGTAGTTCGTCTGTACTCAAACTTTGTCTCCTCTCATACCATTGGTAGCAGTTGCTCCACTTCTTTTATGTTTGAGTTACTACCAGTGTTGTCAGTAGAGCTTTGTAATCTGTTTAGCATAGCATGCCTCCTGTCCAGTATCCCAAAAGCTACCACATCCTCCCTCCCTGCCTCCCACACACACACAAACACACACACACACACACACGCCCCTCAGCCCACCCTGTCCTGGCAGCCTGTCTGGGTTCTCCCAAAACAGACCATGGCTCCGATAAAGCGTTGCTCGAGTATACCACTATTTTATGTTTCAAGATTGTTTTTCTGGCTGGCTTTTGCGTCTGTTGTGGGGATTTGCACCCTGTCTACAGTAGGCCTGGGCCTGTCTTCCCCGACCCGTCCCCGCTCTCTTTCCTAGCCCCTGCCTAGGCACCCTGTCTGCTGTCTGCCTCGACCCAGCCCGGTCTCTCTTTCCATGTCTGGGTACCCTGTCTACAGTGCGCCTGGGCCTGTCTGCTGTCTGCCTCGACCCAGCCCGGTCTCTCTTTCCATGTCTGGGTACCCTGTCTACAGTATGCCTGGGCCTGTATGCCCTGACCCAGCCCCTGCTCCCTTTCCTATCCCCTGTTTGGGCCTTCTGTCTAGCTGCCTCTCGTCTTTCTTTCGCCCTGGCCCCCGCTTCCTCGCCCAACTCCTGCCTCCTGGACATGGCACCATGACTTGGCCTGGATTAGTCAGTTTTAGTGCCCGCATTACTACCAGAGAAGGCATGCTCTGGGGGGGTGGGGGGGTGGGAGTGGAAGTTATTAAGACATCAACATGAAGAATATAGCATGTCAGGATTAGGACCAGGAGTAATGTAGAACCATTGTCAGGGTAAAAACTTCTGGCCCTCGTTGTGAGGTGTGTACTGGTCAAATGAAATGTTATTTGTCACATACATGTGTTTAGCAGATGTTATTGCGGGTGTAGAGAAATGCTTGCATTTCTAGCTGTAACAGTGCAGTAATATCTAACAATTTCACAACAATACACACATCTAAAGGAATGGAAGTAAGAATATATACATATTTTGGTGAGCAATGTCTGTGACAGACTAAGATACAGTTGAATGGATAGAATACAGTACATACATATGAGATGAGTAATGCAAAAAATATGTAAACATTATTAAAGTGACTAGTATTCCATTATTAAAGTGGCCAGTGATTTCAAGTCTATGTATATAGGGCAGCAGCATCTAATGTGCTAGTAATGGCTATTTAACAGTCTGATGACCTTGCGATAGAAGCTGTTTTCAGTCTCTCTGTCCCAGCTTTATGCACCTGTACTGACCTCGACTTCTGGATGATAGCGGGGTGAACAGGCAGTAGCTCGGGTGGTTGTTGTCCTTGATTATCTTTTTCGCCTTCCTGTGACATAGGGTGCTGTAGGTGTCCTGGAGGGTAGGTAGTTTGCCCCCGGTGATGCATTGGGCAGACCGCACCACCCTCTGGAGAGCCGTGCAGTTGCGGTACCAGGCGGTGATACAGCCCGACAGGATGCTCTCAATTGTGTCAAGCCAAATTTCTTCAACCTCCTGAGGTCCTGCTGCATCTTCTTCACCACGCTGTCTGTGTGGGTGGACCATTTCAGTTTGTCAGTGACGTGTACGCCGAGGAACTTGAAGCTTTTCACCTTCTCCACTGCGGTCCCATCGATGTGGATAGGGGGGTGCTCCCTCTGCCGTTTCCTGAAGTCCACAATCAGGTCCTTTGTTGAAGTTGGGTGAGAGGTTATTTTCCTGGCACCACACTCCCAGGGCCCTCACCACCTCCCCGGGTTGAGGTTGGGCGACTGTGGAGGCCACGTCATCTGATGCAGCGCTCCATCACTCTCCTTGGTCAAATAGCCCTTACAGAGCCTGGAGGTGTGTTTTGGGGTCATTGTCCTGTTGAAAAACAAATAATCCTCCCACTAAGCACAAACCAGATTGGATGGCATATCGCTGCCGAATGCTGTGGTAGCCATGCTGGTGTTAAGTATGCCTTGAATTCTAAATAAATCACAGACGGTGTCACCAGCAAAGCACCCCCCACACAATCACACCTCCTCCATGCTTCACGTGGGAACCACACATGCAGAGATCATCCGTTCACCTACTCCTCATTTCACGAAGACACGGTAGTTGGAACCAAAAATCTCACATTTGGGCTCTTCAGACCAAAGGACAGATTTCCACCGGTCTAATGTCCATTGCTCGTGTTTCTTGGCCCAAGCAAGTCTCTTCTTATTGGTGTCCTTTAGTAGTGTTTTTTTTTGCAGCAATTTGACTAGGCCTGATTCACGCAGTCTCTTTTGAACAGTTGATGTTGAGATGTCTGTTACTTGGACTCTGTGAAGAATTTATTTGGGTTGCAATTTATGAGGCTGGTAACTCCTTTCCTGTGGTGGTCCTCATGAGAGCCAGTTTCATCATAAAGCTTGATGTTTTTTGCGACTGCACTTTAACATCCACAGGATCTGTGTCCCGCTTGCAGACTAACGTAGGCTAATGTGATTAGCATGAGGTTGTAAGAAAGAAACAACATTCCCAGGACATAGACTCGTCTGATATGGGCAGAAGCTTAAATTCTTGTTAATCAAACTGCATTGTCCAATTTACATTAGCTTATACAGTGAAAGAATACCATACTATTGTTTGAGGAGAGTGCACAATTGTGAACTTGAAAATGAATGAATAAACCGATTTTGGCACATTTGGGCAGTCTTGATACAACACTTTGAACCGATATGCAATGTGGCATTGGATCAGTCTAAAACTTTGCATGTACACTGCTGCCATCTAGTGGCCATAGTCTAAATTGCTCCGGGGATGGAATAATACGTTATGGCCTTTCTCTTGCATTTCAAAGATGATAGTACAAAAAAACACACGTGTTTTTCTTTGTATTATCTTTTACCAGATCTAATGTGTTATATTCTCCTACATTAATTTCACATTTCCACAAACTTCAAAGTGTTTACTTTTGAAATGGTATCAAGCATACGCATTTCCTTGCTTCAGGTCCTGAGCTACAGGCAGAGTTGGGTATTTCATTTTAGGTGAAAATTGATAACAGAATTTAAAATTTCTTGACATTTTCCGGATTGACCTTCATGTCTTAAAATAATGATGGACTGTTGTTTCTCTTTGCTTATTTGAGCTGTACTTGCCATAATATGGACTTTTTTATTCTTCTACCAAATAGGGCTATCTACTGTATACCACCCCTACCTTGTCACAACACAACTGATTGTCTCAAACGCATTAAGAAAAAAAAGAAATTCCACAAATGAACTTTTTACAAGGCACACTTGTTAATTGAATTGTATTCCATGTGACCACCTCATGAAGTTGGTTGAGAGAATGCCAAGAGTGTGCAAATCTGTCTTCAAGGCAAAGGGTGGCTACTCTGAAGAATATAACATATATTTGGATTCTAACACATGTTTGGTTACTACATGATTCCATATATGTTATGTAAAAAATAAAAAATAAACATTAATGAGTAGGTGTCCAAACTTTTGACTGGTACTGCATTCAGAAAGTATTCAGACCCCATGACTTTTGCCACATTTTGTTACAGTACAGCCTTATTCTAAAATTGATAAAATATGTTTATTTTCATCAATCTTTACACAATAGCCCATAATGACAAAGCAAAAACAGGTTTATAGATTTTTTTAAATAAATTAAATCACATTTAGATAAGTATTCAGACCCTTTTACTTAGTACTTTGTTGAAGCACCTTTAGCGGTGATTATAGCCTCGAATCTTCTTGGGTATGACGCTACAAGCTTGGCACACCTGTATTTGGTGAGTTTGTCCAATTATTCTCTGCAGATCCTCTCAAGCTCTGTCAGGTTGGATGTGGAGAGTTGCTGCACACTATTTTCGGGTCTTTCCATAGATGTTCGATCCGGTTCAAGTACAGGCTCTGGCTGGGCCCCTCAGGGACATTCAGAGACTTGTCTCGAAGCCTCTCCTGCATTGTCTTGACTGTGTGCTTAGGGTCGTTATCCTGTTGGAAGGTGAACCTTCACTCCAGTCTGAGGTCCTGAGTGCTCTGGAGCAGGTTTTCATCAAGGATCTCTCTGTACTTTGCTCTGTTCTTCTTTCCCTCTAGTCTCCCAGTCCCCGCCTCTTAAAAACAACCCCAC
Organism: Oncorhynchus masou masou; assembly: GCF_036934945.1. Classification (NCBI taxonomy): domain Eukaryota; kingdom Metazoa; phylum Chordata; class Actinopteri; order Salmoniformes; family Salmonidae; genus Oncorhynchus; species Oncorhynchus masou. The sequence goes on along the minus strand of NC_088239.1, from coordinate 41,446,073 downwards.
AGCATGATGCTGCCTTCGCCGTGCTTCACCGTAGGTCGAGAGCCGTGCGTCCCCGAAACCCAGACAAGCCGCACTGCTAGGAAGAGTCTTGGTGGTTCCAAACTTCCATTTAAGAATGATCAAGCCCGCTGTGTTCTTGGAGACCTTCAATGCTGCTGACATTTTTTGGTACCTTTCCCCAGATCTGTGCTTCTATACAATCCTGTCTTGGAGCTCTGTGGACAATTCCTTCGACCTCATGGCTTGGTTTTGGCTCTGAAATGCACTGTCAGCTGTGGGACCTTATATAGACAGGTGTGTGTCTTTACCAATCATGTTCAATCAATTGATTTTACCACAGGTGGACTTTAATCAAGTTGTCGAAACATCTCAAGGATGATCAATGGAAACAGGATTCACCTCAGCCGTGTGTCATAGCAAAGGGTCTGAATACTTATGTAAAACAAGGTATTTTTTTCTTTATTTTAAAAAATAAATTTTTTCAAATTACAAATACTTTTTCGCTTTGTCATTGTGGGATATTGTGTGTCGATTTTAGATTTTTAATTTTATTAATCAATTTTCTAATAAGGCTGTAACGTAACAAAACGTGGAAAAAGTGAAGGGGGTCTGAATACTTTTCGAATGCACTGTATGTGTGTCGGCAGTCGTCACAGCATTGTATATTCTGCTGTGTGTATGTTTCTCCTAACGTTGGTAAATGTATTGGTGTGTGTGCATATTTTTCCTGTTGTTGGTAAATCAGCACGCCTACAGACCTCACGACGTCTTTAAGCTGCTGGCACTCCGCCACCGTGTCCTAATTCATTTACTCTACTGAAAATAAAACGAAGACTGGAAATAAATAACCAGCACGATCTGGCTGTTCTGTTCCTCTCAAACACCACACACACACACACACACACACATTCTGTCCTTGTCTGCTCCCCTCTCCCTCCCTTTCATGTTTCCAGTCAGAATGACTTGTTCCAGGAAGCTAGGATTTGAGAAATTCCCCCTACCCTCTTTTTTGGGCCTCTTTTATCAATCGTGTGCAGAACAAATTTGCGTGTAAATGTTTTGCAGGATTTCAGCATTTGTGAAAGGTTTAGGAACTCAAATTGTTAAACAAACCATTTAGGGTGTAAGACACATGATAACTCTTGTGTGGGAGGGAGCTGTTTGAGTGAGCAAGTTTGGAAGAGAGAGTGTAGGTAGCTTGAACAACAGGTAAACAAAACACTTCCAAGGTGTCAAACGTTGGATCAAATCTTGTGTGGGAGTTGTGAGAGTGTAGGCTGATGTGTTACTTTGCTGGTTCTGCTTTACTGACTGCCATCACTTCTTAACGTCATCTCATCTCCTCACAAGTCGTCTTCCGTTAGACTCACAACAGTGTAGATGCGATTGAGCAGACGTACAGTTGAAGTCGTAAGTTTACATACACTTAGGTTGGAGTTATTAAAACTCGTTTTTCAACCACACCACCAATTTAGTGTTATCAAACACTAGTTTTGGCAAGTCGATTAGGACATCCCCTTTGTGTATGACAAGTAATTTTTCCAACAAATGTTTATAGACACAATATTTCACTTATAATTCACTGTATCACAATTCCATTGGGTCAGAAGTTTACATACACTAAGTTGACTGTGCCTTTAACAGCTTGGAAAATTCCAGAAAATGTCATGGCTTTAGAAGCTTCTGATAGGCTAAATGACATCATTTGAGTCAATTGGAGGTGTACCTGTGGATGTATTTCAAGGCATACCTTCAAACTCAGTGCCTCTTTGCTTGATATCATGGGAAAATCAAAAGAAATCAGCCAAGACCTCAGAAAAAAAATTGTAGACATCCACAATTCTAGTTCATCCTTGGGAGCAATTTCCAAATACCTGAAGGTACCGCATTCATCTGTACAAACAATAGTTCGCAAGGATTCCATGGGACCGCGCAGCTGTCCTACCGCTCAGGAAGGAGACGCGTTCTGTCTCCTAGAGATTAACATACTTTGGTGCGAAAAGTGCAAATCAATCCCAGAACAACAGCAACGGACCTTGTGAAGATGCTGGAGGCAACCGGTACAAAGTATCTATATCCACAGTAAAACGAGTCCTATATTGACATAACCTGAAAGGCTACTCAGCAAGGAAGAAGCCACTGCTCCAAAACCACCATAAAAAAGCCAGACTATGGTTTGCAGCTGCACATGGGGACAAAGATCATACTTCATGGTTAAATGTCCTCTGGTCTGACGAAACAAAAATAGAACTGTTTGGCCATAAAGACTATTGTTATGTTTGTAGGAAAAAGTGCTTGCAAGCCGAAGACACCATCCCAACCGTGAAGCACAGGGGTGGCAGCAGCATGTTTTGTGGGTGCTTTGCTGCAGGAGGGACTGGTGCACTTCACAAAATAGATGGCATCATGAGGTAGGAAAATATGTGGATATATTGAAGCAACATCTCAAGACATCAGTCAGGAAGTTAAAGCTTGGTCGCAAATGGGTCTTCCAAATGGACAATGATCCCAAGCATACTTCCAAAGGTGTCAAAATGGCTTAAGGACAACAAAGTCAAGGTGGCGAGCATGGAGGCCTAAAAACCTGACTCAGTTACACCAGCTCTGTCAGGAGGAATGGGCCAAAATTCACTCAACTTATTGTGGGAAGGTTGTGGAAGGCTACCGGAAACGATTGACCCAAGTTAAACAATTTAAAGGCAATGCTACCGAACACTCAATCAGTATATGTATGTGATGAAAGAAATAAAAGCTGAAATATATAATTCTCTCTACTATTATTCTGACATTTCACATTCTTAAAATAAAGTGGTGATCTAACTGACCTAAGACAGGGAATTTTTACTTGGATTAAATGTCAAGAATTGTGAAAAACTGAGATTAAATGTATTTGTCAAAGGTGTATGTAAAATTCAGACTTCAACTGTAGATTTCTCAAATATATGTCATGCCAGTGTCTTGTCTATGATGGTGCTAGCTGTTAGTGTATGACTCGTTGTTAACAGCACACAGATGGAGCCCTGAGAGACCGACAGCATGAACATGAATACGGTAGATACTGTTCAAGGTTCACTTTACAATCACCTATCAGCCATTTCTCATAATGAGGATTTGATGTCCTGTCTAATGGCAATAATAGTGACACTATCTCTATGTTCATTATGACAATCATTGTATGGGTCAGTCTGGATTTATTCTCACAGACCGTGGGCCATGATCAACTGAATATGACACACACACACAGACAAATGGACGGACGGACAGACAGACAGACGGAGAGAGTTTGGTAGACCACTGTTATTCATCCTAACACGGAGACTTTTCTCTCAGAGGGAGCCTGATAGCTGGGGAGAAATGCCAAACAGTCATGAACGGGTTGCAGTGTTAATTCCTGGTTGAATAGCAAGAGAAGGGCAGTGTTGTTGTTGTGTGGGTGGTGTGGCAGACCAAGGGCTAGCCTGGAGCCGAGGATGTGCCCTCAATGCACCCTGCCTTCTTCCAGCCCAGGCGCCAGTCCCTGTGTCCACATTAAGCCTCTCCTCCTCCTTCTGTAATGGCGCGACAGGGCCAGAGCCAGAAAGGCACATGCGATATTGCATTATTGTATTTGTGTAGTGGGCAGGCAGTGTAAGCAAGCCAGATGCATAACAGTGAGGTAAAGGGAGTAGAGGGGGGGAGAAAGAAAGAGATTGAGAGAGAGGTTGATAAAGAGAGAGTCAGTAGAGTGAGTCAGGAAGCGTTGCTGCCAGACAGCCAGACCCTGGCTCTGCTTTGCTCTGGCCTGTGTCCAAAATGGCACCCTAAACCCCTATATAGTGCACTACTAGTATTATATAATTTTTTAGGTAGTGTGCTACGTAGGGAATAGGGTATCATTTTGGACGGAGAACTGCTCTCACAGAGATGGGTGTGGTGTAGCCGGTCTGGTGCCAGTGATGAGCAGGGCTCAGTCACAAGGGCTCCTTATCTACCCCACTCCTCTCCTCCCTCTCACCCCCGACTCCCCCGCTCCATTGGGTTACTGCCGCCAGCCGCCACCGCTAGACGCCATGCAAGGAATTAGCTTGGAGTGCTTGACCAGCACTGTGGCCCCTGGGCAGGCCACAGACTTGGGGCTGAGGGAGACTGGCAAAGACGTCGCTATCCTGAGGGGGACTGGGGGGGGGGGAGCAGGGATGTGACCATGGTCTGTTTTTTGCTGTGGATGGTGTTTGTTTATGTCCTTTGGCCGAGGCACTGAGATGTCCAGGCAGATTTTCCACCCACCGGATCCATACAGTCCAGCTCCAGGGCATTAGACTGAGTTGGACAGAGTCAGGGATACACACACACACACACACACACACACACACACACACACACACACACACACACACACACACACACACACACACACACACACACAGACTATTGCTCCCCAGTCACATTTTACATTGACAAAATGCATTTGCTGTGATTCAGTTCTTTCTCCAAGCGCACAGATGAATATGGACCAAAGCATTAACCCAGCAGATCAAAGAAGGAACGTGGTTTTGACGATAGCAGAGCTATTACTGCCCATAATTGTGTAGGAAGAGCAGTCAGGCTTGGAAACAGGACTGTAGTAATGTCTATCACCTCTAGATGGAGACAGATCCATTTCACTTTGATAAAGATTAGTCTTCTAACACACGGTCTGTGTTCTTTCCTCTGATAGTATAAGGCTTAGTAGAGCCACAATGCACTGTGTTAAAAATACAGTACCATGTTCAGAATGTATTTTTAATAGCAACATCTCAATTGTTGGTCCTTACATTCCTCTCTGTACCAGGCATTGTAGGCTGCTTCTTTTCATTGTCCCATTTTCTATACATTTATTTTTTAGCATAAATTCTACAAAATATTTTCATATATATTTATGAGCAGTTACTAGTGCCTATAATCATGTGTTTCACATTGCTTATAAGGTGTTATAAATATGCTTATAAAGCACAGGGATGTTTTTCATGGTTCAAGCTATGCCCTTTAGTTTCAGTGAAGGGAAATCTTAATGCCACAGCAGTTTGGGAAAGGCCCTTTCCTGTTTCAGCATGACAATGTCCCTGTGCACAAAACGAGATCCACACAGAAATTGTCTGTCAAGATCAGTGTGGATGGTCTGCACAGAGCCCTGACCACAACCCCATCGAACACGTTTGGGATAAATTGGATCGCCAACTGCAAGCCAGACCAAATGAAATTCTATTTGTCACATGCGCCGAATACAACAGGTAGACCTTACAGTGAAATGCTTACTTACAAGCCCTTAACCAACAATGCAGTTCAAGAAAAAATAAGAAAAAAAGATTTTCAAAAGTAAGAGATAAGAATAACAAATTATTAAAGAGCAGCAGTAAATAACAATAGCGGGGCTATATACAGGGGGTACTGGTACAGAGTCAATGTGGGGGGGCACCGGTGTCGAGGTAATGTGTACATGTTGGTAGAGTTATTAAAGTGACTATACATAACTATAACAGAGAGTAGCAGCAGTCAGGGTAGCCATTGATTAGCTGTTCAGGAGTCTTATGGCTTGGGGATAGAAGCTATTTAGGAACCTCTTGGACCTAGACTTGGTGCTCCGGTTACCGCTTGCCGTGACGTAGCAGAGAGAACAGTCTATGACCAGGGTGGCTGGAATCTTTGACAATTCTTAGGGCCTTCCTCTGACACCATCTGGTATAGAGGTCCGAGATGGCAGGAAGCTTGGCCCTGGTGATGTCGGTGATGCCAGCAGCATACCACCCCACTGTTGGCTTGCTTCTGAAGCTGAGCAGGGTTGGTCCTGGTCGGTCCCTAGATGGGAGACCAGATGCTGCTGGAAGTGGTGTTGGAGGGCCAGTTGGAGGCACTCTTTTCTCAGGTCTAAATAAATATCCCAATTCCCCAGTGCCCTGTGTAGGGTTCCGTCTTTCGGATTCCACGTTAAATGGGTGTCTTGACTCTCTGTGGTCACTAAAGATCCCATGGCACTTATCGTAAGAGTAGGGGTGTTAACCCTGGTGTCCGGGCTAAATTCCCAAGCTGTCCCTCATTCCGTCACCGAATCATCCCCAGCTCACAATTGGCTCATTCATCACCCTCCTCTCCCCTGTAACTATTTCCCAGGTCGTTGCTGTAAATGAGAATGTGTTCTCAGTCAACTTACATGGTAAAATAAAACATATATATATTTTTTTAAATGTACTGGGCTGGGCTCTGTAATGCCTTGCGGTCGGAGGTAGTTGCCATACCAGGCAGTGATGCAACCCATCAGGATGCTCTCGACGGTGCAGCTGTAAAACCTTTTGAGGATCTTCGGACCCGGGGCAGCAGGGTAGCCTAGTGGTTAGAGCGTTGGACTAGTAACCGGAAGGTTTCAAGTTCAAACCCCCGAACTGACAAGGTACAAATCTGTCGTTCTGCCTCTGAACAGGCAGTTAACAGGCAGTTAACCCACTGTTCCTAGGCCGTCATTGAAAATAAGAATTTGTTCTTAACTGACTTGCCTAGTTAAATAAAGGTAAAATTAAAAATTAAAAGGTACAGTATACGGAAAATATAAATGCAGGAAGTCCAATCGTTTGTGAGGTATATTTGTGAGGTAATATTTTCAGTCTCCTGAGGGGGAATAGGTTTTGTTGTGCCCTCTTCATGACTGTCTTTGTGTGTTTGGACCATGTTAGTTTGGTAGTGATGTGGACGCCAAGGAACTTGAAGCTCTCAACCTGCTCCACTACAGCTCTGTTGATGAGAATGGGGGCATGCTAGGTCCTCCTTTTCCTGTAGTCCACAATCATCTCCTTTGTCTTGATCACGTTGAGGGAGAGGTTGTTGTCCACACGGTCAGGTCTCTGACCTCCTGCCGATAGGCTGTCTCATTGTTGTCGATCAGGCTTACCACTGTGTCGTCAGCAAACTTAATGGTGGTGTTGGAGTCGTGCAGTCATGAGTGAACAGGGAGTACAGGAGGAGGGGACTGAGCACGCACCCCTGAGAGGCCCCTGTGTCAAGGATCAGCGTGGCGGATGTGTTGCTACCTACCTTTACCACCTGGGGGTGGAAGTCCAGGATCCAGTTGCAGAGTGAGGTGTTTAGTCCTTGGGTCCTTAGCTTAATGATGAGCTTTGAAGGCACTATGGTGTTGAACGCTGAGCTGCAGTCAATGAATAACATCCTCACATAGGTGTTCCTTTGGTCCAGGTGTGAAAGGGCAGTGTGGAGTGCAATAGAGATTGCATCATCTGTGAATATGTTGGTGCAGTATGCAAAAATGGAGTGGGTCTAGGGTTTCTGGGATAATGGTGATGATGTGAGCCATGACCAACCTTTCGAAGCATTTCATGGCTACAGACGTGAATGCTATGGATCGGTAGTCATTTAGGCAGGTTACCTTAGTGTTCTTGGGCGCAGGGACTATGGTGGTCTGCTTGAACATGTTGGTATTACAGACTCAGACAGGAAGAGGTTGAAAATGTCAGTCAAGACACTTGTCAGCGCATGCTCGGAATACACGTCCTGGTAATCCGTCTGGCCCTGCAGCTTTGTGAATGTTGACCTGTTAAAGGTCTTACTCACATACTGCGGGATTGCTTGATCACACAGTCGTCCGTAACAGCTGATACTCTCATGCATGTTTCAGTGTTACTTGCCTCGAAGCGAGCATATAAGGGATTTAGCTCGTCTGGTAGGCTCGTGTCACTGGGCAGCTCTCGGCTATGATCCCCTTTGCAGTCTATAATAGTTTGCAGGCCCTGCCACATCCGACAAGTGTCAGAGCCGGTGTAGTACAATTCAGTCTTAGTCCTGTATTGATGCTTGGCCTGTTTGATGGTTCGTCTGAGGGTATAGCGGGATTTCTTATAAGCTTCCGGGTTAGAGTCCCACTCATTGAAAGCGGCAGCTCTCCCCTTTAGCTCAGTGCGAATGTTGCCTGTAATCCTTGGCTTCTGGTTGTGGTATGTACTTACAGTCACTGTGAAGACGACGTCCTCAATGCACTTATTGATGAAGCCAGTGACTGATGTGATGTACACCTCAATGGAAGAATCCCGGAACATATTCCCGTCTGTGCTAGCAAAACAGTCCTGTAGTTTAGCATCTGCTTCATCTGACCACTTTTTTATAGACCGTGTCACTGGTGCTTCCTGCTTCAATTTTTGCTTGTAAGCAGGAATCAGGAGGATATAATTATGGTCAGATTTGCCAAATGGAGGGAGAGCTTTGTACACGTCTCTGTGTGTGGAGGAAAGGTGGTCGAGAATATTTTTCCCTCTGGTTGCACATTTAAAATGCTGATAGAAATTAGGTAAAACTGATTTGTTTCCCTGCATTAATTGTTTCCCTGCATTCCCTGCACCGGCCACTAGGAGCTCCACCAATCTCAGTTCCGATGTCCAGAAGCTCTTTTCGCTCAAAATGTTGCTGCTACTGTCTCTTATGTACAAAACAATTTACGAACAACGTGAAAAAACAAACAAAATAGCATGGTTAGTTAAGAGCTGATAAGATGGCAGCCTTCCCCTCCGGTGCCATCACAACGCAGTCGCCTAACATCACTGCCTGACCTCACAAATGCTCTTGTGGTTGAATGGAAGCATGTCCCCGCACCAATGTCCAACATCTAGTGGAAAGCCTCTAGTGGAAGAGGGGACCAACTCCATATTAAAGCCCATGATTTCGTAATGATGTGTTTGACGAGCTGGTGTCCACATACTTTTGGTCATGTAGAAAAGCATGCATCTGTCAGAAAATCTATTAAAATGTTACAAATAGCCGATTCATTAACATGTTTTGCTCATATGACATACATCTTCCAAAAATACCTAATATTTTGTGACAACTGATGCAACCTCTCCTACCTTGTTGAATTGACAGTCATTGACCTACAAGTCATTTTGCATGCGAAACAACCATAGGGAATTCAGTAACCTAGTAAATCTTAGCCTAGGCAGCCGATAGTGTGCAATACACTCGTGTCCCCCGTGGACCGGCTCGTACATAAAGCATCCTCCATTTAGGCTGCAAAGGCATTTTCCTCCATTGCTTGAATGGCGAGCCGCTGGGAAAGAGACAATTGTGTGTACTGTCTAAATGAAATACAATTTTCCACCACCATTTTCAGATTTCTTTATGCTTTAAGATGTTGCTTTAAGATTGTCTGAAAATCCCAAAATGGTGGTGGCCTTATTAGTTCAGTGACTATGTAATTTGTTAGGTACGGCAGGGTAGCCTAGTGGTTAGAGCATTGGGACTAGTAACCGAAAGGTTGCAAGTTCAAACCCCCGAGCTGACAAGGTACAAATCTGTTGTTCTGCCACTGAACAGGCAGTTAACCCACTGTTCCTAGGCCATCATTGACTTGCCTAGTTAAATAAAGGTAAAATTAAAAATTAAAAGGTACAGTATACGGAAAATATAAATGCTCTAGGTCTGCCTTCCGCATCTGCTGTAGATGGGGACTGAGCTACTGCGGTGTTTGTCAGACCATGAGACATCCTGAAAATCACCTAGATGTAGGACAGACACACCTTATTCCAAGGGGTATGAAAACTGTCGTGATAAATGGCGGTCACTGCAGTCAACAGCTGCAGTATTGCTCATTGGATTACCCCGGATCATGGAATAGGCTATGTGAATGTTTATAAAGACAAAAGGCAGACATGGAATTATTTCATTTGGATGGATGGTTGACATGACAGAAAGGTAGGCGGATATTTTCTTATCTAAAATTTGGGTGAATCTTTGCTTCAGTATACTCTTCTCAAGCTCGTTACGTCTCGTTACGTCGTTACTCAAGCCTGGATGGGCTCGCACCTAGTAAAAACCTTAGCCAATTGCGCAATATATTAAAAAATTCTAACTAAATTCACCAGCGACATCATTAGGAGATAAGGATTGTGAGCACAGTGTTTCTGATCAGATCAACGATGATCTTCTAATGTATTTGTGTGGCTACGATGCCATCTTTAGAGCACAGCATGAAATAGGCTACTACCGAGGTCTGATGATGCTTCTGACAATATAGTAAAAGGCGTGTTGTGTTGGTTTTGGGTGATGTGCTAAAGTCTGTATAACCCTGTGACGTACAGTACCAGTCAAAAGTTTGGACACACCTACTCATTCAAGAGTTGTTCTTTATTTTTACTATTTTCTACGTTGTAGGATAATAGTGAAGACATCAAAACTATTAAATAACACATATGGAATCATGTAGTAACCCCAAAAAGTTTTCAACAAATCAAAACGTACTTTATATTCTTCAAAGTAGCCACCCTTTGCCTTGAGACAGCTTTGCACATTCCATATGTGTTATTTCATAGTTTTGAGGTCTTCACTCTTATGTTTCCTCCAGGTGGGTTGTGGAGTATGTTCGCGCTGGGTGGAGCCGGCAGTAAGCCAGGATTGGAACAGGAACAGAACCCTCTGCCACTGTCCAATCAGAGCCTGTTATTGCTTCTGGTGCTAGCCAATCTGACAGATGGACCCAACAACTGTCCCAACCCCTACAGACAGGCTGTCACATGCTTCAAAAACACACAAGGTACAGAATATGTGCTAGTACCAGTAAAAGGTGACAGGGGGACCTTTCAATGAATGGGTACTAAACCTGTGTGTTTTCCACAGACATGTCATCCATCCCTACAGAGCAGCACCATATGTTCCAGATTAACTTCAACAGCCTTTACACAGCTCTGTGTGAGCAGCAGAGATCCGACCAGGCTACACTGATACTCTACACACTACTACATCAGAACACCAACATGAGGACATACATGCTGTCATGCACAGACATGGAGAACCTGGTGAGTTAGTCGCAAATTGCGCACACATACACTACTCTCTACACACTGCTGCATCAAAACACAAACATGAGGACATATGCTCAGTTTATTAGGTACAAATTTCAAATCATGTTGGTCACGTTTTCCGGCACCACATTCTCCTAACGGAAACTCTGAAATGTACTCTGTGTAATCTGAGTCATCCTCTTTGACTTAGTTCTTATTTTTTCCCTGCTGACACAGTGGGGCACAGTAGACAGCTGTTCCTGTGGGGTGTGCTGTGACGTCACCTCTTAGCAGGTTTTAAGTGTATTAGGGAGCGCAGAGAGGGGAGCGCCACAGACCATTGCTCTGCAGGACCCACCTGTGACAGAGGATCACTCCCACACAGTGGAACCATGCTTGAACAAACACACACACACACACACATGGGTGGACACACATAGCGCTTCCCGAAGCACCCCACTGTGGAACAATGCTGGAGGCCTAAACACACAAACACACACTTTCTCTTAGTGTAGTCTGGGATGTTGGATTCGTGTCAGAGCTTGCTCAGTGCACTCTGCCTGCTTATTCTGCAATAGTGTCAGTCTGCACAGCAGGAATGCAGGATTTCACAACAGAAGTTGATAGAATGGCTGTACCCTGGAGAAACACCATGCAGACACGTACCCTGGAGAAACATCATGCAGACATGTTCCCTGGAGAAACACCATGCAGACACGTACCCTGGAGAAACACCATGCAGACACGTACCCTGGAGAAACACCATGCAGACACGTACCCTGGAGAAACACCATGCAGACACGTACCCTGGAGAAACACCATGCAGACACGTACCCTGGAGAAACACCATGCAGACACACACACAGTAGACCAGGACATCCTGGTAAACAGTGTAATTTGTTACTGAGTTTACTATCCTGGCCAAATAAATACATTAAAATACGAATAGCCATTCTCAAATTATTTTACTCCTTCCCCTCCTCCTTAGGTGATGCCCATCCTCAAGATCCTGTATCACGTGGAAGACAGGAACTCTCATCACGTCTACATGGCCCTCATCATCCTCCTCATCCTCACTGAGGAAGATACCTTCAATAGGTCCATACATGAGGTGGTGAGTACTGACCCCTCACTCTAACCCTCACCATCCTCCTCATCCTCACTGAGGACGATACCTTCAACAGATCCATATGTGAAGGGGTGAGTAGTATCCCTGATTGATTGAGCCCTGAAAATGTACTCCAGTGTCACACACAAATGATGCACACCAGTAATTGCACTCCTATGACAGAAGGGACACAGCCCTGCAAACAACACGTGTTCCCTTTTAGCACATTCTGGTTATAGACGTCTGAGACATTTCTCTGTATGAGGTATGATTTCTCAAACATCAGGACATGTGCCATTTCAGATAAGAACAGTACATTCTATGATAGGCACTGTCTCCCCATCTCCCTCTGTGTATTTCAGTCTTCATTTTTTCTTCCTACTCAGCTTGTCAATGAATTTGCCGTGTGTTTGAACAGAGAGCCTTTAAACCACTTAGGACACGGTGCTTGACGCCATTCTGCTCTTCCATTACATTTCAGTTGTGTGAATCATTTTTGACATTTTAAAGTCATTCCTCTCTTTCTCTGTACGTGCGGAGCCTATCAAGTTTCAGTCTACTGGCTAGGCTGCATATGAATTTGTCTCTGTCTGAGTCCCAAATGGCACTATCCCCTATATAGTGCACTACTTCTCACCAGGGCCCATAGGGCTCTGGTCAAAAGTAGTGCACTATATAGATAATAATGTGTCATTTGGGAACCCTGTTTGACTGCAGCAGGAAATCCTAAAGCCTAGGCTGTAGCTGCCAGCAGACTTCTCTCTGAGACTCTATGTTTTGGATGAAAATCCATTTCACATTGGTCTCTTTGCTGTTGACATGTAATTTCCAGCAGTTCTAGGTTCAATGTAAACCAACCACAGTCAGGCCAGCTCTCAATATTCAGATGGGTGTTTCTCATCATAGAAAAATCAATGCAGAAGTACTTTAATGCTGTTGTGGTGTTTTGGGGCTGTGAGTTGAGCCTGAGATTAGACTGCCATGTTGGTCTATGTTTTGTCCATCAGTTGCTGATGGTTGTCACCCAGTGCCTAAGGTGCTGTGTGACTGTGACTCCATTTAGTGTCTCCAGAGCCAGGTGGATGGACTCGGATCATGTATTACTACACACATCACAGCTAGGCTTCTACAACCTCTGTTGCATTTGATAGTGCAGACGTGACCATGGCGCAGCCTAGTCAATTTCACAAATGATCTCTTTGAAGTCTAAATCTGTGATAGTTTGACAGTACAGAATAGGTCTTTAAATTAGTGCATTATTCTATTTCTGCATGTTAGTGAAAAAGAAGGTGCAATCTCAAATGCATTATTTAATGTGTAATTGTGTGTGTTTCTAGATTGCTTTTTCAGAATCTATATCCTTCCCCAACATAAAGTAAGGCCAAACCTTATGACATCCTGTCCTGCCAACCGTTACCGAGACTTACGTTACTTCTGACATGAAGTGCTGTTACCGTGGTCGCTAAGCACCCTGGAAACACAAGGTTGACAACCAGAAGTAATAGGCCTACTGTGGTAATGGAAAAATAGTCGAGCCATCAAGTTGCATGAAACACTTACAGTAAATATCTTGTTTAGGAGAGAGGGGGAGAGGATTTTGATATTTGTGTTTTACAGAGAAAAAAGTCATTTGTGATCGAAATGGTGATAGCTACTGCTGGTGGTGCTCTAATTTTTCCTCTGAATTTGTACAGTACCGGTGTTTCTACTTTATTCATTTAGAAGTGGCGCGCCACTGCTAAATTGTTGCCGCCACACCAAACATTATTATTATTATTATTATTTATTTTGGGGGGATAGAAAAACTGTCCGTGGAAAGCTGAAATGACTAAAACCAGACCAAGTTTGTATAGAATTTAATTGACCTATATGTTTTATATATTTGAGAACTAGAAATTCACTAAATAAAAGCTAAAACATTGAAACCAATAAAATAAAACTATGAATTTAGGAGTACTTCTGCCATGGATGGCTTACCGATCGGGCACGCAGGGCACATGCCCAGGGGCCCCATTGATTTTGTTATAATGTTTGATCATAAGAACACAAAATTAGCCATGGCAAAATGTGTCATTTTCTCTCCGCTCCATGGAAAACATTTAAAAAATTGCAGGAAAGTAGTCCCTTTTTGATCCAGAAAAAAACCTTGCTCATTGCTAATAGCACACCTGCCTGATAATATGGTATGGTCCCATATATAAGCTATGGTAAAAAGTCAGCCCTAAAATATTTTGGGGGCAATATGTTATATGCTGGGGAGGATTATAGATAGATCAGATTTTCATTCATTTTGGAGTATAATGTACCTTTAAAAAGTCACCCGAAATGACCTTCTCACAGTCCTTCTACAAAAAAATACCCCTGGGGCATGCTGCTGTGGACCCCCCCACCCACCTCTCCCTCCACGACCTTTGCCACCACTGCTATAAAAAAAAAATTAAATGCTGAGTAGTTACTCACTCTCCCACCCTCCCTCTTTCTCTTTCTCCCTCTCTCGCTCAAACTCCCCCTCTCCCAGGTATTAAAAAACATAACTTGGTATTTAGAGCGTTCATTAACAGATCTCCCTGGGTAGTCTACTCATCCTAGTGGTCATACGCACCATCCAGTTCAACATGACACGGACCAGGGTGAGTACACATGCGCACACACACACATACACAGACACACACACACACACAAATACACACACAAAAAAAAAATCTCAGCATACACTTTGTTTACACTCTCCTAGCTTTGTTTTCTCCCAAGATCGTCTCAATGGAATTCCAGGTAGGTCAATACACCTCTCTCATTTCCTCTCTTCCAGGATAAGTACCTTCACACCAACTGCCTGGCTGCCCTAGCCAATATGTCTGCCCAGTTCCGCTGCCTACACCAGTATGCAGCCCAGCGCATCATCAGGTGAGGCTACAATTCCGTCGTCCGTAGAACTATTGCTGACTGTCAACACAGACACGGGTATGGCCAATGCTTGTTAATGGGTATTGATATGATCTCAACTCGAACTAAAGCCTACTGGTAGATTGAAAATTGTAGAGGTTTAGCAGGTCTGTGCAGCACCTTCTGGTGTAGATATTCCAGGGTTGTGTTTTGTGCTGAGTGGGAAAGACCACCTATCTTCTTAGCTACTGATGTTGCAGCGTTCCCTCACCAAGGCAGTAGAGGCGGAGAAAATACAAAGGTTGGATTGATCGTCCTCATCAGAGAGGATTTTTAATGAGTCATTTGATTACGCTTTTGTTGTCTTCCTTGACTCATGGCCTACAGTACCTTCTGTACTAAAGTCTGCCACTATTCAGTCACAAACATTACCATAAAAAAAAAAAAAAGTGTTTCTTTTTATAAGGTCTACCACAGAGGACAACCCTTGCCAAATCACCACACCAGTATGCAAGCATTAGCATGGATTGATTCACAACATATAATTTCATTTCCATAACAACTGTGTAAAATGGCTAAGATAAGTCGATCGTTATATTGGCCGATTATCACATTCCAATCCATTTCTTGCAGATTGACGCAGTGCTTCCAGATTGAAAACAGTGTTTTTTTGGTCGGCGGTTTGGACGTGTAGCTAGTTAAGGCCGACAAAATAACAATCATTATATTGGCAGATTATTGCATTACAATTACAATTTGCAACGCACTGATTTCAGTTTGAAACCATGTTTTTAGATTGGTGGATTGGAAGTACAGATGGGTTACACATTTCCCTTGGTGCCAGTGACCATGTTGGTTTGGTGCATGACGGAATTAAAGACAAGCGCATATAAAGTATAAGGGCAACATTTAAGGGTAATAGTTGTGCATATTTATTCTGTTTTGTAAATTATCCTGTAGGGTGGAGTGGTAGTATTTTATATGGTGATTATTTGATGTGTGATTGAGTTAGTGATTTCTTTTGGCTTCTCTGAATGCCTTGACAACTTGATACATAGCAACAGATTCCAGATTGCCTTGGTAGCTTTACTAAGCACACAAACAAGCTTAGACAAACACATGTATAAGAAAACACACTCACTCAGTCACACGAACACTTACTCCACCCTGATGATGGAATAAAGTTGCTGGTCATAATAAGACACATAGTTAGTGGGAAAGTGCTTGGAATTACCTGCTTTGTGTTTATTTTGACTTTCTTTTACTCTCTTTTTATTTTTAAAACAATTGATATTAGATATTTCACTGGATGTACAGATTAAACTTATGCCAACGTCTTTGTCAGCTGCAGCCTTTGTAATACTGTAGCCTAGGTCTATTGCTCATCTCGTGGCTCATCACATATTAGACCACTTGGCTAGCTGTCATAGATCTGTGGTTGGCTCTCAATAAAGACATCACGTCTTCTGGTTGTGTATTCTGGCTTTGAAGCAGTCAGTCAGTCAAGGAAGGTAATGGTTATGACTCCAAGCTGTTGAGAGGGAGGAGATTTCTCATGACTCTGTGGTTAGAAGTTAACTATATGAATGAATGGGAATGTGAAGGGCTTGCCCAGTGACTCACCCAGATCATTGTTCCAGATGAGCCCTGGTTAGGAGCACACACTCCGCTGGTCATACATTCTAACACACATACACGCACACATACTCCCTTTCAATGTTCACCCAGAACGACCAGACAAGTGCATGGCCTCTCCTCTTCCTCTCATCATCATTCAGGATCATTTAATGCTGTTCGTGACCACGGGGAAATGGAAACAGAAATGCATACACACACACTCCTTCGTGTTTTATTATTACTAAGAGTAGTAGTCACATGCGCCCAATACAACAGGTGTAGACCTTACAGTGAGATGCATACTTACGAGCCCCTAACCAACAATGCAGTTAAAAAAAAAAAAGACTAAGAATAAGAAATAAAAGTAAGATTTGTGATGTGGTGGTGGAGGGATATGTAATAGTAGTTCCTACACTGATTTCCTTGTGCATCTCAGCCCCATTGCAGGTGCCTCCAGATCTTGCCTCCTCTCCTCCTCTACATCATCTCTCTACACGTTTACAATTGAGTCATTTAGCAGACGCTTTTATCCAGTGCGACTTATAGGAACAATTAGGGTTAAGTGCCTTGCTCAAGGGCACATTGATAGATTAGTTACCTAGTCAGCTTGGGGATTTGAACCTGCTACATTTCGGTTACTGGCCCAGGGCTACCTGCCGCCCTACATGTATCTAATTTCACAAACAAAGTAGAAAATACTACTGTGTTGTATAAGAGCATGTGAAGTATATCTAGAACGCCAAGCCTCAGGCAAAGCATTGGTTATAATTTTACATTTTTGTCATTTAGCAGACACTTTTATTCAGAGCGACTTGAGTGTATAAGTATTTTCATGCTTTTTCCTACTGGCCCCCCATGGGAATCGAACCCACAACCCTGGCTACACAGGACTGCTACATGAACAGTCAGTGTCGTAAAGGAAAGTTATTCCAATGATTTTACTGCATGCTCAAGGCTTAAGTCAATGTTAGATTTTCTTTAACTGTCAAGTGAGAATAGTTTGCTGGAGTCAAACACAAATTCCAATCCTTCATTACTTTTGGCTGTTATCAGTTATTATTCCGGGATGTCTGTTGAGCTATAATATTAAACAAACTGACAATCAGTGATGGCTTCTCTTTTGCCTCTTTTTGAACCCCTTTGTCACCTTTCTGACCGTAACCCAAACATACTATGCATACTATAGGTATTTTACATTTTTTTTTTTTACGAAATTGGAGAAAACAAATTATTTTATGTATTTTTTTGTCCTTTTTTTCCTCCTCCCCTTTTCTTTCAGCTGCACCAGCCTCCACATGTTTTTTATTTTTTATATTTTACCTTTATTTAACCAGGCAAGTCAGTTAAGAACAAATTCTTATTTTCAATGATGGCCTGGGAACATTGGGTTAACTGCCTGTTCAGGGGCAGAACGACAGATTTGTACCTTGTCAGCTCGGGGGTTTGAACTCGCAAGGTTCTATGCTCTAACCACTAGGCTACCCTGCCGCCACATGCGGAGATACTTGTATGTTCTGGACAATATGTATTTCCCCCACTCCAGTTGAAGTCGCCACAAACACTGGCTGGTTCACCGCGTGCGACGCACTAGGACAGGAGCTTGTGCACTTTACTTACTCGCTCATTCTCAAGTCCTATGCTTCCGGGTTATAACCAGACTCTAAGACTACTAGTCTTTTGCTGCCCTCTCTTCCTGCTTCTTTTACATTTTTTTATTATCTTTCTGTCCTACTGATTGCTGCATGAGCACAGCATCATTTGTATTGCATCTGGAATGATTCACGGATAGTGGACTCGCTGAATGGATCCAAAATGACCCCCTATTCTCTAGTGCCCTACCTTTGACAAAGATACATTCTACACATGCATGTTCTTTGTAAAGCCGTGTCTGTCAGTCGGTGGCGGTCAGTGCCATTTGAGATGAGTGAGGAAAAAAATTATACTGTATTACAGCATATTGGATGACTGTCATTTCATATTCCATTCACCCAGTTCAATGTAACAGCAATATTTTTAGGCTACTACACGATGCTCAAATTTTCCTATGCTTATCACGAGGTTGCTACAACCATGCCTATGAATGAAAGTTTACAACATAGGTGCATACAGGTCGAGAGAAAATGTTGGTGTCATTCTATCCCGCCTTGCACACTCTTGCCTGCATCTAGCTGATCTAGGGTGTAACTATTAGTCGAACAGTTGCAAACAAGAGTTTCTGTTTGACAAATTTTGCTATGTTTATCGCCATTTAATTCCATTTGCTTCCATTTAAGAATCGTTTTTCAACAGAATCGGTGGTGTGAATACACCCTTGATAACACATAAACACAGTTCACTTTCATACCAACCACGTTGTATTCCTTCTCGCATCGATGCGATTTTCTCCTCTCACCTTTTTTCCCTTCACTTGTGGACTTCAATGCACAACACATCAGCTGTGTAACCAGGCGAAAAAACCTTTCCAAGCCAATCCATATCATAACCACTACACACAACCTACATCGTTGTCACCATATTATATCAATTAATGTCATAGTCAACATAGCTAATAGAACTAACGTGTTAGTAAACCCGCTACAATCATGCAGTAACGTTAGTGTACAATTTAGCACTTAAACTGGTGGGCCCCGGTGGCAATACATTTGTAAAATTCAAAACCTTACCTTGACTTGGAAGAGTTCCAGTGTTGTGTTGGATAGTCTTAGGCAGCTAGCTAACATAGCATCCCTCTGTTTGGTGTTTGAGGTGGCTCAACTAGCTAGCTGCATTTGCTAGCTAAGTAAGTGAAACTAAAAGTGAGGGGAAAAAATGACCATCTCTGTCTATCTTGCATCTCCATTTTGGAAGAAATGTATTTGTTCAAAACTGTTCAACTATTTTCTTTCTCTCTCTTTTGAGTCAACTACTCACCACATTTTATGCACTGCAGTGCTAGCTAGCTGTAGCTTATGTTTTCAGTGCTAGATTAATTCTCTGATCCTTTGATTGGGTGGACAAAATATCAGTTCATGCTTCAAGAGCTATAATAAGCTGGGGGACGTCCTCTGGAAGTTTTTATAATTACCGTGTTAAGTCTATGGAAGGTGGTGAGAACCATGAGCCTCATAGGTTATGTATGGAAGTAAATGTACCCAGAACCTAGCTGTCCTCAGGCTACAACATGTAGCTACCCTACAGAGTGCTGCTGAGACTACTGTAGACCTTAATTGCAAAACAGTGTGTTTTAATCAATTATTTGGTGACGTGAAAATATTTAGTATAGTTTTATCTAAAAAGGATCAGTTAAAAAAAAATGCAACTATTTTTAATTTAATGAAATTCACTGAGGATGGTCCTCCCCTTTCTCCTCTGATGAGCCTCCACTGCTGCCTGTGCTGTAGACTAGGGTTTTGCAGTCAGTCAGTGTGGCAGAGTCTTTGTGCTGGTGGGGATCACCAGGTGTGCCTCTCAGTCTTATTAATACCATGGCTACAAAAGACGCCATAGAACCTTAGTTACCCTACAGACAGACTCAGACCCAGGCCTCTTAGCCAGCACTGGTAATCATATCTCAATACACTTTTCAGTACCTCAATCACCCCACATAAAGCCAATGATAAATGGACTCCGTGACCTGCATCAGATGAATGGTGCTGACATGTGTATATCTCAGCTCAGTACTGCATGTATCTGGCTAGGTTCTTTGTGCAACAATTTGGGAGATTCTCTCCCATTTGGTCTAGCTATATGTTTTTTTGGGGGGCCTAGTCTGCTGATGTGTGTGTGTGTGTGTGTGTGTGTGAGAGAGAGAGAGACAGAGAGAGAGAGAGAGAGAGAGCTGCTCACCGGTGGCCAGGCAATTTGGCTCTCTCTCAGTAGGTCAATCTGACACAGCTTCCAGGCACTGTGTCTAGACTAGACATGAACAATTGAACAGGTTGCCATGCCACTGATGCCAAAACAATAGTGTATGGCAGCTAGCGCCCTGTCAATCAATTAGTAACAAAGTGTGCCCCCTCCATCTCACCACTTTTATAAAAAGGCCATGGCTGTGGATCAGACTTTTCCCTGATCTTTTTTTCCCCTCAGACCTAAGGACCCGAAGCTTCTGCTCGTGTGCTGATCACGTTCTCGGCATTTGTTTATTCTCTACTTTACACAATCTCTGCTCTACTCGTAGAGAACAGGCTACTCAGGCTCGTTTAATGAAGTTAGATCAAAGCTGAATCAATGTCTGATCACATAATGATAGTATTCTACATAACAAACCGAATATAGTAGCATAGTACTTCAAGACAAAAACACCACATAATTTCTCTCTTGTGGCCAAATTCAACAATGTGCGCCACTAGGCAAGATACACAGGTAGACTATGCTATAGTTTTAACACCATTTGCTCTAAAATTTGCTCACTTTACAAGATCATTCAACTCATGAAACTGATTGAGATTAAATGGTTGGTATGCAGATGCTGCATGGACATTTCACCGGTAAAACCTGAAGAATTTGGTAAATAAACACTTGGCCAGAACGTGATCTGCACATGTGCAGAAACTTCAAGGCATTTAGTCCAGGAAAAAACAGGTCCGGGAGAAGCCGTATCTGCAACCACTCCCATTTTAAAAAACACAGAGACCTCATAACAAAGGATGTTTGTTCCCCTTCAGTTTTTCCCCTTAGGCTTTCAAAGAGGACAAAGCTTCAGAGCATGCCCAGACGTTAAATTAACTGAATAAACAATCCCAGATCTCAGTCAAAGCCAGCATAGTGTGTCTATGATTTGGAAACAACGAAAACAAAACTGAGCATGCCCATATCTCATTCATTTTACCAAGTGTGTCTGTTATGTTTTGGAATCAACAAAAACACACACGCCATGTAAAAGCCCCAATTAAATACTATATTTTTTTACATGACATACCCAAGTGTGTATGTTTTAGAATCAACAATTAAGCAATAGTACACGAGGCTATGTGTTATGACATTTTTATCATGGCTGTGATGTGGTCATATCCGCGAGGCGAAGCCGATTGGTGTAGTCCACCACAGCCATGATAAAAATGTCATAACACATGGCCTCGAGTGTACTATTGCTTTTATACAACGGGTTACCTGCATTAAAAATCAAGATTATTTCCCAAACTATCAATTTTGAAACAAAAACATGATGCTACATTCACTAACACTGGTTGTCAAGTGACATTTTAGGTGGTCTCTAGTTGTTAGTTATTTTCGTATTGACTGCCATGTAAAGCAAAATTTCCCAAATGCTGGTTGATAGTTCCAAAACATTGGTTTCTAGGGACGCTGTCCATGGTTCTGAAAACAGTGCACATCTGGTCTATGCATAGGAAAATGTTATGTCAGATGGAAAGGGGCGCTGTCCATGGAGCTGAAAACGGCGCTGAAACATTGTAGCAAAGACATTGATACAGCATATCAGAATAGAATCCACAATGACACTTTTTTTCAGATGTTCACAGCATCGACAGCTATTTATTCGTGATACACATTGAAATGCATATTTCCATTCAGTACTTGTCTAATGCCGGGGACTCAAGCGCAGCTGGCCACCTTTTCTCAGGAACAACTGCCTTGTTGTCGCACGTAGCTGTTAGGATGTTACTCCATCTCCTTCTGTTATCCGTGGACGGCTTCCAATAGCTCCTAAGAGAGCTTTCAGCCCTGCGCCCGTACACATTCTCTGGCCTCCAGACCTGCATCGGAGAGCTGCTGGATGGCAGTTGTCCTGATGCAGTGTTTGGTATACCTATGGGATGTGCCAGCCTCAGAGAGAGAGCGAGCAATTAATAATGACAATATGACAATGATTCTATTCATGTTTATTATATTCATATACTGTATAGCAGCCTAGCTATTTGAACAAAATGTTATACCTTGCACAGACGGCGCAGCATTGATGAAAGAGTGTTGAGTCCCATTGACTCTATGGTATACCACATTTTGTCGTCATCAGAGAGATTTTGCCTGGGATGTAGATAAAAGGCTGGGGCATGTTCAGGTAATTTCGTGATTTTTCTAGCGATCAAGCAAAGCTCTTTCCCTAGGTTTTCATACATGCAGCCATAACTATTCTCTCGGTCTCTTTCCATTGGATTTTTGTGGTTCTTGGTTTCTTCATTGAAACTCAGTGTTGCCTATCTCGATCCATTTTTGTCCTCTTTTATTACGAATGAGTCTGGCTTCAGTTTGCGATTTCCTTTGTTGCCTCTTCGGCCAAAAGCAACTGCAAATCAAACCACACCTTATTCAGTAATCCTCTAGGGGTGGTGGGGCTCAAGGATTCGGATTTAGGTCCTGCTGTGTTATAGCTGGGTGTTGGCTGGTTCTGTCCCTGCCCTCCCTTCTCAGCTGTTTTATGATACCAGCAAAGACATTGTTTGCTTTCAGGAACTCAGTTTCTCTCATCAGGCACTAAGGCCGGCTCAGTGGAGGCTCATTTAAGTGGCAGTGTAGGCCTGCCTGCAGTCCAGCAATGCTGCTGATTCTATATCAGTCTCCTTTAGCAGTCCTTGCGGTGGCATAAAAACTCGGGAGAATATTACCCTTCTCCTGTTTTGAAACAGTTGCCAGATTGATGTTTATCCCCTTTTCTGACAGCCATTTCAGAAAGCACTCTTCACTGACTGACCTTCATGTCTTAAAGTAATGATGGACTGTCGTGTCTCTTTGCTTATTTGAGCTGTTCTTGCCATACTATGGACTTGGTCTTTTACCAAATAAGGCAATCTTCTGTATACCACCCCTACCTTGTCACAACACAACTGATTGACTCAAATCCATTAAAAAGGAAACAAATTCTACAAATTCACTTTTAACAAGGTACACCTGTTAATTGAAATGTGTTCCAGGTGACTACCTCATGAAGCTGTTGAGAGAATGCCAAGAGTGTGCAAAGCTGTCATCAAGGCAAAGTGTGACTACTTTGAAATATCTAAAATCCAAATATATTTTGATTTAACACTTTTCTGGTTACTACATGATTCCATATGTGTTATTTCATAGTTTGTATGTCTTCACTATTATTCTACAATGTAGAAAATAGTAAAAAATAAAGAAAAACCCTTGAATGAGTAGGTGTGTCCAAACTTGTGACTGGTACTGTATATACATTTGCAAATATTTCTAAAAACCTGTTTTACTTTGTCAATATGAGGTATTGTGTGTAATTTCATCCATTTTAAAATATGGCTGTAACGTAACCACGTGGAAAAAGTGAACGTGTCTAAATAGTTTCCGAATGCACTGTATGTGTGTTTTCCATGTGTGTCTGTGTGTGTGCCTGCCCTGCTCCTTCCCCTGCTCCCTGCTCCTGTGTGTTATTAGGCGGTGAGCTCCCCTGTGTATTCCCACACGGCTGTTTACTCGTCTCTATTTGTTATTATTGAGCATCAGCCACCATCTGCTCTGCTGTTTCTAGTGGGGATAGAGAGAGAGACTGAGCTAGGCTGTCTCTGCATCCCAAATGGCACCCTATGCCTTATGTAGTGCACTATATAGGGAATAGGGAGCCATTTGGGAGGGGGGGGTACACTGTCTATTTTTCATGGGTAGGGGCATGTGGTGATGGACAGCTCAGTACTGCATGAGGAGCCTAGGCTGAATTGATTTAATTATTTATGTTCTGTGGTCCATGCTGAGTACTCTGAGATAGAAGAGAAAGATTACAGGAATGTTACTAGAAAAAATGGTTGTTTGATTCAATGGTGGACTGGGTGCCGATGGTATTCCAGTTGAAGCTGGTTGCTTAGAAATTGCATGCAGTAATGACTGTAGCTGTACAGATTTTTTCTCAAGTCTGAGGTGTATCTATATAATATTTTCTACAAATTTTTGGCCAGATCATTTAAAAAATCTCTCATATTGTTCCCACTTGGTTTATAAAGACGATAGAGAAAGAGGATGTGTCTCGGTCTGTGTGTGTTGGCATGTAGCCTATGTTGTCAAGTGTTTGTGTATATTGATGTGTGTTGATCCATGGTGGCCTGTACTCAAGGTCAGTGGAGCAGACCATGAAATACTTTTTGTATTATTATAATTTTTCTACTTTTTACCTCTTTTTCTCCCCAATTTCGTGATATCCAATTGGTAGTTAGTTTTGTCCCATCACTTCAACTCCCATACGGATGGTCGAGAGCCATGCGTCCTCTGAAACACGATTCTGCCAAGCCTCACTGCTTCTTGACACGTTGCTCACTTAACCCGGAAGCCAGCCGCACCAATGTGTCAGAGGAAACACTGTACATCTGGCGACGTGTCAGCATGCATGTGCCCAGCCCGCCACAGGAGTCTCTAGAGCGCGAGGAGACAAGGACATCCCGGACGGCAAACCCTCCCCTAAGCCGGATGAAGCTGGGCCAATTGTGCGCCGCCTCATGGGTCTCCCGGTCGCGACCCAGGTCACACAGCCGTGATCGCACCCGGGTCTGTAGTGATGCTTCAAGCACTACAATGCAGTGCCTTAGACTGCTGCGCCACTATGGAGGCCGACCCTGAGAGACTTAATGATGTACAGTGCCTTGCAAAAGTATTCATACCTCTTGGATTTCTTCACGTTTTGTTACAAAGTGGCATTTAAAACATTTGTCAACAATCTTCCCAAAATACTCTGCCAGAGGAAGATTATTATGTTTTTGAACAATATACAGTGCCTTGCGAAAGTATTCGGCCCCCTTGAACTTTGCGACCTTTTGCCACATTTCAGGCTTCAAACATAAAGATATAAAACTGTATTTTTTTGTGAAGAATATCAACAACAAGTGGGACACAATCATGAAGTGGAACGACATTTATTGGATATTTCAAACTTTTTTAACAAATCAAAAACTGAAAAATTTGGCGTGCAAAATTATTCAGCCCCTTTACTTTCAGTGCAGCAAACTCTCTCCAGAAGTTCAGTGAGGATCTCTGAATGATCCAATGTTGACCTAAATGACTAATGATGATAAATACAATCCACCTGTGTGTAATCAAGTCTCCGTATAAATGCACCTGCACTGTGATAGTCTCAGAGGTCCGTTAAAAGCGCAGAGAGCAACATGAAGAACAAGGAACACACCAGGCAGGTCCGAGATACTGTTGTGAAGAAGTTTAAAGCCGGATTTGGATACAAAAAGATTTCCCAAGCTTTAAACATCCCAAGGAGCACTGTGCAAGCGATAATATTGAAATGGAAGGAGTATCAGACCACTGCAAATCTACCAAGACCTGGCCGTCCCTCTAAACTTTCAGCTCATACAAGGAGAAGACTGATCAGAGATGAGGCCAAAGAGGCCCATGATCACTCTGGATGAACTGCAGAGATCTACAGCTGAGGTGGGAGACTCTGTCCATAGGACAACAATCAGTCATATATTGCACAAATCTGGCCTTTATGGAAGAGTGGCAAGAAGAAAGCCATTTCTTAAAGATATCCATAAAAAGTGTCGTTTAAAGTTTTCCACAAGCCACCTGGGAGACACACCAAACATGTGGAAGAAGGTGCTCTAGTCAGATGAAACCAAAATTGAACTTTTTGGCAACAATGCAAAACGTTATGTTTGGCGTAAAAGCAACACAGCTCATCACCTTGAACACACCATCCTCACTGTCAAACATGGTGGTGGCAGCATCATGGTTTGGGCCTGCTTTTCTTCAGCAG
Source organism: Oncorhynchus masou masou (assembly GCF_036934945.1). Taxonomy (NCBI): domain Eukaryota; kingdom Metazoa; phylum Chordata; class Actinopteri; order Salmoniformes; family Salmonidae; genus Oncorhynchus; species Oncorhynchus masou. The sequence continues at coordinate 41,420,038 of NC_088239.1, read as the reverse complement.
GGACAGGGAAGATGGTTAAAATTGATGGGAAGATGGATGGAGCCAAATACAGGACCATTCTGGAAGAAAACCTGATGGAGTCTGCAAAAGACCTGAGACTGGGACGGAGATTTGTCTTCCAACAAGACAATGATCCAAAACATAAAGCAAAATCTACAATGGAATGGTTCAAAAATAAACATATCCAGGTGTTAGAATGGCCAAGTCAAAGTCCAGACCTGAATCCAATCGAGAATCTGTGGAAAGAACTGAAAACTGCTGTTCACAAATGCTCTCCATCCAACCTCACTGAGCTCGAGCTGTTTTGCAAGGAGGAGTGGGAAAAAATTTCAGTCTGTCGATGTGCAAAACTGATAGAGACATACCCCAAGCGACTTACAGCTGTAATCACAGCTACAAAGTATTAACCTAAGGGGGCTGAATAATTTTGCACGCCCAATTTTTCAGTTTTTGATTTGTTAAAAAGGTTTTAAATATGCAATAAATGTCGTTCCACTTCATGATTGTGTCCCACTTGTTGTTGATTCTTCACAAAAAAATACAGTTTTATATCTTTATGTTTGAAGCCTGAAATGTGGCAAAAGGTTGCAAAGTTCAAGGGGGCTGAATACTTTCGCAAGGCACTGTATATTAAATGAAATATAGTCGTTGTAGAAATATTCCGTTGCCGGAGTCAATACATGTTAGAAACACTTTTGGCAGCGATTACAGCTTTGAGTCTTCTTGGGTAATTCTTTAAAGGTGCACTATGCAGAATTCCTAGTTGCATACATTCTCACGGTTTGCCTATTTTAAGTTTGTGCAAAACAAGCAATGTATAGTGTTGAGAATCATTCTACTATCTAAACTGCTGTGTAATATCTTTCCAATAAGCAAATATATTGTATTTTCAGCTGTTTGTAGCTGGTGTACAAAACCGAAAGTACAAGACCCAAAAACTTAAGAACAGGAAATATAGAAATAGCGCACATAGAACCGATCTACCGCTTCTAAGATTTGCTGTCAATGAAAATGAGAGATCTTTAACTCACATTTCTATGTGAATTTGGTCGGGTCGCCCCAAAAAAGTTACATATTGCAGCTTTAAGAGCTTTAGACACTGGATTGTGCAATATTAGACCATTATTATTTTCAAAGTTCTCCAAGCTCTGTCAAGATGTTCGGGATCATGGCTAGACAGCCACTTTCAAGTCTTCTTGGTAAGCAACTCCAGCATAGATTTGGCCTTGTGTTGTAGGTTCTTGTCTTGCCGAAAGGTGAATTCCTTTCCCAGTGTCTGGCGTAAAGCAGACTGAAGCAGGTTTTTCTGTAGGATTTTGCCTATGCCTAGCTCCATCCCGTTTCTATTTATCTTGAAAAACTCCCCAGTGTTTGCCGATGTCAAGTATACCCATACCATGATGCTGCACCACCATGCTTGAAAATAAGGAGTGTTGTGTTGGATTTGCCCCGAACATAAGGCTTTGCTTTTAGGCCAAAAAGTGTATTCCTTTGCCATGTTTTTTTTGCAGTATTACTTTAGTGCCTTGTTGCATACAAGATGCATGTTTTGGAATATTTGTATTCTGTATATTTGTGTATTTGTTTCACTTTGTCATTTAAGTCATTATTGTGGAGTCACTACAATGTTGTTGATCCATCTTTAGTTTTCTGCCATCACAGCCATTGAACTCTAACTGCTTTAATGTCACTAATTGCCTCATGGTAAAATCCCAGAGCAGTTTACTTCCTGTCCTGCAGCTCAGTTCAGAAGGATGACTATCTTTGTGTCTGGGTGGTTTAATACATCATCCACAGCACAATTATTAACTTGACTATGCTTAAAGAGAGATTCAGTGACTGATTTGCTATTGTTACCCATCAATATACCAATCACTTCCCTTTTGAGGCACTTGAAAATCTCCCTGGTCTTTGTAGTTGAATCTGTGCTTGGTAAAGACAAAAAATAAACACTCCAGGTCACTCTGAAACTACACAGAAAGTATGTAGAAGTTATAATGGACCTATATATATATTTTTTTTTTAAACTGCCCTTTTTCTAGCCCTCAAATAAATTTTAACAAACAAATCAGTAAAAAAAAAAATCTTTGCGGGCCTCTGTTGAATTTCTGAATGTGGCCATCAAGCCCAAAAGTTTACTCACCCCTGTTATAAGTTTACCAATAGAACAAGGATTGGTTGACGTCCATATTCTGTTACACAGAATCTATTTGATGATTTTGGAGAAAACGGATGTGAATAGTAACGTTAGTCTGATGTCTGAATGATATTGGGTACCAAACATGTATAAGCTGCATGTGTAGTCAGTCTCCGTCAACAACGAACATGGTCTGCAACTCTAAAGAATATTATTGAACGATTTGTTTCAGAATAGATAAGATTTTCACCTGTTTGTTTGTTTCGACCTTGCCTTGCCAGCCTGCATACTAAAGATTCAAGCATCCCTTGCGCAGCCTTGTTATCATGCCATTTACTTCTTAGTACTACCAGTCTCCGAGTGTGTCCCAACTGTCACCCTATTCCCTTTATAGTGCACTTCTTTTGACCAAGGCCTATACAGCTCTCGCATAGAGTTAGAGGACTCACATCTGTATCTATCCCGTTATGGTGTCTGTGACAGCATAGTCAGCACCATTGAAGCCTTATCCATTTTGAAGTGGTCAATTTTCTTCTTATTTTGTAGATTGAAAAAAGCATAAAGCAAATATTTGTGATTTACCACAACCTGCAATGTCATGTCATTGTTATTGTGGCCATTAGATGGTAGTGATATAACTTAGACATTTACAAACCATATTTAACACAAGTTGAAGAAGAGAAGGCTCTGATCATTGGCCCAACCCATAGGAATCCCCACCCAGTTGACTACTTTAAAATGGTGGAAGCCCTCAATTATATCCATGAGTCCTCTAACTAACTCTATGGGCTCTCATCAAAAGTAGTATGCTGTATAGGGAATAGGTTGCCATTTGGGATGCATATGTCTTTTATGTACGTCAATCCATCAGGATCCTCTACATCTTTCACACAACAAACTCTTTCTTTGTTCTATTATTTTATATTATATTTTTCTGCACTTTTATCTCTGAGGCTTGTTTGCCTTGCTTTCATTCCCCTGGTTGCGTTGTTGTTAGTGTTATCATGCCTTGTGATGATGATGCCTCTGTTTGGAATGATTTGTCAAGACAGCTAATGTGTAGATAGACGGATGAAAAGCATATGCCAAACCACCAAATCTGCAGTTGAATGAGTCATACAGCCTTTTCTAAAGAATCCATAGATGTACGTAGCTGGAGCTTCTGTCTGCATCCCAAATGGCCCCCTATCCCGTATTTAGTAGACCTTAGGGCTCTGGTCAAAAGTACTGCACTATGGGGTGCCATTTGGGATTCACCTTATTATTATACCTTTATTTCAACAAGGAACACAGACTGAGACCAAGGTCTCATTTACAGATGGGCCCTGCATGTACATGTTTACACATACAGTTTAGGTACAATGATTTAAAAAAATAAATAAACAAGACAAACAAAACCATCACAGATAGTGATCTGTGATCTATAGTTTCTAAGTAATGTTACTGAGAAATTGCTGTATTTTCTCTCATTAGGAATTTGTGTTTTCTAAAAATATATTTTCTAAGATATATGTGGGTCTTTCTATAAATAATGGGTCCAAAGTGTGACTTTGGGATGGATCAACATTTCAAAATGGTTAATATATGCCAATTGGCCCATAAACCAAAATGCAGGGTTCGTACAGACATTGGAAAGTCAAATTCATGGACTTTTTAATTACTTTTTCAAGCACAATCATCATTTTCAAGGATGTACATTTTATATTGTATTGTTTTTATAGCCTATAGAACAAAAACTCTCCCCAAAAAGTATGCAAAAAGTGTCAGAAGTCTACATCTGTCACAAAAACTGATTAGAAATGAAAATATTGGATATTTACATTTGATCAGGAGAGTTTATAATAATTTCAGCTACAATAAATTCAAAGACTTTTCAAGAACCAAATTGAGGAAATGTCTGATTTGCAAGATATTCCAGTAGGCCTATTTGATTTTCTGAGTTACTTGTTGTTACATTCTAATGTTGTGCTGACCAAAATACATTTGCACAGTATTTCAAGTGATTTCTTTAGATAATTGAACAGAAAATATGAATTGAAGAAACTATCCCTGATCAAATTGGTAGTCCACCCAGTGGGTGTGTTTTCTGGGTTTGAATAAAAAAAAAAGTGCTCACAAGGGAGCCACACCCGCAAATCTCATTTCGCACGTGCATAGGGTCGCACGTGCACAAGTCTGAATACCAAATATTGAGAAGTACTTAAATCAAAATGCGTAAAAAAGGCATACATTTACTAAGTCTGAATCGGCCCCATTGTGAATATGCCCATTAGGCTACTATGGAATTTGTCATGACTATGTAATTTATTTTAAGTATCAAGTTAAGGTGACTCTTCCGGTTAGAAACATTTCATTTTCCAATCTCTATACCAGGCGGTGTCAGAGGAAGGCCCTAAAAATTGTCAAAGACTCCAGCCACCCTAGTCATAGACTGTTCTCTCTACTACCACACGGCAAGCGGTACCGGAGTGCCAAGTCTAGGTCCAAAAGCCTTCTTAACCTCTTGAAACTCCCCATCCCGGATCCGGGATTGTGACTAAGCCTCAGGCTCATTAGCATAACGCAACGTTAACGATTTCTGAAAATCGCAAATAAAATTAAAATAATGCGTTTGCTCTCAAGCTTAGCCTTTTCTTAACAACACTGTCATCTCAGATTTTCAAAATATGCTTTTGAACCATAGAAATTGACTAATTTGTGTAAGAGTATGCAAAGCTAGCATAGCATTTTGTGTAGCATGTAGCACGCAACATTTTCACAAAAGCCAGATAACCAAATAAATAAAATCATTTACCTTTGAAGAGCTTCTGATGTTTTCAATGAGGAGACTCCCAGCCACATACCAAATGCGCAGTGTTTCCTGAAAGCGTCTGTGTGTAGGAGAAATCGTTCCGTTTTCTACATTGCGCCTGGCTACCGAAACGAACCGAAAATGCAGTCACCTACAACGTGAAACTTTTTCCGGATTAACTACATAATATCGACCGAAACATGGCAAACGTTGTTTGGAATCAGTCCTCAAGGTGTTTTTTCACATATCTCTTCATTGACATGCAGTTCGTGGAAGCTTGCTTCTCTCTCTTTTCTCCCATGGAAAAATACTGGCAGGTGACTTTTGCGCACCAATTTCGGCGCAGGACACCGGGCGGACACGTGGTAAATGTGGTCTCTTATGGTCAATCTTCCAACGATCTGCCTACAAATACGTCACAATGCTGCAGACACCTTGGGGAAACGACAGAAAGGGCAGACTCATTCCTCTTGCGTTCACAGCCATATAAGGAGATCATGAAAGACAGAGCCTCAAAAATCCTTGTCATTTCCTGGATGCCAAGTCATCTTGGTTTTGCCTGAAGCTCACGTTCTAGGGCACGCACAGAGAAGATATTTGTATTTCTGGACACGTCAGAGTGTTTTCTTTCGAACAGTAGCAATTATATGCATAGTCGAGCATCTTTTTGTGACAAAATATCTTGTTTAAAACGGGAACGTTTTTCTTCCAAAAATGAAATAGCGCCACCATAAGTGTAAGAGGTTAACAGCTTCTACCCCCAAGCCATAAGACTCTTGAACAGCTGGTTACCCAGACTATTTGCATTGACCCCCCCCCTTTTAAGCTCCTGCTACTCTATGCATAGTCACTTTAACTCTACCTACATGTACATTTTACCACAATTACCTCGACTAACCTGTGCCCCCTCACATTGACTCTTGTACCGGTACCCCCTGTATATAGCCTCGCTACTGTTATTTTACTGCTGCTCTTTAATTTATTTTTTACTGAACAATTATTTTTCTTAAAACTGCATTGTTGGTTAATGGATTGTTAGTAAGCATTTCACTGTTGTATTTGGCACATGTGACAAATACAATTTGATTTGATTTAAAACATATTATAACTAACAACACCTGCCATAAATGAAATGAAAGGAAAGAAAAGTTTTTTATGTCAAGCGATGTTGGACATGTCTGTCAAGACTCCAACCACGAGAAAGGGTTTTAGACTGTTTTTAAATCAACTCGTGAATTGTATTGAATGTAGCTATGTTCCCCTGTTATATCTTAATGTAATGACATTTTAAAAATTGGCTGATTATTATCAATTTATCAACAGCAAATAAGTTGTCCACCGCAGGAAATCCTCAATGGTACCCTAGTTTATAAATACCCATGTGTAGTGCGTACCTCAATCAGCATCATGTGTGTTAGTGACAGTGTTTGTGTGTTAGATCTCCTCTGTAACGCTGTCTCTGTCTGTCTTTCTTGAGTGAGATGTGAGGAGGATGTTGTTGCTAGTCTGATTCATGCTGTTGCTTCTCTCTCACACCCCCTCCTCCCCTCTCTGTCTTCACCCCCTCCTCCCCTGTCTCGCTCCCTCTCTCATCCCTCTCTCTCCCTCTTCACCCCCTCAGCCTGTTTGCACTGCTGTCCAAGAAGCACAACAAGATTTTGGAGCAGGCTACCTAGTCTCTACGGGGCCTGCGGCGGGCAGACTATGTGAGTACAGTTCCCCTACTTCCCTGGTCCCCTGGACCTCCAGCCACGTCAACTGCAATCAGCCACACACACCACAGCCTCCTCTGTCTGCAGGGAGGGAGCAGGCCTGGGGCTGGGGGGGGGCTTGATGCCTGACAACCCCCCCTAAACACACAGGAACAAAGACACAGGTGACATGAATGCAGATGCAAACCCAGTAAGAGACAGAGGCCATACGCAAACCTAGACACCCAGACGCACAGACCCAGAAGTGGCTGGAGGTGTGTGCGTGTCAGTGATTAGGCTCCTCCCACACACAGGCAGAAGGGAAGCACCCTTCACCCCCACTCTCTTTTGTTTGGATGTCTCCTTAATAGCCCTTTTTCCTTCCAAAACACACACACATATACACACCCATATACTTGATAATACCATTGCTATGTCTAGAGACGTTGATGCTGAATGAACTTCTGGCCAATGATATCACTTCACCCAAACATTACCCTCCCTCGTCACATTGTGTTTTGAATACGTCTTTATCAATTATATCATGTTTGCTATATGTCTGTGTGAATTATATCATGGAATGTCTCCTCCAAGCTCCAACAATAAGCTGGTCGGGGTCATTTTCATTAGGGCACACCATAGCAAAACAGTAAAGTAAGTTTTGCAACAGAAAACAAAAACAAGACATTTCTTATTGGACCAGTTCAGGTAGTACCGCCTCCTGTTTATGTTTGGTGTCTAATAAATATGACCCTGGTCTCAATGGAAGAAGTTGTGACTAGATTCCAACCAGGTCTCAGGGATCTTGTTCTGTGTTCGTATCTCATGTCCAGTCTAGACCTCAAAGTTTTGTTCTGTTACTAAGTAATGTTGTTAAGAGGTTTTTATTTAGTCGCTAGGTAGAAGGAAATCCTGCAGTTTGAACATAAAGGTGGTTATCATAACATCCAGTCAACAACCTACAATTACTTAATTTGTTTGCACTTCTCAATCAGTCAGCTTCTCAATCAGTCACTACAAACATCATAACACGTTGGATGCAAACACACAAATACACACACCTTCATATTTGGCACACACATTTAAAAACTTTTTTTTTAAAGTTGATTTTCCTTGTGAAACAAATACATTGGAAATTACTCACCAAAGCTCCTAATAATAACAACTATTTGTACTGCAATAAATACACATTATGCATATATACAACAAGCAGCTATGAAAATGTGACGCTGATATGCACACAGCGGTGTTGTTGTCTGTAGAGCCAGGCAGGCTGTGTGAGTCGTGTTGTGGTGTAGTGTGCTGCGTTGCAGGGGGGAGGTTGGGACATGAGGGGAGACTAGGCAGGACAAAGGCAGAGTGACAGGCCCCACTTTGCCTTCAGGCCTCGTGACTGATCTGCCGTGACGCAGAGCCACAAGCTCAGACACGATTTACAGAGGGTAGAGGGGGGAGAAGAGAAAGGCTGACGGGGGGGGGTGAAGGGGTGAGATGGGTGAGGAGTGAGCAGGCCTTGGTCTCATGGGAGAGGGTAGAAATGGGTAAGGGAGAGGCTAAGAGGGAAGGCTGAGGAGGGAGCTAGCTGTGGGAGAGGGGAGGAGGAAAATGTAGAGAGGCGGGGGGATGAAAGGGATGAGGTGGCACGTGGCAGTAATTAAAGTTGACTCCAGAGCGTGCGTGCCGGGTGAGAAGGGGCGAAAGCGAGGGTGATGGGGGGGTTGACTTTACTTCTTCCCCTACAATCGCCCCTAGTCCTTCGTTCCACTCCAGCCACCACCACCCCCCTCATTCACTGCTCTCTCACTCCATCTCACCCTTATTTTCTCTCCCACCCCATTTATCACTCTCCCCAGTCCTCTGTCACTGTAATTCTCTAGGACACACCATCTCTCTTTCTCTCCTTCTCTCTCTTTGTTAGTAGTAGATGGTGTTCGGATAGGAGGCCTCGGAGATAGTGGATCTACCTTTGGCCTTTTACTGGTGATAGGAGACTGGCTAGACCACTGTTCTCCTCTTTCCATCTCTTGCTTTCCTGCCTCCCAGTCTACAGCCTTCACCATCCCCTTCTCCCCCCCGCCCCCTCTCCTGGGTGACTGTTTGCAGTGACTTTCTCCCTCCCTCAATGTCCAAGGGGTTCTTCACCCCCCCCCCCCCTCATTGCCAAGCAAGTGAGATCGATAATTAACTAAAGTGAAATAAACAATCAAAAATATACAGTTAACATTACACTCACAAAAGTTTCATATAATGTCAATATACATTATTGTAATGATGTGCAAATAGTTAAAAGTCCAAAAAGGAAATAAATAAACATAAATATAGGTTGTATTTACAATGGTAACTGTTCTTCACTTGTTGCCCTTTTCTTGTGGCAACAGGTCACAAATCTTGCTGGTGTGATTGTGCACTGTGGTTTTTCACCCAATTGATATGAGAGTTTATCAAAATTGGATTTGTTTTCCAATTCTTTGTGGGTCTGTGTAATCTATGTCTCTCTAATATGGTCATACATATTTGGCAGGATGTTGGAATGTGCAGCTCAGTTTTCAGCTCAGTTTCCACCACATTTTGTGGGCAGTGTGCATATAACCTGTCTTCTCTTGAGAGCCAGGTCTGTCATCGGCGGCCTTTCTCAATAGCAAGGCTATGCTAACTGAGTCTCTTATCAATCAAATATATTTATAAAGCCCTTCTTACATCAGCCGATGTCACAAAGGACTATACAGAAACCCAGCCTAAAACCCCAAGCAATGGAGATGTAGAAGCATGGTGGCTAGGAAAAACTCCCTTGAAAGGCAGGAAGCGAGGAAGAATCCTAGAGAGGAACTAGGCTCTGGTGGGTGGCCAGTCCTTTTCTGGCTGTGCCAGGTGGAGAGTATAACAGTACATGGCCAAGATGTTCAAACGTTCATAGATGACCAGCAGGGTCAAATAATAATAATCACAGTGGTTGTAGAAGGTGCAACAAGTCAGCACCTCCGGAGTGAATGTCAGTTGGCTTTTCATAACCGATCATTCGGTTAGTCAAAGATTTCCTTAATTTTGGGTCGGTCACAGTGGTTAGGTATTTGTATTTTTTCACCTTTATTTAACCAGGTAGGCCAGTTGAGAACAAGTTCTCATTTACAACTGCGACCTGGCCAAGATAAAGCAAAGCAGTGCGACAAAAACAATGACAAAAACAACAAGTTACACATGGGATAAACAAAACGTACAGTCAATAACACAATAGAAAATGTGTATACAGTGTGTGCAAATTAAGGAGGTAAGGCAATAAATAGGCCATAGTGGCAAAGTAATTACAATTTAGAAATTAACACTGGAGTGATAGATGTGCAGATGAGGATGTGCAAGAAGAAATGGTGCTGTGCAAAAGAGCAGAAAAAAAACAAATATGGGGATGAGGTAGGTAGTAGGTTGGATGGGCTATTTACAGATGCGCTGTGTACAGCTACACCGATCGGTAAGCTGCTCTGACAGCCGATGCTTGAAGTTAGTGAGGGAGATATAAGTCTCCAACTTCAGTGATTTTTTTTGCAATTCGTTCTAGTCATTGGCAGCAGAGAACTGGAAGGAAAAGCAGCCAAAGGAGGTGTTGGCTTTGGGGATGACCAGTGAAATATACCTGCTGGAGCGTGTGCTACGGGTGTGTGTTGCTATGGTGACCAGTGAGCTAAGGCGGAGCTTTACCTAGCAAAGACTTATAGATGACCTGGAGCCAGTGGGTTTGGCGGCAACGAGGACCAGCCAACAAGAGCATACAGGTTGCAATGGTGGGTAGTATATGGGGCTTTGGTGACAAAATGCATAGCACTGTGATAGACTGCATCCAATTTGCTGAGTAGAGTGTTGGAGGCTATTTTGTAAATGACATCTCCGAAGTCAAGGATCGGCAGGATAGTCAGTTTCACGAGGGTATGTTTGGCAGCATGAGTGAAGGAGGCTTTGTGGCGAAATAGGTAGCCAATTCTAGATTTAATTTTGGATTGGAGATGCTTAATATGAGTCTGGAAGGAGAGTTTACAGTCTAGCCAGACACCTTGGTATTTATAGTTGTCCACATATTCTAAGTCAGGACCGTCCAGAGTAGTGATGCTAGGCGCGAGGGCGGGTGCGGGTGCGGGCAGCTCTCGGTTGAAGAGCATGCATTTAGTGTTACTAGCGTTTTATGAGAAGTTGGAGGCCACGGAAGGAGTGTTGTATGGCATTGAAGCTCGTTTGGAGGTTTGTTAACACAGTGTCCAAAGAAGGGCCAGATGTATACAGAATGGTGTCGTCTGCATAGAGGTGGTTCAAAGAATCACCGGGAGCAAGAGCGATATCATTGATATATACAGACGAAAGAGTCGGTACGAGATTTGAACCCTGTGGCACCCCCATAGACTGCCAGAGGTCCGGACAACAGGCTCTCCGATTTGACACACTGAACTCTATCTGAGAAGTAGTTAGTGAACCAGGCGAGGCAGTCATTAGAGAAACCAAGGCTGTTGAGTCTGCAGATAAGAATACGATGATTGACAGAGTCGAGAGCCTTGGCCAAGTCGATGAAGACGGCGACACAATGCTGTTTTTTTATCAATGGCGGTTATGATATCTTTTAGAACCTTGAACGTGGCTAAGGTGCACCCGTGACCAGCTCGGAAACCGGATTGCATAGCAGAGAAGGTACGGTGGGATTCGAGATGGTCGGTGATCTGTTTGTTCACTTGGCTTTCGAAGACTTTAGAAAGGCAGGGCAGGATGGATATATCTGTAACAGTTTGGGTCTAGAGTGTCACCTCCTTTGAAGAGGGCGATGATCGCGGCCGTTTTCCAATCTTTAGGAATCTCAGACAATACGAAAGAAAGGTTGAACAGACTAGTAATAGGGCTTGCGGCAATGGCGGCGGATAATATTAGGAAGAGAGGGTCCACATTGTCTAGCACAGCTTATTTGTAGGGATCCAGATTCTGCTGCTCTTTCAGGACATCAGCCGTCTGGATTTGGGTGAAGGAGAAGCAGGGGGGGGCTCTGGCCAGATGCTGCTGGTGGTGCAGAGCTGTTGGTTGGGGTAGCCAGGTGGAAAGCGCGACCAGCCGTAGAGATATGCTTATTGAAATTCTCGATTATCGTGGCTTTATCGGTGGTGACACTGTTTCCTAGCCTCAGTACAGTGGGCAGCTGAGATGAGGTGCTCTTATTCTCCATGGACTTTAGTGTCCCAAAACTTTTTGGAATTCGTGCTGCAGGATGCAAATTTCTGTTTTAAAAAGCTAGTCTTTGCTTTCCTAACTGACTGTGTGTATTGGTTCCTGACTTCCCTGAAAAGTTGCATATCACTGGGACTATTCGAAGCTAGTGCAGTGTGCCACAGGATGTTTTTGTGCTGGTCAAGGGCAGTCAGGTCTGGAGTGAACCAAGGGCTATATCTGTTCTTAGTTCTACAATTCTTTTGAAAGGGGCATGCTTATTTAAGATGATGAGGAAGGCACTTTTGAAGAACAACCAGGCATCCTCTACTGACGGGATGGAGTCAATATCCTTCCAGGATACCCGGGCCAGTGCTATTAGAAAGGCCTGCTGGCAGAAGTGTTTTATGGAGCGTTTGACAGTGATGAGAGGTGGTCATTTGACCTCGGTCCCACAACGGACGCAGGCTATGAGGCAGTGATTGCTGAGATCCTGGTTGAAAAGAGCAGAGGTGTATTTAGAGGGAAAGTTGGTCAGGATCATATCTAAAATATCCACATATCCATGTTTACGGATTTGGGGTTGTACCTGGTAGGTTCCTTGATAATTTGTGTGAGATTGAGGGCATCTAGCTTAGATTGTAGGATGGTCGGGGTGTTAAGAATATCCCAGTTTAGGTCACTTAACAGTACAAACTCTGAGGATAGATGGGGGGCGATCAATTCACATATACAGTGCCTTGCGAAAGTATTCGGCCCCCTTGAACTTTGCGACCTTTTGCCACATTTCAGGCTTCAAACATAAAGATATAAAACTGTATTTTTTTGTGAAGAATCAACAACAAGTGGGACACAATCATGAAGTGGAACGACATTTATTGGATATTTCAAACTTTTTTAACAAATCAAAAACTGAAAAATTGGGCGTGCAAAATTATTCAGCCCCCTTAAGTTAATACTTTGTAGCGCCACCTTTTGCTGCGATTACATCTGTAAGTCGCTTGGGGTATGTCTCTGTCAGTTTTGCACATCGAGAGACTGAACTTTTTTCCCATTCCTCCATGCAAAACAGCTCGAGCTCAGTGAGGTTGGATGGAGAGCATTTGTGAACAGCAGTTTTCAGTTCTTTCCACAGATTCTCGATTGGATTCAGGTCTGGACTTTGACTTGGCCATTCTAACACCTGGATATGTTTATTTTTGAACCATTCCATTGTAGATGTTGCTTTATGTTTTGGATCATTGTCTTGTCGGAAGACAAATCTCCGTCCCAGTCTCAGGTCTTTTGCAGACTCCATCAGGTTTTCTTCCAGAATGGTCCTGTATTTGGCTCCATCCATCTTCCCATCAATTTTAACCATCTTCCCTGTCCCTGCTGAAGAAAAGCAGGCCCAAACCATGATGCTGCCACCACCATGTTTGACAGTGGGGATGGTGTGTTCAGGGTGATGAGCTGTGTTGCTTTTACACCAAACATAACGTTTTGCATTGTTGCCAAAACATTGAATTTTGGTTTCATCTGACCAGAGCACCTTCTTCCACATGTTTGGTGTGTCTCCCAGGTGGCTTGTGGCAAACTTTAAATGACACTTTTTATGGATATCTTTAAGAAATGGCTTTCTTCTTGCCACTCTTCCATAAAGGCCAGATTTGTGCAATATACGACTGATTGTTGTCCTATGGACAGAGTCTCCCACCTCAGCTGTAGATCTCTTGGCAAGTATATTTATGTGTGTGTGTGTGTGTGTGTGTGTGTGTGTTGCTTTTACACCAAACATAACGTTTTGCATTGTTGCCAAAACATTGAATTTTGGTGCACCTTCTTCCACATGTTTGGTGTGTCTCCCAGGTGGTGTGCAAACTTTAAATGACACTTTTTATGGATATCTTTAAGAAATGGCTTTCTTCTTGCCACTCTTCCATGCCAGATTTGTGTGACTGATTGTTGTCCTATGGACAGAGTCTCCCACCTCAGCTGTAGATCTCTTGTGTGTGTGTGTGTGTGTGTGTGTGTGTTGAAGAGGGTGGGGCTTAAGCTGCATCCCTGTCTCAACCCACGACCCTGTGGAAAGAAGTGTTTTTTTGCCCATTTTAACCGTACACTTGTTGTTTGTGTACATTTATTTTATAATGTCGTATGGTTTTCCCCCAACACCACTTCCCATCAATTTGTATTGCAGACTCTCATGCCAAATTGAGTCTAAAGCTTTTTTGAAATCAACAAAGTACGAGAAGACTTTGCCTTGGTTTTGGTTTGTTTTTTTGTCAATTAGGGTGTGCAGGGTGAATACATGATCTGTCGTACGGTAATTTGGTAAAAAGCCAATTTGACATTTGCCCAGTACATGGTTTTCATTGAGGGAATGTATGAGTCTGCTTTTAAAGATAATTAAGTGGATTTTCCCAAGGTTGCTGTTGATGCATATCCCACAGTAGTTATTGGGGTCAAATTTGTCTCCACTTTTGTCGATTGGGGTGATCAGTCCTTGGTTCCAAATATTGGGGAATATGCCAGAGCTAAGGATAATGTTTAAGTATAGCGAATTGGAATTTGTGGTCTGTATATTTTATCATTTCTTTGAGGATACCAATGAAATTATAAAATGCCTTAATTTTGCTGGAACCCAGGAAGAGTAGCTGCTTCCTTGGCAGCAGCTAGTTGGGATCCATAATAAATACAAACACCACAGGCCTTTTTGGGTTGGAGGGTTTGAATTTTGTCCTGTAGTTCATTCAATGTAATTGAAGAATCCAGTGTGTTCTGGTAGTCTTTAATAGTTGATTCTAAGATTTGTATTTGATCATGTATATTTTTTTGCTGAATGTTCTTTGTTATAGGGCCAAAAATATTGGGGAAGTGGTTTACCCATACATCTCAATTTTTGGATAGATAACTCTTTGTGTTGTTTGTTTTGTGTTTTCCAATTTTCCCAGAAGTGGTTGGAGTCTATTGACTCTTCAATTACATTGAGCTGATTTCTGATGTGCTGTTCCTTTTTTTTCGTAGTGTATTTCTGTATTTCTTTAGTGATTCACAATAGTGAAGGTGTAGGCTCAGGTGTCTTTTTTTGGTTGGATAGGTTTTTCAATTTCTTTCTTAGGTTTTTGTATTCTTCATCAAACCATTTGTCATTGTTGTTAATTTTCTTCAGTTTTCTGTTTGCCGTTTTTTGATTTGATAGGGAAGCTCAGAGGTCAAATATACTGTTTAGGTTTTCTACTGCCAAGTTTACACCTTCACTTTTACAGTGGAATGTTTTGTCCAGGAAGTTGTCTAAAATGAATTGAATTTGTTGTTGCCTAATTTCTTTTTTGGTACTACTTTCCTTCCATCTATAGCATTACTTAGTATTATTCAGTTCCTTTGGCTTTGATGCCTCATGATTGAGTATTGCTCTGTTCAAGTAGACTGTGATTTTGCTGTGATCTGATAGGGGTGTCATTGGGCTGACTGTGAACGCTCTGAGAGACTGGGTTGAGGTTAGTAATAAAGGAATCTACAATACTATTGCCAATAGATGAGTTATAGGTGTACCAATCAATAGGGGTCCCCTCAAAGCCTACTATTGACTATGTACATGCTCAGCATGCGACAGAGCTTCAGGAGGTTATGTAGTCATAGTTGTGACTAGGGGGGGGGGGGATATATGGGGGAGGGAATGCTGTCACCTCCAGGTAGGTGTTTCTCCCCCTGTGTGCTGAGTGTGTCAGGTTCTTGTCCAGTTCTGGAATTTAGGTGGCCACAGACTAGTACATGTCCCTAGGCCTGGAAATTATTGATTTCCCCCTTCAGGATGGAGAAGCTGTCTTCATTAAAGTATGGAGATTCTAGTGGGGGGGGGGGTATAAGTAGCACACAGGGGGATGTTTTTCTCTGGTGAGTCTTTCCTTTTGGATTTCTAGCCAAAAGTAACATTTTCCTGTTTTGATTAATTTAATAGCGTGAGTTAGGTCTGCTCTATACCAAATGATCATACTTCCTGAGTCCCTTCCCTGTTTCACACCTGG
Source organism: Oncorhynchus masou masou (assembly GCF_036934945.1). NCBI lineage: Eukaryota > Metazoa > Chordata > Actinopteri > Salmoniformes > Salmonidae > Oncorhynchus > Oncorhynchus masou. Next base: position 41,404,243 of record NC_088239.1, on the reverse strand, counting down.
TAGTTCGGTGGATGGGCCTACCAGCTCTCTGTAGCCTAGAGGTAACCAGCTCTCTCTCTTTTCCTTCTCCTAAGCTTCCCTCTTCCCTTCCCCATGTGCTTAGAGCTGTGGATGTTCTCATTAGGCTAGACTGCAGCTCAGGGCACTGAGCTCCATATGACACCTAGATATATTCTAATCCATGTGAGCTCGATGGACCACTCTGATGAAATCCTTCTCTGCCTTCTGGCCCATATTCATATTCAGTCCCACAGTCCCTTTGTGAATGACAGTAGGCTTGGCTGGCCATGAACATGTTATTGTTATCATGGGCTATAGGGACATTGGTCTATATGGCAGCTTTCTGGCCACTGGCCACAGGCAGCAGACCTGATTGAGTCACTGATCTGCTAGGGAGGGGTAGAGTATCTAGCCCTGTCCCCATCCCTGTTCCTGTTCAGTAGTATCTGCTCGGTGTCAATGCCAAGTGGGGCGGGACAAAACATATTTAACTAGCCACAATACTCCTTCCCTCTGTAGTCTCTCTCATCATTCTCTCTTTTCTCTCTCCTTCTCTCCCTCCTCTTTCTTTCCTCTCTGGTATGTTTAGCAGAAGAGTGGATGTAAAGGCAGTAATATAAAGCAGCTGGCCCTGACAGTATTCCGTTCCCCGCTGCTCGAGGGGAGGAGGAACGGGGGAGCAGAGAGAGTGAACTGCGAGAGAGACCGAAGGGGTGTAGATAAAGAGAGGAGGGGAGTAGGGAGAGAGAGAGTTTGTGACTGACTGGCATCTGGAAACAATGTAATTTGGCATGGTGGCCAGGCTATGGAGAGAGAGCGAGGGAAAGGGAGCTAATGTTTGTTTAATGTAGGATTGTCCTTAAAGCAGGAGGATATTAAAAAGAGAGGATGAGAGACCTCAAACACTGTCAGCTCAGTGGGGGCGTTTCCCCCTAATACCTGTGTGTTCCAAATGGCACCCTGTTCCCCAAAGTAGTACACTACTTTTGACCAAAAAGTCGCAAATGTAAATTAAAATGTAGTGCACTTTATAGAGAATAGGGTGCCTTTTGGGACTCAACTTTGTCTTTGCATCTCCTCACCACCACCAAATCCCCCTCCTCCTGTTCATCAACCCTTGTTCCTTACCTCCCACGCACACAGCATTCTCTCTCTCTCTCTCTTTTGCTCTCTCTCCCTTGTGCTCTCTCTCTCTCCCTCTCTTGGTCTGGCTCTCTCTGTCTCTCTCTCTCTCGGTCTCTCTCTCTTGTTCTCTCCCGCTCTCCCCCCCTCGCTCCCCTCCCTCCCCCTCGCTCCTCTCCCTCCCCCCCTCGCTCCCCCCCTCCACCGCTCTCCCTTTCTCTCGCTCCCTTGCTTTCCCTCGCTCCCTTGCTTTCCCTCGCTCCCTTGCTTTCCCTCGCTCCCTTGCTTTCCCTCGCTCCCTCGCTTTCCCTCGCTCTACCTCGCATTCCCTCGCTCTACCTCGCTCCCTCGCTTTCCCTCGCTCGCTCTCTCTCTCTCGGTCTCTCTCGGTCTCTCTCTTTCGGTCTCTCTCTCTCTCTCCCGGTCTCTCTCTCTCTCCCGGTCTCTCTCTCTCTCCCGGTCTCTCACTCTCTCTCGGTCTCTCACTCTCTCTCGGTCTCTCTCTCTCTCTCGGTCTCTCTCTCTCTCTCTCGGTCTCTCTCTCTCGGTCTCTCTCTCTCTCGGTCTCTCTCTCTCTCTCTCGGTCTCTCTCTCTCGGTCTCTCTCTCTCGGTCTCTCTCTCTCTCTCCCGCTCTCTCTCTCGGTCTCTCTCCCGCTCTCTCGTTCTCTCCCGCTCTCCCCCCCTCGCTCCCCTCCCTCCCCCGCTCTCCCTTTCTCTCGCTCCCCTCCCTCCGCCGCTCTCCCTTTCTCTCGCTCCCTTGCTTTCCCTTGCTTTTCCTCGCTCTCGCTCACTCTCCCTCCCTTGCTCTCCTTTTCCCTCGCTCCCTCTCTTTCTCTCCCCCTCGCTCTCTCTCCCCCTTCGCTTGCTTTTTCCCCTTCGCTCTCTCTCTCCCTCTCTCTTTCCCCTTCGCTCTCTCTCTCCCTTGCTTTCTCTCGCTCTCTCAAGCTCTCAAATTCAAATTCAGATTGCTTTATTGGATGAAATATAATTTGTAGATATTGCCAAAGCAATATATGATATATATAAAATATGATATTATTTGGGAGTATTTCTCACAGTATCTCTCTGTCTCTCCCTCTGTCTCTGTGTGTTTGTGAAGCTGGGTCTGGTTAGTGTCAGGTCTGTAGAGGGTTAGGCCCTGGCCCCTGGGGACAGGCCAAGGGCAGCTCCAGCCCCTATCCCCTGTAAACCCCCCCAGCAGAGGTCATGTGTCTGTTTACTAATGAACATTTCAAAGTGACTGCTGTTAAGCACGCACACACTCACTCTCTCTCTTTCTCTCCCTCATTCTCTCCAGCTATCCGCCCACCCCTGCCCATCCCCCATCTTACTCTACCACTCAATCCCTCGCCTCGTCCTTTCGTGATGAGCTCAACTGAACGTTAGGGCCCGGACTCAGTAGGACCTAGTAGCAAGAATGATTTGTTGATGAAGGATGATGTGTTCTGTTTTTGTTTTCCCTCTTAAGGATAGTTGAAATAAATTAAAGAAAGAAATAGTGGTTTGGACTCATCTCTGTGAGGAGATCAAAGCACCACACAGATACATCCTAAACCCTACATACTGTATAGATAACCTCTTTAACATGGCATACCAGACCTCCGTGTGTCTCTGTTTACATCTGTGGGCTCACTGAATCTGCTCTGTTTAATTGTCTGTATATATACTCACCGATTCAGCCTGGAGCACTATTCCCTCTGTGGGTTAGTCCTGCTAGCTAGAATATTGCATCACATATAATGTAGCTGTTGTGCTGCTTGGCTGAATCCATACTGCAGCGGTATCATTTATTTGTTTGTTTTCAAACGCTAAACTAGTACTTAGGAATACTACAACACTATGATGACACACCACAATATGCACAGGTGACCCTGCTAGTGCGAGGAGATTCATTTCATCCCTTTCGCTCCTGCTGCTTTACCTCCACACCCCCTCCGTTATTAGTTTACACTGTCACCCAGGCAAACCTTCTGACAGACTGCTGCAAAGACTGAGAGAGGATGAGTCAGAGGCTGCCCACTTGTCTGTCTGTCTGTCTGCCTGCCTGCCGGTCCATCTGCCTCTCTCCCTGTCTGTTCTTTCTGTCTGTCTGTTCTGCCTGCCTGTCCGTCTGCCTCTCTCCCTGTCTGTTCTTTCTGTCTGTCTGTTCTGCCTGTCTGTCTTCTCGTCTCCCTCCCTTACTGTCTGCAGCCAGCATCAAATCAAATCAAATTTATTTATATAGCCCTTCGTACATCAGCTGATATCTCAAAGTGCTGTACAAAAACCCAGCCTAAAACCCCAAACAGCAAGCAATGCAGGTGTAGAAGCACGGTGGTTAGGAAAAACTCCCTAGAAAGGCCAAAACCTAGGAAGAAACCTAGAGAGGAACCAGGCTATGTGGGGTGGCGAGTCTTCTTCTGGCTGTGCCGGGTAGAGATTATAACAGAACATGGCCAAGATGTTCAAATGTTCATAAATGACCAGCATGGTCGAATAATAATAATAAGGCAGAACAGTTGAAACTGGAGCAGCAGCACGGCCAGGTGGACTGGGGACAGCAAGGAGTCATCATGTCAGGTAGTCCTGGGGCATGGTCCTAGGGCTCAGGTCCTCCCAGAGAGAGAAAGAAAGAGAATTAGAGAGAGCATATGTGGGGTGGCCAGTCCTCTTCCGGCTGTGCCGGGTAGAGATTATAACAGAACATGGCCAAGATGTTCAAATGTTCATAAATTACCAGCATGGTCGAATAATAAGGCAGAACAGTTGAAACTGGAGCAGCAGCACGGCCAGGTGGACTGGGGACAGCAAGGAGCCATCATGTCAGGTAGTCCTGGGGCATGGTCCTAGGGCTCAGGTCCTCCGAGAGAGAGAAGGAGAGAATTAGAGAACGCACACTTAGATTCACACAGGACACCGAATTGGACAGGAGAAGTACTCCAGATATAACAAACTGACCCCAGCCCCCCGACACATAAACTACTGCAGCATAAATACTGGAGGCTGAGACAGGAGGGGTCAGGAGACACTGTGGCCCCATCCGAGGACACCCCCAGAGAATCCCAGTGGAAAGAGGGGAACCGGCCAGGCAGAGACAGCAAGGGTGGTTCGTTGCTCCAGAGCCTTTCCGTTCACCTTCCCACTCCTGGGCCAGACTACACTCAATCATATGACCCACTGAAGAGATGAGTCTTCAGTAAAGACTTAAAGGTTGAGACCGAGTTTGCGTCTCTGACATGGGTAGGCAGACCGTTCCATAAAAATGGAGCTCTATAGGAGAACGCCCTGCCTCCAGCTGTTTGCTTAGAAATTCTAGGGACAATTAGGACGCCTGCGTCTTGTGACCGTAGCGTACGTGTAGGTATGTACGGCAGGACCAAATCAGAGAGATAGGTAGGAGCAAGCCCATGTAATGCTTTGTAGGTTAGCAGTAAAACCTTGAAATCAGCCCTTGCTTTGACAGGAAGCCAGTGTAGGCAGGCTATCTTCAGTAGGGCCGCCCCAGCCAGCTGGCTCTCGGGCCTAATACTATACAGGTATTTTATGTACTGTGGTCTTTACACTGCTGGCTTAGATAGAGAGGGGGGTTGGGGGGAGTAGCTCAGACTGAGGCTGAGGTTACAGTCAGCAGGTGGAAGCAGCCAGTTAGTCACTAATCCACTAATGACCAGCCAGTCATGGGGGCTGGATTAGCATGAAGCTACCACTGCCAGGGGCCAGGGCACTAGGCAGACCAGACCAGCCAGCCTCTCAGTTCCAGCCAGCATTCCTATTGGCCTCTAGCTAACTGTCAGGGCAGACAGGCAGGTCAGACTCCCAACCCAAGCCAGCTTTACCCAGAAGCCCACTAGGCTGAGCTATCGCAAGGTTAGCTTACAGATGTTGGTGAAATAATAAATGCCACCCAAAGCAATTTACAGTACAGTAAACACTTAGAGTACGTTGAGTACAGTACGGTCCCATATGTGGCCCCAGCGGAAATCAAGTGCAAAGTGCCATGCTTCTACCAACTGAGATCACAAAATGACTTCAGATATGGGTGTCTGATGAAAGAAAGTAAGGCACGAGGGGTGGATGGGAGTTTGGCTGGTAGTGTTGTACTTCTATAATGCACTATAGGGCCCCCTCTAACAGCATGGGTTTCAGCAAACAACAAGTGCTACTTATCTGACTTCTGAACTTGAGTCTCTTAGCATGCATGCAGACACACACACACACACACACACTCTCGCTCTCCCACTTACATGGATTCAGACACACACAATCTCTCACCCCTAGACACACTACTCGTCTCGAGCCTTTAATGAAGTAAAAGCCGAAATGTTAGCGGACAAATGAAAGCTCCTGTAATTACATGGGCTGAGCCCTAATTGAGCCTCCATAATACTCAGAGTACTGAGACTACTGCTCTATACAGTTCAGTTCAATTCAGTTAACGCCCTGTATTCTGTCTCTGTCGCTGTCTGTCGTGTCAGACAGACCGATATCATTGACCATTTGAAGAGATTTGGAGAGGTTTGTGCTGTGTTTGTAAGTGCAGTGTAGATATTTCCGCAGAAACAGTTCTAAGCTTTTATCTTTCATCTATTCTATACTGTTTTGCGTGAAAAAGGTTTGGTAGTTGGATTAAGACTTGCCAACCTAGACACTTTTTTTACCCATTACAGCCTCCCAAATGAATCTTGTTGTTTCAACGCCAGCTCTTTTCTGTCTGTGTGTTTCACTCTCGTTCTCTCTCCCCCTAGGGCTGTGGTGCTGGTTTGGTTGCTGGTGTTGTTTTTATTGTTTCACTGCGGTAGGTGGTTTTGACCGGTTTGGATTTTGCATACTCCCCTACCAAACCTCCCGAGTGGAGCCGAACATACACGCATGCACAGACACACACACAAAGTACCTCCCGTGTGGAGCGGGACAGCCAATACATTAAGCTGCTTGTTTATTCATGCCAGCTCTCCTGCTTTAGGAGAAAATCCTGCAGATGTTCATGTCTCTTCACTAAGCCTGCAGCCTCATAGAGAGCATTGTTAAGAGCAGAACACGCACACGCAGTAGGACACACACACACACACACACTCACACAATGGAATAGTCACCACCATTGATAATTCAACACATTTAAATGTTCTCAGCGCTTCATCTGCATGACTTGGGGAAGTATTTCTCCTTCTATTGACAGTAAATAGTGCACATAGCTGTAACAATTGGAATTCATCGTACTAACAGACAGTTATTCTACTTGGTCATTTGGTCCCTTAACTTCCCTCACAGATCTGTGTGCTGTCTGCCTTTTGCCTTGACAAAGGCTATGTTGTGTTGCTACTCTACTCCCACTCAGATAGCAGATATGACCTGACACACACACACACACACACACACATATTCTTTCTCCTGGCCGTCACACCTCACCACTGACCCATTAACCTCTGACCTATTCAATATAGCCAGGCCCGGAGGCTCTCCGTAACCACGGTAACCAACGCTTGCCCCTGGCGACATATCAGAAGGCAGGATGTATTGGCGTTGTTGTTATTAATAACTGATGATCAGTCCTGTTCTGTAAATGAGTAGGTAGTGGCAGACACAGAACACACACACACAGAACAAATATATATACACACACACACAAAGAACACAGCAGGACGTAGACACTCAGACAGAACAGACAGTCCCGAGGCCTCCCCTGACCCTGTGTCATGCTGAATGCTAAAACCAGTCTTAACACACACACGCATGCTCAGCCCTACCCTCCAGGTTTAAGGATCAGCAGTACACAGATTAACAGTTATCTCCCAAGTGTACACAGTCTCTCTCATCTACAACACACACACGGTCTATGTCTGCGGTTATGCAAATAGCCAAACAAGTCAGTCAAGAATTCAAGGCAGACTTAACCAGCATGGCTACCACAGCATTCTGAGTGGCGCAGCGGTCTAAGGCACTGCATCTCAGTGCAAGAGGCGTCACTACAGTCCCTGATTCGAATTCAGGCTGTATCACATCCAGCCGTGATAGGGAGTTCCATAGGGCGGTGCACAATTGGCCCAGCATCGTCCGGGTTTGGCCGGGGTAGGTCGTCATTGTAAATAAGAATTTGTTCTTAACTGACTTGCCTAGTTAAATAAAAAACGAATTAAAAAAAATATAGGATCATTGTCAGTAATGACTACGGCTCACCTCCACACAAGCACCTGAAGCCATTCGTCCCATATACTGTACATCCTCAACATCTGCGATAGGGATAGAATGAACATATCTCATGTATGGGACTCCCAATCATGGCTGTTCAAAAGTTTTAGAACACCTACTCATTCAACGGTTTTTCTTTATTTTTTATTTTTTTCTACATTGTAGAATAATAGTGAACACATTAAAGCTATGAAATAACACATATAGAATCATATAGTAACCAAAAAACTGTTAAAGAAAAATATTTGAGATTCTTCAAACAGCCACCCTTTGCCTTGATGGCAGCTTTACACACCCTTGGTATTCTCTCAACCAGCTTCCCCTTGAATGCTTTTCCAACAGTCTTGAAGGAGTTCCCACATATGCTGAGCACTTGTTGGCTGCTTTTCCTTCACTCTGCGGTCCAACTCATTCCAAACCATCTCAATTTGGTTGACGTCTGGTGATTGTTGAGGCCAAGTCATCTGATGCAGCACTCCATCACTCTCCTTCTTGGTAAAATAGCCATAACACAACCTGAAAGTGTGTTGGGTCATCGTCCTATTAAAAAACAAATGACAGCCCCACTAAGCTCAAACCAGATGGGATGGCGTATTGCTTCAGAATGCTGTGGTAGCCATGCTGGTTAAGTGTGCATTGAATTCTAAATAAAACACAGTGTCACCAGCAAAGCACCCCCACACCATAACACCTCCTCTTCCATGCTTTACGGTGGGAAATACACATGCAGAGATCATCCGTTCACCCACACGCGTCTCACAAAGGCACGGTGGTTGGAACCAAAACTCTCCAACTTGGATTCCAGACCAAAGGAAAAATTTCCACCAGTCTAATGTCCATTGCTCGTGTTTCTTGGCCCAAGCAAGTCTCTTCTTCTTATCAGTGTCCTTTAGTAGTGGTTTCTTTGCAGCAATTCGACCATGCAGTCTTCTCTGAACAGTTGATGTTGAGATGTGTCTGTTACTTGAACTCTGTGAAGCAGGCTGGTAACTCTAATGAACTTATTATCTGCAGCATTCTTTTCTTGGGGTGGTCGTCATGAGAACCAGTTTCATCGTAGAGCTTGATGGTTTTTGCGATTGCATGTGAAGTAACTTTCAAAGTTTCACGCATTGACTGACCTTAATGTCTTAAAGTAATGAAGGACTGTCGTTGCTCTTTGCTTATTTGAGCTGTTCTTGCCATAATATGAACTTGGTCTTTTACTAAATAGAGCCATCTTCTGTATACCCCCCCCCCCCTAACTTGTCACAACACAAATGCATTAAGAAGGAAAGAAATTCCACAACTTAACTTTTAAGAAGGCACACCTGTTAATTGAAATGCATTCCAGGTGACTACCTCATGAAGCTGGGTGAGAGAATGCCAAGAGTGTACAAAGCTGTCATCAAGGCAAAGAGTGGCTACTTTGAAGAATCAAAAATATATTTTGATTTGTTTAACATTTTCTTTGGTTACTACATGATTCCATATGTGTTAGTTCATAGTTTTGATGTCTTCACAATTTTTCTGCAATGTAGAAAATAGTAAAAAATAAAGAAAAACCCTTGAATGAATAGGTGTTCTAAAACTTTTTTACCGGTAGTGTAGATATCTGTATGCTTCCCTCCTTCACTGAGTGTACAAAACATTTGGAACACCTTCCATGGTTGGCAAGTTGTCTGGATGTCCTTTGGGTGGTGGATCATTCTTGATACACATGGGAAACTGCTGAGCGTGAAAAACCCAGCGACGTTGCAGTTCTTGACACAATTACACCGGTGCGCCTGGCACCTACTACCATAACCCGTTCAAAGGCACTTAAATATTTTGTCCTGCCCATTTACCCTCTGAATGGCACACATACGCAATCCATGTCTCAATTGTCTCAAGGCATATAAATCCTTATTTAACCTGTTTCCTTCCCTTCATCTACACTGATTTGAAGTGGATTTAACAAGTGACATCTTTAAGGGATCATAGCTTTCACCTGGATTCACCTGGTCAGTCTGTCATGGAAAGAGCCTAATGTGTTGTACACTCAGTGTATATTGCTATTGCTGTATTAGAGAGGAGAGGGAAATGTGGCTAGACAGAGGAGTATAGGAGTGGGGCAGGTGGTGTGGGTGTCTGGATTTTTTTTTAAGTCTTTGCTTCATTACATATGGGGAGAGACTGGGGCACCTCTCATTTAATCAGCCTAGCATGTCTAACACACACAAAGACGTTGAGCTTACACACACACACACACACACTTTGAAGCACACACAGACGTCTAGCTTGCACATTTGCATCTGACCTGGATTCCCTGGTGTGCAGTGGGCTAATCTCATTACAGACAGAGCTCTGCTGCAGGGGGAGAGAGAGCTGTAGGAGTGGGAAATGCAAGCTGCCACCTCCAACGCTTCCTGCAACTCTCCTATTTACTCTTTCTCCCATTCTCTTCCTCCTTCCTCTTCTCTCTTCTTCCCTCTTTTGTTTCCTATCCTCTCTTCTCTTATTCTCCTATTCACTCTCCTCATCCTCTCATCTCCTCTTCTTCAGCTAGACTAATTATAACCTAAAACTCTGGAGTCCGTGCCTGGCGGGCCACCACCTCCCCTCCCTATGAGCCCTGGTCAAAAATAGTACACTATTCAGGGAAGAGGATGCCATTTGGGAGGCAGATGGTACCTCTGCTCCATGACACACCATCAATCCTTATTAGTCAGTCAGACAAACAGACACTGCTCAGTGAGGCTCTGTCTGGTCTGGCTGCCTCTGCTGTCTCAAGGTCGCTGTCACACACACATCTATTACCTGTCCTCCTCCTTAATCCTAAGTATAAAAAATAAAACACTAATATATCTTGATTCGATTAGTATTCAACCCCCAGAATTGATACAGAATCATCTTTGGCAGCAATTATTTCTGGCTATGTCTCTAAGAGCTTTCCACACATGGATTGTGCAACATTTGCCCAGTTATTATTTTCAAAATTCTTCAAACTATGTCAAATTGATTGGTGATCATTGCTAGACAACCATTTTCAGATCTTGCCATATATTTTTCAAAAGATTTAAGTCAAAACTGTAACTCGGCCACTCAGGAACATTCACTTTCCTTTTGGTAAGCAACTCCCGTGTAGATTTGGCCCTGTGTTTTAGGTTATTGTCCTGCTGTAAGGTGTCTGGTAGAAAGCAGACTGTAAAAGGTTTTCCTATAGGATTTTACCTGTGCTTAGCTCCATTCCATTTATTTTTATCATGGAAAAACTCCCCAGTCAATGTTGTTGATCCATCCTCAGTTTTATCCTATCACCGCCAATAAACTCTGTTACTGTTTTAAATTCACCATTGCCCTCAAGGTGATGTCCTTCCTGTCCGGAAACTGAGTTAGGAAGTATGCCTGTATCTTTGTAGTGACTGGGTGTATTGATACACCATCCAAAGTGTAATTAATAACTTCACCATGCTCAAAGGGATTTTCAATGTCTGCTTTTTTATTTTTACCCATCTACCATACAATGTAGGTACCCGTCTTTGCGAGGCACTGGAAAACCTCCCTGGTCTTTGTGGTTGAATCTGTATTTGAAATTCACTGCTCAACTGAGGGACCTGTGTGGTGTACAGAGATGAGGTGGTCATTAGAAAATCGTGTTAAACACTATTACAACTTATTGTGTGACTTGTTAAGCGCATTTTTTCTCCTATACTTATTTAGGCTTGCCATAACAAAGGGGTTGAATACTTATTGACTCAAGACATTTCAGCATTTTATTTTGAATTCATTGTAAAAATGTTGTTGTTTTTAAACATAATTCCTCTTGTGACAAAACATCTCAATTTATTCCATTTAAAATGTAGGCTATAACACAACAATGTGGAGTCCAGCGGTCAAGAGGTGTGAATACTTTCTGAAGGCACTGTATGTTTCATTAGTAATGTGTGTTGGGTTAATATTCTCCTGCTTCCAGAGCCAATGACATCAGCCAGATTTCAGGAAGTGATTGATGATTGGCTTCTCTTAATCGATAGCCAAGTCTCGTCCTATCATTGAATTCTCTCCATAACGTAGCGAGATGTAAAGCTGTCATTAGGTTTAACTGTGTTGAGTAAAGCAGCCATCACCAGAGCTTTTTACTGACTGACATTTACTGACTGAGCCTGTTACACACACACACACACCTACACACAGTGTTTAAAAAAGTGTCATAACGCTAATTTACATTTACATTTAAGTCATTTAGCAGACGCTCTTATCCAGAGCGACTTACAAATTGGTGAATTCACCTTCTGACATCCAGTGGAACAGCCACTTTACCATAGTGCATCTAAATCATTAAGGGGGGGGGTGAGAAGGATTACTTATCCTATCCTAGGTATTCCTTGAAGAGGTGGGGTTTCAGGTGTCTCCGGAAGGTGGTGATTGACTCCGCTGTCCTGGCGTCGTGAGGGAGTTTGTTCCACCATTGAGGGGCCAGAGCAGCGAACAGTTTTGACTGGGCTGAGCGGGAACTGTACTTCCTCAGTGGTAGGGAGGCGAGCAGGCCAGAGGTGGATGAACGCAGTGCCCTTGCTTGGGTGTAGGGCCTGATCAGAGCCTGGAGGTACTGCGGTGCCGTTCCCCTCACAGCTCCGTAGGCAAGCACCATGGTCTTGTAGCGGATGCGAGCTTCAACTGGAAGCCAGTGGAGAGAGCGGAGGAGCGGGGTGACGTGAGAGAACTTGGGAAGGTTGAACACCAGACGGGCTGCGGCGTTCTGGATGAGTTGTAGGGGTTTAATGGCACAGGCAGGGAGCCCAGCCAACAGCGAGTTGCAGTAATCCAGACGGGAGATGACAAGTGCCTGGATTAGGACCTGCGCCGCTTCCTGTGTGAGGCAGGGTCGCACTCTGCGGATGTTGTAGAGCATGAACCTACAGGAACGGGCCACCGCCATGATGTTGGTTGAGAACGACAGGGTGTTGTCCAGGATCACGCCAAGGTTCTTAGCGCTCTGGGAGGAGGACACAATGGAGTTGTCAACCGTGATGGCGAGAACATGGAACGGGCAGTCCTTCCCCGGGAGGAAGAGCAGCTCCGTCTTGCCGAGGTTCAGCTTGAGGTGGTGATCCGTCATCCACACTGATATGTCTGCCAGACATGCAGAGATGCGATTCGCCACCTGGTCATCAGAAGGGGGAAAGGAGAAGATTAATTGTGTGTCGTCTGCATAGCAATGATAGGAGAGACCATGTGAGGTTATGACAGAGCCAAGTGACTTGGTGTATAGCGAGAATAGGAGAGGGCCTAGAACAGAGCCCTGGGGGACACCAGTGGTGAGAGCGCGTGGCGAGGAGACAGATTCTCGCCACGCCACCTGGTAGGAGCGACCTGTCAGGTAGGACGCAATCCAAGCGTGGGCCGCGCCGGAGATGCCCAACTCGGAGAGGGTGGAGAGGAGGATCTGATGGTTCACAGTATCGAAGGCAGCCGATAGGTCTAGAAGGATGAGAGCAGAGGAGAGAGAGTTAGCTTTAGCAGTGCGGAGCGCCTCCGTGATACAGAGAAGAGCAGTCTCAGTTGAATGACTAGTCTTGAAACCTGACTGATTTGGATCAAGAAGGTCATTCTGAGAGAGATAGCTGGAGAGCTGGCCAAGGACGGCACGTTCAAGAGTTTTGGAGAGAAAAGAAAGAAGGGATACTGGTCTGTAGTTGTTGACATCGGAGGGATCGAGTGTAGGTTTTTTCAGAAGGGGTGCAACTCTCGCTCTCTTGAAGACGGAAGGGACGTAGCCAGCGGTCAGGGATGAGTTGATGAGCGAGGTGAGGTAAGGGAGAAGGTCTCCGGAAATGGTCTGGAGAAGAGAGGAGGGGATAGGGTCAAGCGGGCAGGTTGACTCCCACCTTGCTAAAATGTCTACTGGCGGGTTTCACACCACAGGTAGATCAGGGCAGACTCTGAGGAGGTGGCCATGGTAACAGACCTGTGTGTGTGTGTGTGTGTGTGTGTGTGTGTGTGTGTGTGTGTGTGTGTGTGTGTGTGTGTGTGTGTGTGTGTGTGTGTGTGTGTGTGTGTGTGTGTGTGTGTGTGTGTGTGTGTGTGTGTGTGTTGGTCAGCCTGCATTGCTAAGCAGTCAGATCGCCACTGGGCTTATTTCATTAGTGTTTTTAAGATGCTTTGGACTTCTTGACTCCAGACTAGAGTTGTCCTTAGTCAGGACTTGGGTTCCCTCTCAGCCTCTTGCAGTGCAGCCTTATGATAGCAGGTTCACTTTAAAGGCACACTCCTTTATTCCTTTTTTTTCAGTCAAACTGCAGTCCCACCACTTGGTTTGCTAGAAACCTGAAACCTCCAAATTCCACAAAAGCAGTGCTAGTAGGAATACGACCAATATCAAAAAGATGTATTATTATTCAATTCCATGTGTCATCCCAGGCTAGTATCAAATCAAATCAAATTTTATTTGTCACATACACATGGTTAGTGCGAGTGTAGCGAAATGCATGTGCTTCTAGGTTCCGACAATGCAGTAATAACCAACAAGTAATCTAACTAACAATTCCAAAACTACTGTCTTATACACACAAGTGTAAGGGGATAAAGAATATGTACATAAAGATATATGAATGAGTGATGGTACAGAACAGCATAGGCAAGATACAGTAGATGGTATTGAGTACAGTATATACATATGAGATGAGTACGTAAACAAAGTGGCATAGTTAAAGTGGCTAGTGATACATGTATTACATAAAGATGCAGTAGATGATATAGAGTACAGGATATACGTATACATATGAGATGAATAATGTAGGGTATGTAAACATTATATTAGGTAGCATTGTTTAAAGTGGCTAGTGATATATTTTACATCATTTCCCGTCAATTCCCATTATTAAAGTGGCTGGAGTTGAGTCAGTGTGTTGGCAGCAGCCACTCAATGTTAGTGGTTGCTGTTTAACAGTCTGATGGCCTTGAGATAGAAGCTGTTTTTCAGTCTCTCGGTCCCAGCTTTGATGCACCTGTACTGACCTCGCCTTCTGAATGATAGCGGGGTGAACAGGCAGTGGCTCGGGTGGTTGTTGTCCTTGATGATCTTTATGGCCTTCCTGTAACATCGGGTGGTGTAGGTGTCCTGGAGGGCAGGTAGTTTGCCCCCGGTGATGCGTTGTGCAGACCTCACTACCCTCTGGAGAGCCTTACGGTTGTGGGCGGAGCAGTTGCCATACCAGGCGGTGGTACAGCCCGCCAGGATGCTCTCGATTGTGCATCTGTAGAAGTTTGTGAGTGCTTTTGGTGACAAGCCGAATTTCTTCAGCCTCCTGAGGTTGAAGAGGCGCTGCTGCGCCTTCTTCACGATGCTGTCTGTGTGGGTGGACCAATTCAGTTTGTCTGTGATGTGTATGCCGAGGAACTTAAAACTTACTACCCTCTCCACTACTGTTCCATCGATGTGGATAGGGGAGTGTTCTCTCTGCTGTTTCCTGAAGTCCACAATCATCTCCTTAGTTTTGTTGACGTTGAGTGTGAGGTTATTTTCCTGACACCACACTCCGAGGGCCCTCACCTCCTCCCTGTAGGCCGTCTCGTTGTTGTTGGTAATCAAGCCTACCACTGTTGTGTCGTCCGCAAACTTGATGATTGAGTTGGAGGCGTGCGTGGCCACGCAGTCGTGGGTGAACAGGGAGTACAGGAGAGGGCTCAGAACGCACCCTTGTGGGGCCCCAGTGTTGAGGATCAGCGGGGTGGAGATGTTGTTGCCTACCCTCACCACCTGGGGGCGGCCCGTCAGGAAGTCCAGTACCCAGTTGCACAGGGCGGGGTCGAGGCCCAGGGTCTCGGGCTTGATGACGAGCTTGGAGGGTACTATGGTGTTAAATGCCGAGCTGTAGTTGATGAACAGCATTCTCACATAGGTATTCCTCTTGTCCAGATGGGTTAGGGCAGTGTGCAGTGTGGTTGAGATTGCATCGTCTGTGGACCTATTTGGGCGGTAAGCAAATTGGAGTGGGTCTAGGGTGTCAGGTAGGGTGGACGTGATATGGTCCTTGACTAGTCTTTCAAAGCACTTCATGATGACGGAAGTGAGTGCTACGGGGCGGTAGTCGTTTAGCTCAGTTACCTTAGCTTTCTTGGGAACAGGAACAATGGTGGCCCTCTTGAAGCATGTGGGAACAGCAGACTGAGATAGGGATTGATTGAATATGTCCATAAACACACCAGCCAGCTGGTCTGCGCATGCTCTGAGGGCGCGGCTGGGGATGCCGTCTGGGCCTGCAGCCTTGCGAGGGTTAACACGTTTAAATGTTTTACTCACCTCGGCTGCAGTGAAGGAGAGTCCGCATGTTTTCATTGCAGGCCGTGTCAGTGGCTCTGTATTGTCCTCAAAGCGGGCAAAAAAAGTTATTTAGTCTGCCTGGGAGCAAGACATCCTGGTCTGTGACTGGGCTGGTTTTCTTTTTGTAATCCGTGATTGACTGTAGACTGTAGACCCTGCCACATACCTCTTGTGTCTGAGCCGTTGAATTGAGTAGCTCTCTCTCAAGACAGCTGTTTTAAAGAAATGTTTTGTTTCTCTTCGTGTTGTCTGATTTGTAGTCATGGGAAGTCACAAATGATCAACACACACACACAAACCAGGGCTACCGTTGCCGGTAATTGCCGGCTTTTGGCCGATAAAATAAATTGTCCGTGGCTGCATATCATATATCACGATTTCACCCTTCAGCACCATTCTCACTCCTTGCGCACTGCCTTATGTGCATGCGCCTGCTGCTGAGGAGAGGGAGAGAGAGAGCGAGAGAGGAGCCTTGGGATACTGTTGATTGCGAAGATGGAGGCCTGAAGTAAAACGAAAGTTAGAGTATGCCTAGAGTGAAAAGCCTTCAAGGGGAATGTCCTCCGTATTGGACAAGTTTTAATATTGTAGTGGACAAAGATGAGAAGAACGTTGGTGCACGACCTTATGCAGGCTACTGTGCAACTCGCTATACATGTAGGATGCAAAAAAATATATTGTATTTATAATAATTTGATTTATCGTTATATATACAGTACCAGTCAAAAGTTTGGATACCTACTCATTCAAGGGCTTTTCTTTATTTTAGCTATTTTCTACATTGTAGAACAATAGTGAAGACAACAAAACTATGAAATAACATGTGCTTTTTTTGGTTACTACGTGATTCCACTTGTATTATTTCATAGTTTTGATGCCTTTACTATTATTCTACAATGTAGAAAAGAGTTTTTTTTAAAGGAAAACCTTGAATGAGGTGTGTCTAGACTTTTTTTATATATATATACAGTGCATTCAGAAAGTATTCAGACGCCTTTACTTTTTCCACATTTTGTTACGTTACAACCTTTTTCTAAAATTGATTAAATAGTTTCCCCCCCTTATCAATCTACACACAATACCCCATAATAACAAAGCAAAAACTGGTTTTAGACATTTTTGCAGATTTATAAAAATTCAAAAATTGAAATATTACAATTACATAAGTATTCAGACCCCTTAATCATTTGGCAGCGATTACAGCCTCAAGTCTTCTTGGGTATGACACTACAAGCTTGGCACACCTGTATTTGGAAAGTTTCTCCATTCTTCTCTGCAGATCCTCTGAATCTCTGTCAGGTTGGATGGGAAGCATTGCTACACAGCTATTTTCAGGTCTCTCCAGACATGTTCGATCGGGTTCAAGTCCGGGCTTTGGCTGGGCCACTCAAGGACATTCAGATACTTGTCCCAAAGCCACTCCTGCTTTGTCTTGGGTGTGTGCTTAGGGTCGTTGCCCTGTTGGAAAGTGAACCTTCACACCAGTCCTGAGTGCGCTGGAGCAAATTTTCATCAAGTTTCTCTCTGTACTTTGCTCTGTTCATCTTTCCCTAGATCCTGACTAGTGTCCCAGTCCCTGTCTCTGAAAAACATCCCCCACAGCATGATGCCGCATCCACCATGCTTCACCATAGGGATGGTGCCAGGTTTCCTCCAGAAATGACGGTTGGCATTCAGGCCAAAAGAGTTCAATCTTGGTTTCATCAGACCAGAGAATCTTGTTTCTCATGGTCTGAGAGTCCTTTAGGTGTTTTTTGGCAAACTCCAAGCGGGCTGTCGTGTGCCTTTTTACTGAGGAGTGGCTTCTGTCTGGCCATTCTACCATAACAGCCTGATTGGTGGAGTGCTACAGAGATGGTTGTCCTTCTGGAAGGTTCTCCTATCTCCACAGTGGAACTCTGTGACCAAGGCCCTTCTCCCCCGATTGCTCAGTTTGGCCAGGCAGCCAGCTCTAGGAAGAGCCTTGGTGGTTCCGAACTTCTTCCATTAATGAATGATAGAAGCCACTGTGTTCTTGGGGACCTTCAATGCTGCAGACATATTTTGGTACCCTTCCCTAGATCTGTGCTTTCACACAATCCTGTTTCAGGGCTCTATGGACACTTCCTTCAACCTCCTGGCTTGGTTTTTGCTTTGACCTTATATAGAACAGGTGTGTGCCTTTCCAAATCATGTCCAATCAATTTAATGTACTAGTGATGAACTCCAGTCAAGTTGTAGAAACATTTCAATGATTATCAATGGAAACAGGATGTACCTGAGCTCAATTTCGAGTCTCATAGCAAAGGGTCTGTACATTTTTAAAAACCTGTATTTTCTTTGACATTATGGGGTATTGTAGTTAGAATAAGGCTGTAACGAAACAAGATTTGGAAAAAGTTAAGGGGTCTGAATACTTTCCGAATGCACTGTGTATGTGACCAACCGCCTTGACCGCCGTCTTATGTAACAAAATGTGTGTTTTTTACATTGGATTAAAGCAGAGACACAGCTACAAAATTGTATATTATACACTGCATTTGAGGAGCAATAGGAAAGTAATTCTGCTTTGAAAGTTGATAAACTTCTAACCTCACTTTTGAGAAATTTTATTTGAGTGTTTTGGTACAAACTGGAAAGCTCTTCTTTGTCTACACCCATTCAGCATCGTTCACATCCTCTTAAGCTTTAGCCCGACCCTTCTCTTTAAGGGTTGATCCAAGCGTTTTGTACTAACAACAGGCAAGCACCCTAGCTAACTGGCTCACTTGCTGGCTACTTCCAGGCACACATGAGAGAACACCTCACTGAACATTACTCGCCTTAGCAGCGCTGTTTAGGCAGTGTTTTATGTTATCCAGAGTGTTGGTGACCGCAACTGTGCTGTCAGAATGTCCATTCGTAAATTCAGAGCGTTTCGCTCTGGGAACGCTCTGGCCGATGAGTATGGTTGATCCGTGCGTTCTGACCTCACAACGGCAGTCAAGCACCCAGGCTAACTGGCTAGCTTTGGCTAGCTACTTCCAGACACAAATGAGAGGGCACCCCACTCTGACCATTTTATGCGCCTTGGCAGAGCTGGTTAGGTTGTTTTCATGTTATCCAGAGCGTTGATGACTGTGACTGTGCTGCTGGCAACAATTTAATTATGCTTTTTTGCCGACGTTTACTGACACCGGCCATATTCAATTGGTTTTGAGCGTTCGTAAATTCATCAGTTATTCTGCGCTCCGTCACACTTAGACGAGAGTGCTCTAAAATCGAAGTAGATGGCCAGGCTGAATTTACGAACACACCCGAGTGGGCTCCCAAGTGGCTCAGTGATCTAAGGCACTGCATCTCAGTGCAAGAGGCGCAATACAGTACCTGGTTTGATTCCAGGCTGTATCACATCCTCCCATGATTGGGAGCCCCATAGGGCGGTACACAATTTGGCCCTGAGCCGGGTTTGGCTGGGGTAGGCCGTCATTGTAAATAAGAATTTGTTCTTAACTGACATGCCTAGTTAAATGAAACATTTATAAAATAAGTGGTTACTTGCATAGTGGAGTCGTTTGTTAAGACATGTAGCTAGCTAGGTAAACAATGAACCATAATCCCAACTCATGATGTTACTACCTTGCATGAATTTGCAGCTAGCTAACATTAGGCTATAAATAGCCAAGCAAATAGCCCTGACATACGAATAATAAGATCATACACGTAATGTTAGCTAGTGAGCCAGCCAGCTAACGTTAGGTAGCTAGCTAACAGTATACTTTAACTTGAAATGAAACCGACTTTGTCAAAATTATAAATGTGTAATATCTGAAAATGTAGCTAGCTAGACTATCTTGTACATCATGTTTGGATGCTTCTCCTTGTCACGGATGCCATCATTGCCCTTAGTTTGAAGATGTAATCCAGAGACCGATGTTTTCTCCATCTCCTTAGCTATCATCATCTAATTTCACTGACTTCAAAACTCTGCCCTCCAGAAAGTGGAGAGCAACACGTATGCCATTCTACTAAGAATATATATATTTTAATAGCCACGTTAGACATGATTACCTACACATACTAACTAGCTCAAATAGACAGAAATGTGCTACAGTATATGGCCAATCCGAACACATCTCTTGGCATGTCCAGCCCACTCATTATCTCAGCCAATCATGGCTAGCGGGAAGGTTGCTATCTTTTTCTATGGCTAAACCAACTATGCTCGTAATTTAACAATGTTATTAGTATTTACAGATGGCATAGATGTTTGTTATTTAGACACATGGAAGTTCACAAGTTCTAAACGGCTTTTCTGCCAAAAACGGTTGTGTGACCCATTTCAGGAAACTAGGCGTATGTCGCGGGTCACTACTTCACACGAGAGCCATTTGAATGTGTAGTTATTGTTATTATTGTAGTCCTATGTATTAATCTAAACCAGTTCTTTAAATATGCTAAATGAGTTTCATTCTGTTGAGAAATTTTCATTGACTAAATTAAGTTTGATCTGCCTTTTTTTTAATTGTGTGCTCAGTGTTTAGTTTAAGGTTATAAGTAGGCATGTTGTAAAATAAATATCATTAACCTATTGCTGTCATTTGTTGGGTAAGGTTGGCACTAGCCTTTCTTGGTGCTTGCTGCAATATATAGCCTGTTCAAAACTTTTGTTACGGTTTAAACCAGTTTGCAAATGTTTTGTTTAATTCCAGTGAAGGAAAGTTCCAACTGTAATGTAGTCAACTTGTCAGCAATATATTTAGACTACTTTGCGTTTGTCTGGGCTTCCTAGCAGTAGCCAGTAGAAACTAGACATCCAGCTGCCATGTGCAACCTGGGAAGTGAAATGCACTCAGGGAATTGAAGTATGCTGTGTAAATTCCATTGTATTTCTGTGACGTGTAGACTATTGCGACATAGAAGCTTCAGAAAGGAGCTGGAAATGGTTCTTGGTTTTGGTACTAAACTATTAATTGAATACGTAAAATGATTTAGCTGTAATTAATATTAATTCATTCAGTGCCTTCAGAATGTTTTCACACCCCTAAACTTTTACACATTTTGTTGTGTTACAGACAGAATTTAAAATGGATTAAATTGGAGCCTTTCGAGGTGGCACAGCGGTCTAAGGCACTGCATTGCCGTGCTTAAGGCGTCACTATAGCCCCAAGTTCGATCCCATGCTGTGTCACAGCCGGCTGTGACGGAGAGACCATTGAGGTGGTGCACAATTGGCACAGCGTCGTCCAGGTTAGGGGAGGGTTTGCCCGGCCGGGATTTCCTTGTCCCATCGCGCTCTCGCAACTCCTTGTGGTGGACCGGGGCCCCTGCAAGCTGACTCCAGTCGCCAATTGGACGGTGTTTCCTCCGACACATTGGTGCGGCTGGCTTCCGGGTTAAGCGAGCAGTGTGTCAAGAAGCAGTCGTATTTCGGAGGACGCAAGGCTCTCGACCTTCGCCGCTCCCTAGTCCGTAGGGGAGTTGCAGTGATGGGACAGGACTGTAACTACCAATTGGATATCACAAAATTAAAATGTATTCAATTTACATTTCTTTGTCACTGGCCTACACACAATACCGCATAATATCAGTGGAATTATGTTTTTCGAAACTTTTACAAATTAATAACAACTTAAGGCTGAAATGTCTTCAGTCAATAAGTATTCAACCTCTTTGTTATGGCAAGCCTAAATAAGTTCAGAAGTAAAAATTTGCCTAAGTTGCATAATAGTTTTAAACATAATTTTTGAATGACTACCTTATCTAAGTACCCCACATATACAATTTTCTGTGAAGTCCCCCAGTTGAGCACGGGATTTCAAACACAAAAAACTGAGGATGGATCAACAACATTGAAGTTACTCCACAATACTAGCCTAATTGACAGAGTGAAAAGAAGGAAGCCTGTACAGAATACAAATATTCCAAAACATGCATCCTGTTTGCAACAAGGTACTAAATTAATACTGCCAAAATTGTGGCAATGCAATTAACTTTTTCTATTGAATACAAAGTTATGTTGGGGCAAATACAATACAACACATTGCTAAGTACCATTCTCCATATTTTCAAGCGTAATGGTGGCTGCGTCATGTTATGGGTATGTGTGTAATCGACTGGAGAGTTTTTCAGGGTAAAAAAAACAATCAAAATGGGGCTAAAGCACAGGCAACATCCTAGAGGAAAACCTATTTTCTCAGGTGTGTGGCTTTCCAAGTCATATTCAATCAATTGAATTTACCACAGGTAGACTCCAATCAAGTTGGAGAGTCATCTCAAGGATGACCAATGGAAACAGGATGCACCTGAGCTCAATTTCGAGTCTCATAGATTAGGGTCTGAATACTTATGTAAATAAGGTTTTTCTGTTTTTATTTTTAATACGTTTAAAAAAATATCTAAAAACCTGTTTTCACTTTGTCATTATGGGGTATTGTATGTAGATTTAATCCATTTTCGAATAAGGCTGTAACTAACAAAATGTGGATAAAGTCAAGGAGTCTGAATACTTTACGAATGCACTGTATATCTGACGATAAAAAGTCCAATGTCGGTGTCATAGCATGGCGCCGGCATATCTCTAATTCTCTCTCTCTGAGGCTTAAGCTTTTCTTGCTTTTTTATAAATGTAAAAAAATATATTAATACCTTAAAGTGGATTCCTAATCCTATAGGCCTATGCATGCAATGCCCTGATGCAGTTAGTGCTCAAATCTCCGACAGCTGAACCGTGAGGTGGACAATTATTGTTTTAGAAAATTAAAAACCAATAAAACAATAGGTTATAAAGTTTTACATATGCTACACATTGAAACACAAGGAATAGTGTTTTTGTAATTTGTTACAGGCTGTTTTTAAGGACATGTAAATGTGTCTCATTTGGCCAATATCCCTCATTTATTGATGGGGCTGGCTCTGCATGGGTGGATGCCCTAATCGGGTACGCACCCAATGCATATGGATGGCCTGTAAGTTTCTCAGATGTCTGATAAATCGTCTGATAAATCTTCCCAGTCACTTGTCTGTGACAAATTTTCCGAACTGAAACACTGACAGGGAGACACACACATGAGCTCTTCTGAACCTAGCCAGGGCAACAAATGTATACACTCCCTCCCCAGGGCCCGGATGAATGCAGGGACTTACCGGGGCTGAGGCCCTGTTCCCAGGCCCGTGGGGGACCCAACAGGTAGCAAAAACAACAAAAAATACATGAAATACAGTATATGTAGTATATATTTTACATATTTTTACCGCAACCACAGGAGGATTCAGGAGCCCTCTCTCAATGAGTGTAGACAGCCACCTGCTGCCGCTCTGCTCATCATCAGATTGGGGGAGGAGAGGAGGTAGGAGGCCCAAGTGGGTAACTGGGGGCCATGCCTTGAATGGGTAACTGATTAATAAAAAATAAACTGCCAACTGTGTGAGTCAGGAGCCCAATGCCATAAGGGGCACGAGGCAAAAAAAAAGTAATTTTTTATTATTATTTTATCCAACCAAAGGAGCCCACTTTCAATGTTCAAAATACACCAGAGAGCAACATTTAGCCACAGAGCATCAGTAGTTACAAAAAAATAACTGGATAAAATTTGATCACAAGCCATGCAGGTAACTGCCAAAATAAAGTGTCTTAAAAGGGTGTTAGGCCACCATGAGCTGCCAGAACAGCTTCAGTGCACCTTGGCATAGATTCTACAAGTGGACCTAAACCATGCCAGGAAAATGCACCCAACACATCATAACATAAACGTTGTATCCCTCATTTACTCAAGTGTTTAGTTTGGCAGTGACCGGTTGCCTACAGTCAGGAAGGCCCGAATTTGGGCAGCAAGTGCGCCAAATATACAGCTTGTTCCATTGTGGCCATAGACCTATAATCCATAGAAGGGATTTGGAACATCTGCTCTTACCCTGGCAATTTGAGTGTTGAACTCATGGGTACGCTAGCAATGGCTTCCCTTCCTGACTTGAGTGGGAACTGTTATCTATAGATTATGGTTGGTTGCGGCTGTTTATTTGCCTTTTGCAAATTTCTAAATACAATTGCTGTAAAAATGTACAGTTTGGAAAGCAAATGCCTACTGCTGAAAAGAGAAGACTAATCTGTCTGTAGAACCAATATTTATTTATTTTAATTCTCAACAACTCAATTTTTTGCCAACAGCACTTTTTTTCACAAAAAAGGGCCTATGATTTCTTAATCCGGCCTTGTCACTCCCTGTGTCCTACATGACAGATGGTTGTGTGAATAAATATTTTACAAACTCTGTCTGTCCCAAATGGCACCTTGTTCCCTATATAGTGCACTCCTTTTGACCAAGGCCCAAAGGGCTCTGGTCTAAAGTAGTGCACTATGTAGAAAATAGAGTGCCATTTGGGTCACTACCTGGCTCTTTTCAACAGTTATCAGACAAACTGTTCCTGTCACACACCATGTTTGTTTGAACACAAAAAGCTTTTTGATGCGAGCAACTCACACACACACACACCAACACCCCGTTTCATTCCATATCTGTGTTCCGTTCGCTCATCATGTGCATGTTTCTATGACAACGTCATATCGCTGCCTCATAGTTTTATCTTGAGTATTTGTATGTGTTTTATATATACATACACACACACACACACACACACACACACACACACACACACACACACACACACACACACACACAGACTCCCTCATACACAAGCTGCCTCTTTGCTCTTTGACATACACTCACGCACCAATAATCATACTCTGGCACATACATTTCCTTTTGATGCAGGTTTTGCAGTAGGTTGAATGTCACTCCTACACACTCCTAGAGATGATTCACTGTTCTCCATATCTCTGATCTTGACATCTGACTCTGAGAACCTTTGCAGGACTGATCAGCTGGACTGATATCTATTCTCTTCCATGTCATTTCATAAACTACTGTAATGTAATACACCAAGCAGCCAAGCCAGTGGCTATCTGAGTAGCGGCTATCTACAAGCCAGCGCTGCACTATCAGATGTAGATAAAGAGCACAGTATGTCCTCTCCATCTCTGCTGCCCCGCCTTAACCTAGAAGATGATATCTAGCTATAGCTACGCTGCATGGGATTATTCAGACCAGCTTTCTCCTAGGCCTTCTCTTTTCTCCTGGGCTGGAACAGGCATGACTCTATCTCTGTAAGGTACTGGAGATACAGCTGTTCAGAGAACATGTATCGCATGGCGGTGCAGAGGGCCCCACGGCCCTACAGCCAGGAGATGCCATCACTCCGATAAACCAACTATCCATCTTTCAGTGTGCACTTCCTATCTACCCTTTGTGTCCTCAGAATGGATCGCTCTTGCTCACTCCTCTCCTTCTCTTCATTTTTGTGCTCAGCGGTCCTGCAGTCAGTGGCTCCCCATTGCGTCTCTGACTCGATTTTCAGCCAGCGACTCTCGGCTGGTGGGCTGGCTCCATCTTAGCCACTCAGAAGCCATTAGTGCAGGGGTCTAAATTGGTCTGACGCACTGAGGGTGATCCAGCTCTCCTGCTGCTGCAGACAGACATGATTGCCTGTGTCCCAAATGGCACCATATTCCCTACTTCGTGCACAACTTCTGACTAGTGCCACGTAGGACCTTTTCAAAAGTAGGGCATTATAAAGGGAATAGGGTGCCATTTGGGATGCAGCCATGCTCTTTCCTCCCTCTCAGCCATGGGAATATGGCATAAGCGCTGCCAGACGGCAGGGAGGGAGGGACTGGGTAGAATGAAACTGTTGAGGTGAAAGGTGAAATGGCAAGTAGACAAGCAGTAGGGAGGGAGGGAGTCGAAAGGGAAATAGCAAGTAGACCAGCCTCAGGCTGGCAGCCCCATGCGGATGCAGATACCATGCATCTGTCTCTTTCTCTCCCCTTATCTCTCTCTCCCCCTCTGAAGGAGTGATGTCTTCTATCCTTCGCTGTGAGGAAATTGGTTCGGACATGAGTTGTTTTGTGAGTCAAAAGGACAATGTGAGTCCCTATGCAGTTGAAACGGTATGTCGTGTTGTTGCTGCTAGTACCCAGCTGACACCCTGGAAGCCCATGTTGTTTGGAGCTATAGAGTGGTAGACCCATAGCATATGTTCTATTTTATTCTGTGGGTGCACAGATGGTTATGGAGGGTATTTTTTTATATAATCTTTATTTTCCCTTTCGACAAGTCAGTTAAGAACAAATTATTATTTACAATGACGTGGAACAGTGGGTTAACTGCCTTGTTCAGGGGCAGAAGGACAGAATTTTACCAGCAACTTTTCGGTTACTGGCCCAATGCTACCTGCCGCCCCTAGGGCCGTTACAGTGACTGTATGGTAATCATGGTAATTAGACTTCTCCAAATAGGCGTCTCCAAGCTCTGATGCTGCTGATGGTCATTTGTAGCCTACCAAACTTGCTAACTGCCTCCTATTCAGTACTCTATTGTCCCTGTAATCACTCTGACATCAATGCAAATGTATTCGAAAATCTAATCAAACACTACACTAGAGCCCATGAGCTCATCTGTTTCACAACTAAAGTTACATAAATAATTAAGCATATAGGAGTATCTTTGTTAACTTTTCAACACAGAATAGCCGCATGTGCGCACTCCCCCGAATCATTTGTAGAAAATATCCTTTCTATTTTATTCAGTTATGTTCAATTGTATTCTTCATACTATAAAATAATTCCACGGAATTCTAAGCAAATCTTGTCTGCTAAATGAACTAGTGTAGCCCACCGCCCTATGGCATAGCCAGATCAAGGCCTAACATAAGGACAGCTATTCTGTTCATCTGAAACAGACTACATTTTCTTCATATTATGTTTCTTTTGACCTGCCTAAAATAAATAATTGATTTATTGTTCTTTTCGTAGGCTATATTACATGGATTTATTAGACTTTTTAAAAATGTAGATGTTTCAAAGGTCTGCATCAGTGGCTTGTAAGCTGTGTGTGGAAGCAAGGAGATGCTAAATGTGTTTATGTTAATTAATGGCCAATTACCATGAGACTGGGAGTTATTTGCTTGACCTTCACAAGCTGACAAAATGTCATGACCGCCACAGCCCTAACCACCACCACGCCCTAATGTCTGGTTTATTGATGATTGTGAGTTTTAGAATTTACATGATTGTTTTCAGGCCAATGGCACATTTTTAGATGAGTGACCATACTTCAGCTGTTAGAACATGATTTGAAGCCTTTACAATAACCTAGGATCCTTGATATTCTGAGCATAGTTAGCTAGAGATTGGTGGTTTACAAAGTGGGAGTGAACGATGAGGTAATGGAGGGAGGGAGCAGGGCTATAATCCAGCCACGGATATGAATTCACTTCCCCACTCCTTCTGCTCTCTCCCTCTCTCCCTCCCTCCCTCCCTCACAGGCAGGCAGGCATAATATGTTGCTGTTTTGCATAGCAGAGTGCTGCAATGCTGTCTGGTCCCTAGCCAGAGACTCCAGACAGTCTGTATGGAGCTAGATACCATCTCAGCCACGCAGGCATCACAATGGGTATCCCTCAACATGACACAACCACCCTGCCGCCTGCCTGCCCCTGTGATCCCTGTGTACTACCGCTACGGACCTAGTGGTGCCCCCGGCTTCCTCTCTGGCTCCCTCGCTATGGCCGCTGCTAGGCTGCCGTGCTCTCACACACAGTCACTTTCTATTTACGACCCAATGGAAACCATTGATTCTAGGAACAAAGTTTCCCTTTTACTTCTAGTAGCCTTGTTCTTTTGGTTATGTAATCCCTATTTGCTTTAAACCAGATGACCACTGTGTTGGACATTTAGCAAAAAAATCAGATTTACTGCAATAAGACAAAGGTGACACATCAGGGTAATTCTTTCATACAGTTTTCCCCCAAAGTGAAATATCAGGTCATTAAATGTTTCACCTAAAAGCTGTCTATTGTGTCTTGCTTCTTCTGTCTCTTATAAAATAAATCAGATTCTCTTTATAGACCCTGTATGTTAAAAGTTAGTCATCTCTCTCTTTTATAGGCCCAGGACCTGAATGTGATTGAGGAGGTGATCAGGATGATGCTGGAGATCATCAACTCGTGTCTGTCGAACTCTCTACACCACAACCCCAACCTGGTCTACGCCCTGCTCTACAAGAGAGAGCTGTTTGAACAGTTCAGAACACACCCATCCTTCCAGGACATCATGCAGAACCTCGACACAGTGAGTGAGAGAGAGAGGCATACAATCGAGTGCTCGCATGCACATACAGACGGACACTGCTCATACACACCCCATTCCAATGAATTTAAATTCAAACATGAATCTAAGACTCTTCATAGAAAACAAATGGCAATTTACAATTTATGAACAGGATTTAGAAAGCGTAAGACTTCAGTAGTTTTGTGAATAGGCTTTGTAAGTTTTGGTATGAGGGCTGGTCACTATTGAAGTGTCAGATGAGAAGAAACCAGCACAGTACAACTCAATACAAGTTTCTGAAATGTATTGATGAATAAAATAAGTCCACTCTCTGTGCCCTCATGGGGCTGATAGTAAAATATTAATTAAGAACATGATTATGTTGTCGAGAGCTATTCTAGCTGTCATTCAGTCTTCCAACAAGTGTCTCGAAACAGTAAAGACAGATGGCAGCCTAATCTTCACTACTCCTTTCCCTGTAACCCAGCCCTGCTGCCTCTGATGCTTGTGTGTGCTGCATCCTGTTTGAGAGGTCTGTCTGGGACTGTAGCTAGGTTTCCATCTAATTGGTGACAGAATTTCATGTGAATATTAAATCATCTGCATTTTCCCCAGAAAATACAGTGCCTTGCGAAAGTATTCGGCCCCCTTGAACTTTGCGACCTTTTGCCACATTTCAGGCTTCAAACATAAAGATATAAAACTGTATTTTTTTGTGAAGAATCAACAACAAGTGGGACACAATCATGAAGTGGAACGACATTTATTGGATATTTCAAAATTTTTAACAAATCAAAAACTGAAAAATTGGGCGTGCAAAATTATTCAGCCCCTTTACTTTCAGTGCAGCAAACTCTCTCCAGAAGTTCAGTGAGGATCTCTGAATGATCCAATGTTGACCTAAATGACTAATGATGATAAATACAATCCACCTGTGTGTAATCAAGTCTCCGTATAAATGCACCTGCACTGTGATAGTCTCAGAGGTCCGTTAAAAGCCCAGAGAGCATCATGAAGAACAAGGAACACACCAGGCTGGTCCAAGATACTGTTGTGTAGAAGTTTAAAGCCGGATTTGGATACAAAAAGATTTCCCAAGCTTTAAACATCCCAAGGAGCACTGTGCAAGCGATAATATTGAAATGGAAGGAGTATCAGACCACTGCAAATCTACCAAGACCTGGCCGTCCCTCTAAACTTTCAGCTCATACAAGGAGAAGACTGATCAGAGATGCATCCAAGAGGCCCATGATCACCCTGGATGAACTGCAGAGATCTACAGCTGAGGTGTGAGACTCTGTCCATAGGACAACAATCAGTCGTATATTGCACAAATCTGGCCTTTATGGAAGAGTGTCAAGAAGAAAGCCATTTCTTAAAGATATCCATAAAAAGTGTCGTTTAAAGTTTGCCACAAGCCACCTGGGAGACACACCAAACATGTGGAAGAATGTGCTCTGGTCAGATGAAGCCAAAATTGAACTTTTTGGCAACAATGCAAAACGTTATGTTTGGCGTAAAAGCAACACAGCTCATCACCCTGAACACACCATCCCCACTGTCAAACATGGTGGTGGCAGCATCACGGTTTGGGCCTGCTTTTCTTCAGCAGGGACAGGGAAGATGGTTAAAATTGATGGGAAGATGGATGGAGCCAAATACAGGACCATTCTGGAAGAAAACCTGATGGAGTCTGCAAAAGACCTGAGACTGGGACGGAGATTTGTCTTCCAACAAGACAATGATCCAAAACATAAAGCAAAATCTACAATGGAATGGTTCAGAAATAAACATATCCAGGTGTTAGAATGGCCAAGTCAAAGTCCAAACCTGAATCCAATTGAGAATCTGTGGAAAGAACTGAAAACTGCTGTTCACAAATGCTCTCCATCCAACCTCACTGAGCTCAAGCTGTTTTGCAAGGAGGAATGGGAAAAAATTTCAGTCTCTCGATGTGCAAAACTGATAGAGACATACCCCAAGCAACTTACAGCTGTAATCGCAGCAAAAGGTGGCGCTACAAAGTATTAACTTAAGGGAGCTGAATAATTTTGCACGCCCAATTTTTCAGTTTTTGATTTGTTAAAAAAGTTTGAAATATCCAATAAATGTTGTTCCACTTCATGATTGTGTCCCATTTGTTGTTGATTCTTCACAAAAAATACAGTTTTATATCTTTATGTTTGATGCCTGAAATGTGGCAAAAGGTCGCAAAGTTCAAGGGGGCCGAATACTTTCGCAAGGCACTGTATGTGTGACTGAGATGGACTTGCAGATAAAAGGCTATACGTGGTGACGTAGGGCAAATAAAATACCTTTTGCAGTTAAATTCCCATTAAACAAATAAAAAATAAAAATTCAATTGGTTTCCATCGCATTTTGAACTCTACTGATGGTTTTCGCACAAAAAATGTTGCGTTATATAGTAAGTATGCCCACTCTGGTGTTGGCACATGCACTCTAGCCAACAGCGCTCCCTGCGTGTTGTTGGCTCTGAGAGCTTTTGGCTGGAGCACACGTATAGCCTACATGATGAGATTATTATTATTATGATCAAAATACTAGATTTTTATTTGTCAAACGGCAGCCAATCCCCGGCCATCGTGTCACTAGAATAAGTGTCACGACTTCCGCCGAAGTCGGTCCCTCTCCGTGTTCGTTCTGCGGTCGACGTCACCAGCCTTCTAGCCACCGCCGATCCACTTTTCATTTTCCATTTGTTTCGTCTTTGTTTTACACACCTGATTTCAATCCCACAATTACTGTTTCATTATTTAACCCTCTGCTCCCCCATGGGTTTTTGTGAGTGATTGTTTATTGTATTTTCGGTCTGTCGTGGTGTGCGTGTATTTGTTACTTTGTATATTTTACATTTTGAGTAAAAGTATGTTTATTACTCATATCTGCTGTCCTGCGCCTGACTCTCTACACCAGCTACACATAGGACCCATTACAATAAGACTCTAGATATTTATTGGAAAGGAGCAGCAAGCTCATCACCTCACACTTTCACAACCCTGTGAAGTCCACAATTTATTTAATCTGTAGCCTAATAAATTGCATGCTTTCCCGAGTCGTAATGGGAGGACCACGCAACATGTCATCATCGCGTGACTCCAAGTTGACTTCAATATGACTTTTATTGAAGTATGACTTTTATTATGTCTTTTACTTTTATTATGTTGAATGCACCGAACTGTCTGTCTAAACTGCTGGCACACAGCTCGGCCACCCATGTATACCCCACAAGACATGCCACAAGAGGTCACTTCACAGTCCCCAAGTCCAGGACAGACTATGGGAGGCACACAGTACTACATAGAGCCATGACTACATGGAACTCTATTACACATCAAGTAACTGACGCAGGCAGTAAAATTTGATTTAAAAAACAGATAAAAAAACACCTTATGGAACAGCGGGGACTGTGAAGGAACACAAACATTGGTACAGACACACACACACACACACATACGATAACATACACACTATACATACACATGGATTTAGTCATGTAGATATGTGGTGGAGTAGGGGCCTGCGGGCACACAGTCTGTTGTGAAATCTGTGAATGTATTGTAATGTCTTTAAAATTGTATAAACTACCTTTATTTTGCTGGACCCAAGGAAGAGCTAATGGGGATCCATAATAAATACAACAAATCTGATGGTTATTAAATCAATATTTGTGCATAAAATATTTTCCACCAACATTCCGTAATAATTTATTTTACCGGCACAAAAAGATCCCACCTTGTCTAGCATATTTGGTTTTGTCGACGTTTGGAACGTTTACCGGGTAATGTTCTGTTTCCATCAGGCCGGTCATATATTTTTTTTAATCCGACAAAAGCTTTGATAGAAACCTGGTTAGTGATGGTTTCATACTCGCAAAATAACTTATAGGCTTATACAACAAGTTAGGATAGGCTACCATTTGTCCCATCTCTCAATTAATTGGACCCACTTCACAGTAGTAAATAGATTCAATCTGAAACGCAGTTTAACGGTAGAGCAGACGGTTCATCGTTTCCGTTGACATGTGTGGGCTATGTCTGAATACTGTAATTTCTTGAGTAGACTATTTAATTTATAAACATAATAAATATATCTACCATTGCATAATATATTCCTCACCTTTCTGGCCATGAAGAGTTCATATTCACCAAGTAGCCATACAAGACATTACCATGCGCATCTCATTTAATTGGGCCTATTAAATAGGCCAGTATAAATCATTTTTGCTCTATACATCTGAAAGGAACTATTGTTATAACACAGGCCTACAATAGAATTTGACAGGTGAACAGACAATTGATCTTTTGCATTGAATGTGTGTGTGTAGGCTAGCACTGCTAGTATTTTTTTCAGAGTAGACAATGTTTCCGAATTTGCGGCAGTGCAGCATATTTAGGTTCAGGAAAAAGTAAATGCAGAACATTATTGAAGGCAAACGATCTGTTTGCAAGTCTAAAATAATTTCTTGTTGTTTTTGTGTTTCCGGGACGATCAGATACAGCAAATGTCACTGCAAAAGAAAGCATTCTGCCACCTCCCAAGACGTTTGATCAAGTTGGCCATTGCTATTTCCTTTAGATACTGTCTTGGCCTAATTCCAATACTTCCAAAGTTTACAGCAAAGAAGGGTGTTATTGTCACCATAAAAGGTGAAGGATGGGCTTTTTCACAACCGGTCTAATTCATAATGGGACACATGCGTATGTATCGCTTGCACCAAGTTTATGAATCTCTATTTTTTTGTGTAAAATTTACACAATGGTTATAAATGAAGCCTCGGGTCTCGGCTGGTCTCAGGAAGAAATTAAAAGTCCCCATTGATTGAGTCAAGTAAAAATGGATCCGAGACCGAGACACTCAATATGTGGTCTACTACAACCCTGCCGAAGGGGGTGATGGTGGGGGGGGGATGTCTGTTGCAATGGTAGACTATTGTGAAGACCCAAAGAACAGGGTTAAATTAATTAGGATCCAGATGATACAAATAGAAGCTGAGAAGAGATGATAGTTCAGTCAGATCAACATATGTTATTGATGTACAAATGTACAGAGACGAGACTCATTGAAGTGTTAATTCTCTAGAGTGTCAGTGGTGACACCGAAAAGCACATAAAAAAGACTGGACCTTAAAGTGTAACTGTGTGTGTGTGTAATTGTCCACTTACAATTACACATACTCAGACAAAAAACACCATCTCTCTCACACTACACACGCGCACACACACACAGACTGAAAAATAACAGTTCAACTGAAAGGTTCCTCAAGCTAACATGCACACACACACAAATCCTTTTTCTGACGTGTGTCCCTGTCCCCCAGGTGATAGGTTTCTTCAGCCAGCGTCTTGAGGCAGCAGGGACAGACTTGTCAGTAGAGAGGGTTCAGGAGGTCATCATGAAGGGAGCACAGGCCCTGCCCAAAGACCGCCTCAAGGTAAGTAACACACACGCTCGCACTCAGACAGACAGACACACACACACACAACCTGCCCAAAGACCGCCTCCAGGTAAGAATCCAGACCAACACACAGACGGACGTACGCAGACTCTCTGCTCAAAGACTACCTCAAGGTAACACCATAGACACGCACACAAACAGGGTTGGTTAGGTTACTTTCTAAATGTAATCCATTATGGTTACTAGTTACCTGTCCAAAATTGCAATTTGTCATGTAACTTTTAGATTACCCGAACGTAATCTGTTTACTTTTGGTAGGAGCGATCGGGGATGGGGATAGGGATTAATGTGGGCTGGATGGATGGGGCTGGGAGCTAATGATGGGAGCTGGGTATGGTGGATAGGATGGGAGATGGGGAGGAGGAAAGGGGTTGGGAGTTACAAGAAAGGGATGGGCTGGGATGTTGAGAGCTTGTCTGGGACTGGGGAGTTAGGGATGAGGATGAGCTAAAACAAAGACCAGCTCAAATCTTCATTAGCATTAATGTTCCCATCACAGCCATCCTTCCTGCCTGGTAAATATGCTGCTGCGGGTAATGGCATTTCAAGAAGGTGCGATCGCTCCGACACTTTGTCTTCTGCCTGTGTCACAAATGGCACCGTGTTCCCTATATAGCGCACTACCTTTGACAGTGCATTATATAAGGAATAGGGTGTCATTTGGGATGGGTAATCCGGGAGAGAAATAAATCTGATAGCAGCACCTCATTACCTTGCTCTCGCCGCGGGATGCCACCTACCCACAATTCCCCATCCATACAATAATCAAGGAGGAAATATGTATCCTAGGCATGGGGTCCATCTTCAGCGCCCAGACGCCTTAATTGAGTGTTTCATCATGTGTTCCATGTCTCATGTCATTGGAACTGGAAGGCATTTGTGTCTACTACTACTGTAACTAGCTAGCTAAGGGATAAAAGGGATATTCTGTCTGACGACCAGCCATATCCTCCTGTATATCTCAGCACCCTCCGTTTCAGCATTTCTCTATGTAGCATATAGGAAAACAACTCTGCAGTCTATTCATCTAGGCATAGGTATCTGTCAGAACCTGAGTTTAAATGGTATTTGTTTTCTTTCAAATACTGTACTGTGTACAGTATTCAGTGTCTGTAGCACAGGATTCCTGTATCAACACATTCCGTATGTAGCCCATGAGAACCCCTGCGTTATCCTTTATCTAGGCAAGTAT
Organism: Oncorhynchus masou masou; assembly: GCF_036934945.1. Taxonomy (NCBI): domain Eukaryota; kingdom Metazoa; phylum Chordata; class Actinopteri; order Salmoniformes; family Salmonidae; genus Oncorhynchus; species Oncorhynchus masou. The sequence continues at coordinate 41,369,879 of NC_088239.1, read as the reverse complement.
ATATTCTGTAGTTTAGGTGTGTCTGTCTATGCAGGTTATGGAACTGGTCTGATTGACAGCTAGTGTAGCTTTATTTCTCATCTCTTCTTTAGTGTAATGATATCATGCTGCACTTGACTGATGTATCCTGACACAATATTACCACTGCAGTGTGATAATCTAGGTCGATCCTTCCATCGCTCAACTCTGCTTCAGTCTGCTCTGCCTGAGAGATACTCATCACTTCCTTGTCTCCCGGTCTGTCTCCCGGTCTGTCTCCCGGTCTGTCTCCCGGTCTGTCTCCCGGTCTGTCTCCCGGTCTGTCTCCCGGTCTTGTCGTCTGGTTTTGTCGTCTGGTCTTGTCTTGTCTTGTCGTCTGGTCTTGTCTTGTCTTTTGGTCTGGTCTGGTCTTGTCTTTTGGTCTGGTCTTGTCTTTTGCTCTGGTCTTGTCTTTTGGTCTGGTCTTGTCTTTTGGTCTGGTCTTGTCTTTTGGTCTTGTTTTGGTCTGGTCTTGTCTTGTGTTGTCTTTTGGTCTGGTCTTGTCTTGTCTTTTGGTCTTGTCTTGGTCTTGTCTTTTGATCTGGTCTTGTCTTTTGGTCTGGTCTTGTCTTTTGGTCTGGTCTTTTGGTCTGGTCTTGTCTTGTCTCTTCTTGTCTGGTCTGGTCTGGTCTTGTCTCTTCTTGTCTGGTCTGGTCTTGTCTTGTTTTGGTCTGGTCTTGTCTTTTGGTCTTGTCTTTTGGTCTTGTCTTTTGGTCTGGTCTTTTGGTCTGGTCTTGTCTTGTCTTGTCTCTTCTTGTCTGGTCTGGTCTTGTCTCTTCTTGTCTGGTCTTGTCTTGTTTTGATCTTGTTTTGGTCTTGTTTTTTGGTCTTGGTCTGGTCTTGTCTTGTCTTTTGGTCTGGTCTTGTCTTGTCTTTTGGTCTTGTCTTTTGGTCTGGTCTTGTCTTTTGGTCTTGTTTTGGTCTGGTCTTGTGTTGTCTTTTGGTCTGGTCTTGTCTTGTCTTTTGGTCTTGTCTTGGTCTTGTCTTGTCTTTTGATCTGGTCTTGTCTTTTGATCTGGTCTTGTCTTTTGATCTGGTCTTGTCTTTTGGTCTTGTCTTGTCTTTTGGTCTGGTCTTGTCTTTTGGTCTGGTCTTTTGGTCTGGTCTGGTCTTGTCTCTTCTTGTCTGGTCTGGTCTTGTCTTGTCTCTTCTTGTCTGGTCTGGTCTTGTCTTGTTTTGGTCTGGTCTTGTCTTGTCTTTTGGTCTGGTCTTTTGGTCTGGTCTTGTCTCTTCTTGTCTGGTCTGGTCTTGTCTCTTCTTGTCTGGTCTTGTCTTGTTTTGGTCTTGTTTTGGTCTTGTTTTGGTCTGGTCTTGTCTTTTGGTCTGGTCTTGTCTTGTCTTTTGGTCTGGTCTTGTCTTGTCTTTTGGTCTTGTCTTGTCTTTTGATCTGGTCTTGTCTTTTGGTCTGGTCTTGTCTTGTCTTTTGGTCTGGTCTTGTCTTTTGGTCTGGTCTTTTGGTCTGGTCTTGTCTTATCTCTTCTTGTCTGGTCTGGTCTTGTCTTGTCTCTTCTTGTCTGGTCTTGTCTCTTCTTGTCTCTTCTTGTCTGGTCTGGTCTGGTCTTGTCTCTTCTGGTCTGGTCTTGTCTCGTCTCTTCTGGTCTGGTCTTATCTCTTCTTGTCTGGTCTGGTCTCTTCTGGTCTTGTCTCGTCTCTTCTTGTCTGGTCTGGTCTTGTCTCGTCTCTTCTTGTCTGGTCTGGTCTCGTCTCTTCTTGTCTGGTCTGGTCTTGTCTACGTTCACTCATTCCCCTTATTTAGGGTGTGTCCCAAATGGCATCTTATTTCCTATAAAGTGCCCTTTTTCTTTCTTTCTTTTTTTCTTTTTTTTCAAAGTAGTGCATTATATAGGGAATACGGTGCTATTTGGGACACGACCTTATCTTCCAAATAAAAATTAATAGGCTAATGATTAATGCTGTATGAAATTATCAAAAAGTCTTTAAATGCCCTCACAAAGCACTTATATAGAGCATTGCCTAGCTATTTGTTCAATTGAGATGGCATGGTAGCAGGGCTCTGAGGTGCGACTCAATATTTTGCTGTGCGAACAGGAGTTTAATTTTGGGAGCACTGTGCGATTATTAGGGGGAAAATCTCCCAGTTAATAATTGTAATGATAAGGCTTCGCTGTACCATTGTTTGAGTGCCCTTGAGAAAAAAAGCAATTGCAGATTCGTAGCGTAGCGTCATGCTTGCAACATTACTACAGTGATAATGGTTTACTTCAAGCACAACCAGGTCTAAGGATCTGTCCCATATTACCAACGCAACATTTAAAAAAAATAATAAAAAAATCTTCCTGTAGTACAGGGTTTCCTAAACTCGGTCCCTAGCACTACACAGCTGATTCAAATAATCAAAGCTTGATGAGTTGATTATTTGAATCAGCTGTGTAGAGCTAGGGCAAAAAAACTAAAGGTGCACCCAGGTCTGAGTTTGGGAGACCCTGCTATAGCAGATCGCCCGGACCATTTTACATCCATAATAAACCATGTTGTGGGCGGTTGTTAACCATTTGTTTACACTTTGTTCAGTCGTGTTACCTCATTGGCTAGCTATCTAACTTTACCAGTTTATCCAAACACTTGGGGGCACAGAAAGAATGTAAAAGGGATAGCTTCTTCAGGAGATCACAGCTGTGCAATGACTGAATGGCACATCTCTTGCATGTCATCATCACAAAGCTGACCTTTTTAAAGAGACAGTAACATTTTCAATGGAAATATTGTGCTTTTACACAATGCAGAAACCTAATATTCCACAAATGACTTAGTCATTTCAATGACAGGTATTTGTATAATAAACAAATGTCTTTACCGTGCTACATATTAGTTTCTAGGGCAAAACATCTGCTTCTGGTGCTCCTAAATTTCATGTGGTGCTCCTAGCTTTTTAAAGTTGAGCGCACCAGTGCTACCAATGACATTTTCTTTATTTAGTGCCTTGCATGGTAGAGTACTAGAAAATCGGACAATAGTTGGCAAGGCCTGTATTATGTTTTGACTGGCTATCGAACTGATCATCTATCTTTACTGGCTATCTAACTAACCGATTTAATAAAAGTTCATCTGAATCTGCCCATCACAGGAGGTGGGTTCGGCAGCAGCTGAATGTGTGGATGTGGAGTTCAAATGATTAATTCTGACTTCCTTTTACCATTATCATCTGAGCCCTGGATGGGTCCTTTGTCTCTGCCTAGGGGCTGAGGGCAGATCTGACATGCATAATAGGGGCAGTCTGACGCTGCTGGGACACTGTGGTGTGGGGAAGAAACATCAGCTAGATATCCCTGGGGCATTCTCACCTTCTGTTAACCCTTTCATAAAGATAAAGACAGACGGCCAGCGACATCAGCATGTCTGGCTGACTCAGTGTCTACCATGTCTACCATGCTGGTCTATGTCTAATTCTATGTCTGTTCAATCATGCTAATATATGATAATATATGTCTAGTGGGCTCTTGAGTGGCGCAGTGTTGTAAGGCACTGCATCTCGGTGCAAGGGGCATCACTACAGTCCCTAGTTCGAATCCAGGCTGTATCACATCCGGCCGTGAATGGGAATCCCATAGGGTGGCGCACAATTGGCCCAGCGTCGTCCGGGGTAGGCCGTCGTTGTAAATAAGAATGTGTTCTTAACTGACTTGCCTAGTTAAATAAAATAAAAATCTATAAAATTATGATGATAGGACAGTCTAGTCAGTCACTGGTTCTATACAGATGGACTAAACTAGACATAGACTATACAAGCCTACCATGTTCTTCTAACACGAATTAAAGGATGTATGTTCATGGACATCTGGGTCTCAAGGGGTCCGGGTCTGGGTTTGTGTATCAAGGGCTCCGGTTTTGACTTTGACTCTGTTTGTCCGAAGAGAGATACAGGTTTTATTGCACATACGGATGAACTAGACTAGACATATATTAGCATATAAGTGACGAATGAACTAGACATGGACATGGGCAGCTATTCCCTCCGCAAGGCTATCAAACAAGCTAAGCGTCAGTACAGAGACAAAGTAGAATCTCAATTCAATGGCTCAGACACAAGAGGCATGTGGCAGGGTCTACAGTCAATCACGGACTACAGGAAGAAATCCAGCCCAGTCACGGACCAGGATGTCTTGCTCCCAGGCAGACTAAATTACTTTTTTGCCCGCTTTGAGGACAATACAGTGCCACTGACCCCGTCTGCAACGGAAACATGCGGTCTCTCCTTCACTGCAGCCAAGGTGAGTAAAACATTTAAACGTGTTAACCCTCGCAAGACTGCAGGCCCAGACGGCATCCCCAGCCGCGCCCTCAGAGCATGCGCAGACCAGCTGGCTGGTGTGTTTACGGACATATTCAATCAATCCCTATACCAGTCTGCTGTTCCCACATGCTTCAAGAGGGCCACCATTGTTCCTGTTCCCAAGAAAGCTAAGGTAACTGAGCTAAACGACTACCGCCCCGTAGCACTCACTTCCGTCATCATGAAGTGCTTTGAGAGACTAGTCAAGGACCATATCACCTCCACCCTACCTGACACCCTAGACCCACTCCAATTTGCTTACCGCCCAAATAGGTCCACAGACGATGCAATCTCAACCACACTGCACACTGCCCTAACCCATCTGGACAAGAGGAATACCTATGTGAGAATGCTGTTCATAGACTACAGCTCGGCATTCAACACCATAGTACCCTCCAAGCTCGTCATCAAGCTCGAGACCCTGGGTCTCGACCCCGCCCTGTGCAACTGGGTACTGGACTTCCTGACGGGCCGCCCCCAGGTGGTGAGGGTAGGTAACAACATCTCCTCCCCGCTGATCCTCAACACTGGGGCCCCACAAGGGTGCGTTCGGAGCCCTCTCCTGTACTCCCTGTTCACCCACGACTGCGTGGCCACGCACGCCTCCAACTCAATCATCAAGTTTGCGGACGACACAACAGTGGTAGGCTTGATTACCAACAACAACGAGACGGCCTACAGGGAGGAGGTGAGGGCCCTCGGAGTGTGGTGTCAGGAAAATAACCTCACACTCAACGTCAACAAAACTAAGGAGATGATTGTGGACTTCAGGAAACAGCAGAGGGAACACCCCCCTATCCACATCGATGGAACAGTAGTGGAGAGAGTAGCAAGTTTTAAGTTCCTCGGCATACACATCACAGACAAACTGAATTGGTCCACTCACACAGACAGCATCGTGAAGAAGGCGCAGCAGCGCCTCTTCAACTTCAGGAGGCTGAAGAAATTCGGCTTGTCACCAAAAGCACTCACAAACTTCTACAGATGCACAATCGAGAGCATCCTGGCGGGCTGTATCACCGCCTGGTATGGCAACTGCTCCGCCCTCAACCGTAAGGCTCTCCAGAGGGTAGTGAGGTCTGCACAACGCATCACCGGGGGCAAACTACCTGCCCTCCAGGACACCTACACCACCCGATGTTACAGGAAGGCCATAAAGATCATCAAGGACATCAACCACCCGAGCCACTGCCTGTTCACCCCGCTATCATCCAGAAGGCGAGGTCAGTACAGGTGCATCAAAGCTGGGACCGAGAGACTGAAAAACAGCTTCTATCTCAAGGCCATCAGACTGTTAAACAGCCACCACTAACATTGAGTGGCTGCTGCCAACACACTGACACTGACTCAACTCCAGCCACTTTAATAATGGGAATTGATGGGAAATGATGTAAATATATCACTAGCCACTTTAAACAATGCTACCTTATATTATGTTACTTACCCTACATTATTCATCTCATATGCATACGTATATACTGTACTCTATATCATCGACTGCATGTAATACATGTATCACTAGCCACTTTAACTATGCCACTTTGTTTACATACTCATCTCATATGTATATACTGTACTCGATACCATCTACTGTATCTTGCCTATGCTGCTCTGTACCATCACTCATTCATATATCCTTATGTACATATTCTTTATCCCCTTACACTGTGTATAAGACAGTAGTTTAGGAATTGTTAGTTAGATTACTTGTTGGTTATTACTGCATTGTCGGAACTAGAAGCACAAGCATTTCGCTACACTCGCATTGACATCTGCCAACCATGTGTATGTGACAAATAAAATTTGATTTGATTTAGAATTAGACATAGACCAGCATGGTAGACACTTTGTGAGTCAATGAGTCAGCCTAAACATGCGTATGTCCCTGGCCGTCTGTCTGTATCTATATGAAAGGGTTAACAGAAGGTGAGAATGCCCCAGGGATATCCAGCTGATGTTTCTTCCCACACCACAGTGTCCCAGCAGCGCCAGACTGTCCCTATTATTTGTCTCAGACCTCTGCCCTCAGCCCCTAGACAGAGACAAAGGACCCATCCAGGGCTAGGGGCCAGCCCTTCTCTCTCCCTGCCTGCTGTCCAGCCTCCCTCTATCTGCCTTTCCCTCTGTATCTGTCTCTGTCTGTCTCTCTCTTCCTGCCTGCTAGCCATCCTCCCTCTGTCTCTGGCTTTCTCTTGGTCTCTCTCCCTTTTTTCATCTCCTTCTCCCAGGTTCTCTTCCTCTCTCCCTAGATTTCACTCTCCCTGTACATCCCTCCCTGGCTTTCACTCTCCCTCTACATCCATCTCTGGCTTTCACTCTCCTTCCCAGTCTTCTGTGAGCCCAGTCCCCACTCCCCCTCCTCTCCATTTGAATATCAACAGAGTTGTGTGTTGTTACTCCTCCACCTATCAGGCTCAACGACTTTCAATGACAAACAGACTATGTCCCAAATGGCACCCTATTCCCTACATAGGACACGACTTTTGACCAGAAAAGTAGTGCACTATATAGGGAATAGTATCCCATTTGGGATGCATTCAGACAGCGCCTGTGGAATGTATTGTTTGGCCTGCGCTGCCTCGTTCTGTAGTGATAAGGTACAGACAGTGTAGAAAAGGCCCATGGAGTTGGTGGAATAATCCTTTAATTCATTGCCATTTTACTCAGCTGGGCCAGGGGCGCTTTAATTAGGTCAGGTGGAAATGTCCGACAGATCTCAACTCCATAAAAGGAGGAAATTGCCATCGCCTGATCTCGCTGCTTTTTCTTCCTTAACTCCATCTGATCCAGAAGTTCTGTGTGTCCATGAATCCACGTAAGTCCACCGACTCTTACCTTTCATCTGAATTATCTGTGGCGATCGGGAGAGTGGGCCATTCAGTTAATGTTTATAGTTATCACCGCGGAGCGCGGCTTGTAGCGCACGCTTCAAACATATTGTGTAATGTGAATTGTCAATGATTACGTCCCTACGGATCCTCATAGGCCAATTATGCAATCGATATGGTTCATGTGTATTGAAATTAATTATATGGACACATGAAGACAATTGAAAGAGTGAAATGAGAAACGTCATTGTTTGCTAACTGATTGACTTTGATAATGGGGATTATAGATTGTATTGTATTCACTGTTTGTATTCTTTCATGATTTATGATAAATAGTTACGAGCCTAAATGACTCGCGGATGATTACTATTGACTTCTTAATGAACTGGACTGTTGAATTCCCTACATTATGTTAATAATGAATGATATGATTTGATCTTTGATTATGAATTTGATTGGATACATGTTATTTGTTTCCTTTGTGATGCAGCACAGACTACTCAGTAAATATACCACTTTATGGTTAAAGGAATTCCTGCCTCAGTCTCATCCATTCCTGTCACTTGACACGTGACCACCTGTTCACCTTCACTGTCAGACAACCTACCTGTACAGCTAACCACACAGATTCCACTAATCTTTCAATGGTCCTTCGAGCAGGATGATGACTGAACCAAAGACAGGTGGAAAGGAAATGGAGGCTGAGAGGGAAGAATTGTCTCCACCTGAAGGAAGAAGAGAGGAGGAGAGAGCAGCTGAGGGAAAGGTCTTGGAACAAAGGAAATATCCAGGTGCTAAGCCTAAAGCAAGAAAGGCTTCATCCTCAACCACCAGCAGCACCAGAAGAACCAGGCAAGCACCTGGTTATCTTGAGGATTATGTGTTTGAGTTTCCAACATCAAAGGGCAAGCCCACCAGAGCTCAAAGAGTTGATGGATCAACTATACGTTTCAGCCATCAACCATCCCCTCTGAGCCAAGGACCGGAAACTGCTTTGGAGCAGGAAAGTGGTCTACATGAAGAACCTATGGAGGAGGTAACTCCCACCGCACAGGTCGACCAGCTTCCAGAGGCAGGCTCCGGCTCACCCCTTAACTAATGGGAAATCGTCGAAGCACTCTAGACGGAGTGGGAGTTCGACCAGTGGAGACCCCTTTGGAAGTGGCCATGGCAGCCGCCGTTCACTAGCCCTCAGCGATTCACAGACCGCTGTCCCTACAAGAGAGGATGAAGCTATTAGCTTTGGAGGAAATTGAGCATCAGATTGAGGAGGAACGACAGGCTGACGAACGATGTCACCAATTGGATGTGCAGGCCCATAGAGCTCTACAGGAAAGGGAATTCATTGCCAAGGACCTGGCACAGCAGCAACGGCACCGTCAAGCCAGAAGGGAATTGGAGGAGGCACGGATGGTCTCATTCTTCCTGGAGAGGAACGAACAGGGAGTTGACCTGATCACCCCTCCACATGGACCTGAACTGTCTGCCTTTCTTTCCCAATCCGCCCCTCTGGTATAGCATGGCACACAGTCCCCGGAGGCTCCGGGGTCAACAGCCAACACGGAGCATGGGAGACAGGCCGCTCCGCCAACGCCCTCTATGCCAGTGAAACAAGTTAGCATTCCTCCATCTGGACAAAGCATCACTCCTTCACCTTTCCGCCAATTACCAACCAAGGCAAATCGTTCCTTTCGTCCAGGGCAAGGCCAGTCCTCAAACAACAGGTCGGAGGGCTCTCGCCCAATTCCGGCTGCCACAAATGGAGGGTCTGGGACAGTAGGGGACCGGCCCAATGAGGCCACAGTGGGCTCATCAGAAGTCCCGGGTTTATCCTTCACGCAACCAGAAGAGGGAGCCAACATTATGAAACTTCTAGTTGCCTCAGCCTATGGAATTCCCAGACCCAAACTGCCATACTTTGAAAACGGAAAGGAGAGTGAATTTGTCCTTTTGGAAATGGCATTGGAGAGCCTACTGGGTATTCACAGTCATATGTTAGAACGCTACAAATACCAAGTACTAATGGATCATTTGCGGTTTCCCAGTGCATACAGGCTGGCCCAATCCTTTATGCACTCCGCAACACCATACACTGCAGCTCTCCAGGCTCTGAAGGCGAGATATGGTGAGCCACGTCAGCTAGTCCAGAATGAACTAAACAACATCCTGAACACATCTCCAATTAAAATGGGAGACCATGCTGCCTTTCAAGAATTCTCCCTGGCTGTCCAATTCCTGACCTCGATGCTTCAATCCGTTGAAGGAGAAGACGGGAACGAGCTGAAATGTGGCTCCCACGTGGACAGGCTTCTTAGCAAACTTCCAGTGTACCTCAGAGACAGTTTCATTGAACATTTTTTGAATAAGGGCATCCTGAAAGAGGGCTCGAGAAGCACCTATGCTCTTAGAGACCTGGCCGCATGGTTGGAGGTGAAGGCAAAGGCGAAGCGCATCGCTCACCAGGCCACAATCTCAGCCATAGCCACCGGGGGAAGGAAGGAGTTTGAACGCCAGGAGGGACAGAAAAGGCCAAATCCCACTACCATGTACTTAAATAGTGAAGCCGGGGAGGAACCCGGGAAGAAGACCCCTCTCAAGAGCAAGAACATCAAATTCCAGCCTTACTGCCCATATTGCAATAGTAAGGGGCACTTCCTTGGCTCATGCCCCAGGGTAAAAAAGCTTACTCAAACTCAATTGAAGGTCTGGATCACATCAGGCGAGCGATGCGACAAGTGTGCCCATAGCCATAAGGCAGAGACCTGCACATTGAGGAAACCCTTCAACCGCTGTAAAGAAATCCATCTCACCGTGTTGCATGATCTAATTCCCCAAGCACAGAAGGAGCAGAGTATGCTCATGGTAGGAGCTGCAAAGGAGCTGTACCTCGACCAGCAGATCCGGTCTCCAAGGGTCATGTTGAAGGTGGTCAAGGTCACTCTGCAAAGTGAAGGGAGAAGCATTGATACATTTGCCGTTCTAGATGATGGGTCAGAAAGAACAATCATTCTCACGGCAGCCACCCGTCAGCTTAACCTGGAGGGGACCCCCGAGACCCTTAATCTCAGAACGGTGCGACATGATGTTATCCAAATGAAAGGCTCTGCTGTAACCTTTAGCATTTCACCTTCAGGAAACAGGGACGTGGCCTATAACATCACCAATGCCTTCACGGCAGATGGCTTGAATCTCGCAGAGCACTCCTGCCCGGTAAGTGTTCTACAGAAACAATATCCTCATCTACGAGGATTGCCACTTCCTAACCTGGCCAGGGTAGCGCCACTTATCCTGATTGGGTCAGACCACCCACATCTCGTCACCCCGACTGAGCCTATACGAGCTGGACCAGACGGAGGGCCCATTGCTGTCCATACATCCTTGGGTTGGACTGTGCAAGGTCCATCCCATCTACTTCTCTCCACCCAAGCTGTACAGTCACAGCAAGTCCTCTTCACCAGAAGCAATCCAGATGCAGCCACTGACCTCCTTCGGAATGTTGAGATGCTCTGGAAGATGGACACCTTCTCCAACCGGAAGCTACAGGAGGTCACTCGCTCGAAAAATGACTCCTATGCATTAGACCTCCTGGAGAAGAGCACCACCATCACTGAAATGGATGGCGTTCGCAGGTATGCAACCCCACTGCTACGGGTGCCCAACCATCCTCCTCTGGCAACCACGACACGGGCTGTACTCCCACTACTGTGTGGAACAGTGCGACGCCTGGTGAAGAATCCTGAGCTTGCAGAAGTTCATAACCGAGAGATTCATAACCTTGTGAAGGCAGGCTACGTCACTAAAGTGACAGCTCATGAAGAGGGAAACGCACTCCGTGAATCCTGGTATTTCCCTCACCATGTTATCCAGCAACATGGTGGGAAGTATAGACTTGTCTTCAACTGTTCATACCAAGCTGCTGGTCAAAGCCTGAATGACTGTCTACTCCCCGGACCAACCTTAGGTCCTTCCTTGCTCGGTGTCCTTCTCCGGTTCCGGCAGCACTCTACAGCCATCAGTGGAGACATCAAAGCCATGTTTCATCAGATTCGTTTACTGCCTTCCGACACCACACTGCTCCGGTTCATATGGCGAGATATGGAACGAGATGCAGAGCCCACAATCTATGAATGGCAGGTACTCCCATTTGGCACCACCTGCAGTCCTTGCTGTGCCATATACGCTCTGCAGAGACACGCACGGGAGCATCCAGACAGTGACCCAGAAGTATTGGATTCAGTGGAAAATGCCTTCTATGTGGATAACTGCTTACAGAGCATCCCATCCACGGCTGAAGTGAAAGCACTCCTTGATAAGGTACAGAATCTCCTGTCCAAAGGGGGATTTGAGGTCCGACAGTGGGCTAGTAACAGAGCGGAGGTTATCCAGCACCTCCCGCCACAAGCTAGGTCCAGTAGCAGTGAACTATGGCTAACGCAGTCGGGTGCTAACCCAGAAGAGCCCACTCTAGGACTGAGGTGGAGCTGCATACCGGATACCCTGGGGTATAAGCACCGCTCATCCCCGAGTACCGAAACCCCCACTCTGCGCACCATCTATCGGACCCTGGCCAGTCAATACGATCCCCTTGGGTATATCCTGCCATACACAACATGGGCCAAAGTCTTAGTCCAGGACCTGTGGCAGACCAAGAGGGACTGGGATGAATCAATCCACCCGGCTGACCTAGTGGAACGATGGATCTGTTGGGAAATGGAGTTAACGGAGCTCTCTGATGTCCAAATGCCAAGATGTTATGTACCATCCTGTGCTGACCAACAGGGATCATGCCTGGAACTGCATGTGTTCTGTGACGCTTCGGAGCGAGCGTATGGGGCGGTTTCCTATCTTAGAGTGGAGGATAAGGCAGGCCACACCCATGTCTCCTTTGTCATGGCCAGGTCCAGGGTCGCACCCAAGAAGCAGTTGTCAATGCCTATGCTGGAACTCAGTGCTGCCCTTTCCGGAGCCCAGTTGGCCTCTACCTTGCGAGCCGAGCTCACCTTGTCAATCCAAAGGGTCATCTACTGGAGTGATTCAACCACTGTATTGACCTGGCTCAAGTCGGAGTCCTGCAGGTACAGTGCCTTGCGAAAGTATTCGGCCCCCTTGAACTTTGCGACCTTTTGCCACATTTCAGGCTTCAAACATAAAGATATAAAACTGTATTTTTTTTGTGAAGAATCAACAACAAGTGGGACACAATCATGAAGTGGAACAACATTTATTGGATATTTCAAACTTTTTTAACAAATCAAAAACTGAAAAATTGGGCGTGCAAAATTATTCAGCCCCTTTACTTTCAGTGCAGCAAACTCTCTCCAGAAGTTCAGTGAGGATCTCTGAATGATCCAATGTTGACCTAAATGACTAATGATGATAAATACAATCCACCTGTGTGTAATCAAGTCTCCGTATAAATGCACCTGCACTGTGATAGTCTCAGAGGTCCGTTAAAAGCGCAGAGAGCATCATGAAGAACAAGGAACACACCAGGCAGGTCCGAGATACTGTTGTGAAGACGTTTAAAGCCGGATTTGGATACAAAAAGATTTCCCAAGCTTTAAACATCCCAAGGAGCACTGTGCAAGCGATAATATTGAAATGGAAGGAGTATCAGACCACTGCAAATCTACCAAGACCTGGCCGTCCCTCTAAACTTTCAGCTCATACAAGGAGAAGACTGATCAGAGATGCAGCCAAGAGGCCCATGATCACTCTGGATGACCTGCAGAGATCTACAGTTGAGGTGGGAGACTCTGTCCGTAGGACAACAATCAGTCGTATATTGCACAAATCTGGCCTTTATGGAAGAGTGGCAAGAAGAAAGCCATTTCTTAAAGATATCCATAAAAAGTGTTGTTTAAAGTTTGCCACAAGCCACCTGGGAGACACACCAAACATGTGGAAGAAGGTGCTCTGGTCAGATGAAACCAAAATGGAACTTTTTGGCAACAATGCAAAACGTTATGTTTGGCGTAAAAGAAACACAGCTCATCACCCTGAACACACCATCCCCACTGTCAAACATGGTGGTGGCAGCATCGTGGTTTGGGCCTGCTTTTCTTCAGCAGGGACAGGGAAGATGGTTAAAATTGATGGGAAGATGGATGGAGCCAAATACAGGACCATTCTGGAAGAAAACCTGATGGAGTCTGCAAAAGACCTGAGACTGGGACGGAGATTTGTCTTCCAACAAGACAATGATCCAAAACATAAAGCAAAATCTACAATGGAATGGTTCAAAAATAAACATATCCAGGTGTTAGAATGGCCAAGTCAAAGTCCAGACCTGAATCCAATCGAAAATCTGTGGAAAGAACTGAAAACTACTGTTCACAAATGCTCTCCATTCAACCTCACTGAGCTCGAGCTGTTTTGCAAGGAGGAATGGGAAAAAATTTCAGTCTCTCGATGTGCAAAACTGATAGAGACATACCCCAAGCGACTTACAGCTGTAATCGCAGCAATTTTTCAGTTTTTGATTTGTTAAAAAAGTTTGAAATATCCAATAAATGTCGTTCCACTTCATGGTTCCGGGTTGGAGCGAGCGGTCGCATCTACACTTCGGTCCGCAGGTAGTATAACTTTTCATTACATTTTCATTACATTTCATTATAGTACAATGGTTTGATTTGTCTAATCTTAGCAATTTCTTCTTAGCTAGCTACATAGCCGTCTTTGTATCAAAGATAATTGCGTAATTATCGTATTTCGTCGTCCTAACGTAGTCTACACTGCTATCTGCCCAGCAGCTAGCTATCGTCCACCGTCTACTAGCACTGTAGAAACTATTACACTCAACTGAACGACTCGATTAGTGTAGTGTTAGCTAGCTACATAGTTGTCTTTGCTGTCTTCGTATCCAAGATAATTGTGTAGTTTAGAGTGTGTGGACTTAGAGTGATTATCTTAATTTACCGAGGTTAGCTAGCCAGCTATTTGTCGTCCTTAACGTAGGAGATACTGCTAGCTAGCTAGCCATCGTCTACCGAATTGAACTTCAACTACCCGGTCAACATTCCGCTTCGCTCCACAGGTAGTATCACATTTTCATTTCACTTCATTACAGTACAACGGTTTGATTTGTTTGATCGTAGCTAGCTAGCTACATAGCCGTCTTTGTATCTAAGACAATTGTGTAGTCTAGAGCGATTTTCTAGGTTAGCTAGCCAGCTATTGTCGTTCTTTTAACATAACGTTACGTAATCAACACTGCTAGCTAGCCAGCTAGCCCCCGAATAGCAGCACTGTAGAAACTATTACACTCGACGGAACGACTTGATTAGTGTAGTGTCAACAACGCAGCCACTGCCAGCTAGCCTACAAAGTCAACAACGCACCCACTGCCAGCTAGCCTACTCCAGCAGTACTGTAAGATTCAATAAGATTCTTGCTACGTAAGCTTAACTTTCTGAACATTCGAGACGTGTAGTCCACTTGTCATTCCAATCTCCTTTGCATTAGCGTAGCCTCTTCTGTAGCCTGTCAACTATGTGTCTATCTATCCCTGTTCTCTCCTCTCTGCACAGACCATACAAACGCTCCACACCGCGTGGCCGCGGCCACCCTAATCTGGTGGTCCCAGCATGCATGACCCACGTGGAGTTCCAGGTCTCCGGTAGCCTCTGGAACTGCCGATCTGCGGCCAACAAGGCAGAGTTCATCTCAGCCTATGCCTCCCTCCAGTCCCTCGACTTCTTGGCACTGACGGAAACATGGATCACCACAGATAACACTGCTACTCCTACTGCTCTCTCTTCGTCCGCCCACGTGTTCTCGCACACCCCGAGAGCTTCTGGTCAGCGGGGTGGTGGCACCGGGATCCTCATCTCTCCCAAGTGGTCATTCTCTCTTTCTCCCCTTACCCATCTGTCTATCGCCTCCTTTGAATTCCATGCTGTCACAGTTACCAGCCCTTTCAAGCTTAACATCCTTATCATTTATCGCCCTCCAGGTTCCCTCGGAGAGTTCATCAATGAGCTTGATGCCTTGATAAGCTCCTTTCCTGAGGACGGCTCACCTCTCACAGTCCTGGGCGACTTTAACCTCCCCACGTCTACCTTTGACTCATTCCTCTCTGCCTCCTTCTTTCCACTCCTCTCCTCTTTTGACCTCACCCTCTCACCTTCCCCCCTACTCACAAGGCAGGCAATACGCTCGACCTCATCTTTACTAGATGCTGTTCTTCCACTAACCTCATTGCAACTCCCCTCCAAGTCTCCGACCACTACCTTGTATCCTTTTCCCTCTCGCTCTCATCCAACACTTCCCACACTGCCCCTACTCGGATGGTATCGCGCCGTCCCAACCTTCGCTCTCTCTCCCCCGCTACTCTCTCCTCTTCCATCCTATCATCTCTTCCCTCTGCTCATACCTTCTCCAACCTATCTCCTGATTCTGCCTCCTCAACCCTCCTCTCTTCCCTTTCTGCATCCTTTGACTCTCTATGTCCCCTATCCTCCAGGCTGGCTCGGTCCTCCCCTCCCGCTCCGTGGCTCGACGACTCATTGCGAGCTCACAGAACAGTGCTCCGGGCAGCCGAGCGGAAATGGAGGAAAACTCGCCTCCCTGCGGACCTGGCATCCTTTCACTCCCTCATCTCTACATTTTCCTCCTCTGTCTCTGCTGCTAAAGCCACTTTCTTCCACTCTAAATTCCAAGCATCTGCCTCTAACCCTAGGAAGCTCTTTGCCACCTTCTCCTCTCTCCTGAATCCTCCTCCCCCTCCCCCCCCCTCCTCCCTCTCTGCAGATTACTTTGTCAACCATTTTGAAAAGAAGGTCGACGACATCTGATCCTCGTTTGCTAAGTCAAACGACACCGCTGGTTCTGCTCACACTGCCCTACCCTGTGCTCTGACCTCTTTCTCCCTTCTCTCTCCAGATGAAATCTCGCTTCTTGTGACGGCCGGCCGCCCAACAACCTGCCCGCTTGACCCTATCCCCTCCTCTCTTCTCCAGACCATTTCCGGAGACCTTCTCCCTTACCTCACCTCGCTCATCAACTCATCCCTGACCGCTGGCTACGTCCCTTCCGTCTTCAAGAGAGCGAGAGTTGCACCCCTTCTGAAAAAACCTACACTCGATCCCTCCGATGTCAACAACTACAGACCAGTATCCCTTCTTTCTTTTCTCTCCAAAACTCTTGAACGTGCCGTCCTTGGCCAGCTCTCCCGCTATCTCTCTCAGAATGACCTTCTTGATCCAAATCAGTCAGGTTTCAAGACTAGTCATTCAACTGAGACTGCTCTTCTCTGTATCACGGAGGAGCTCCGCACTGCTAAAGCTAACTCTCTCTCCTCTGCTCTCATCCTTCTAGACCTATCGGCTGCCTTCGATACTGTGAACCATCAGATCCTCCTCTCCACCCTCTCCGAGTTGGGCATCTCCGGCGCGGCCCACGCTTGGATTGCGTCCTACCTGACAGGTCGCTCCTACCAGGTGGCGTGGCGAGAATCTGTCTCCTCGCCACGCGCTCTCACCACTGGTGTCCCCCAGGGCTCTGTTCTAGGCCCTCTCCTATTCTCGCTATACACCAAGTCACTTGGCTCTGTCATAACCTCACATGGTCTCTCCTATCATTGCTATGCAGACGACACACAATTGATCTTCTCCTTTCCCCCTTCTGATGACCAGGTGGCGAATCGCATCTCTGCATGTCTGGCAGACATATCAGTGTGGATGACGGATCACCACCTCAAGCTGAACCTCGGCAAGACGGAGCTGCTCTTCCTCCCGGGGAAGGACTGCCCGTTCCATGATCTCGCCATCACGTTTGACAACTCCATTGTGTCCTCCTCCCAGAGCGCTAAGAACCTTGGCGTGATCCTGGACAACACCCTGTCGTTCTCAACTAACATCAAGGCGGTGGCCCGTTCCTGTAGGTTCATGCTCTACAACATCCGCAGAGAACGACCCTGCCTCACACAGGAAGCGGCGCAGGTCCTAATCCAGGCACTTGTCATCTCCCGTCTGGATTACTGCAACTCGCTGTTGGCTGGGCTCCCTGCCTGTGCCATTAAACCCCTACAACTCATCCAGAACGCCGCAGCCCGTCTGGTGTTCAACCTTCCCAAGTTCTCTTACGTCACCCCGCTCCTCCGCTCTCTCCACTGGCTTCCAGTTGAAGCTCGCATCCGCTACAAGACCATGGTGCTTGCCTACGGAGCTGTGAGGGGAACGGCACCGCAGTACCTCCAGGCTCTGATCAGGCCCTACACCCAAACAAGGGCACTGCGTTCATCCACCTCTGGCCTGCTCGCCTCCCTACCACTGAGGAAGTACAGTTCCCGCTCAGCCCAGTCAAAACTGTTCGCTGCTCTGGCCCCCAATGGTGGAACAAACTCCCTCACGACGCCAGGACAGCGGAGTCAATCACCACCTTCCGGAGACACCCGAAACCCCACCTCTTCAAGGAATACCTAGGATAGGATAAAGTAATCCTTCTCACCCCCCCCCTTAAATGATTTAGATGCACTATTGTAAAGTGGCTGTTCCACTGGATGTCAGAAGGTGAATTCACCAATTTGTAAGTCGCTCTGGATAAGAGCGTCTGCTAAATGACTTAAATGTAAATGTAAATGTAATGATTGTGTCCCACTTGTTGTTGATTCTTCACAAAAAAATACAGTTTTATATCTTTATGTTTGAAGCCTGAAATGTGGCAAAAGGTCGCAAAGTTCAAGGGGGCCGAATACTTTCGCAAGGCACTGTATATGGTGTTCGTCGGAACTCGCATTGCGGAAATCCAAGACCTAACAGAAGTCCAGGACTGGAGGTATGTTGATAGCATAAACAATCCTGCTGATGACATTACCAGAGGTAAAACCCTTCAGGAACTGGCTCAACCCCATCGCTGGAGCTTGGGACCACCATTCTTGTCCCAACCAGAGAACGAGTGGCCGACAGCCCCCAGGCGTATGGCCCCTCCGCAACCAACTGAAGCTCATGAGTTAACGAGGTCCGCCCAATGCTACAGCATTTCTACGGAACCAACAACGGCTCTCCCTGACCTAACACAATCCCAAACACTGACAGATCTGATCACCGCCACAAACCAGACCTCAGATGGGGTGGCTTCTATACCCACCTCCTTCGCGGCAGAGATGCTTCTCCTCCAGCAAGCACAAGCGGTTAGCTTCCCTGAGTAGTTAAAAGCTCTGAAAGCCGGTAGGGAAGTGGCTAAGGACAGCCGTCTTCTCTCTCTTGCCCCAGAATATGATCCAATCCTTGGAGTGATCAGAGTCGGAGGGAGGCTGCGCCAAGCAGAGGTTTTGGACCCAGATGCTATCCACCCAATTATCCTTGACTCCAGACACCATCTTACCAGGCTCTTCATCAAAAGTTATGATGAGCGGCTTCTCCACCCAGGGCCAGAGAGGGTCTATGGGGAGATGAGGCGGAAGTACTGGATAATTGGAGGACGAGGAGCCATTAGTAAGCACCAATACGCCTGCGTAGAATGTCAGAGATGGCGGGCCGGAGCTACGGTGCCCAAAATGGCAGATTTACCCCCTGCTCGCTTGCGCCTCCTTAAACCACCCTTCTGGTCAACAGGAGTAGATTGCTTTGGCCCCTTGATGATCAAGTCAGGTCGTCGTGTGGAAAAGCGCTGGGGCATTCTATTCAAGTGTTTGACAACCAGATGTGTCCACCTGGACCTACTGGAGAGTTAGGATACGGAAGCCTTTCTCATGGCCCTACGGCGGTTTATCTCCCGACGGGGGAAACCCTACGAGATCCTGGCTGACAGAGGTATGAACTTCAAGGCATGAGAAGCCAGGTTGGAGGAAGCCTTCCAAGCCATGGAACCCAGCCTCCAGGATCAGCTGATGGACCAACAAATATCATTCAAATTTAACCCTCCAGGCGCTCCTCATTTTGGAGGAACATGGGAGCGAGAGATCAAATCTGTAAAGATGGCCTCACGAGTCGTACTAGGGGACCAAACTGTCACTGAAACTGTCTTGAGGACCGTCCTGATAGAGGTGGAAGGGATTCTGAATTCCAAACCCTTGGGATATCTCTCTGCAGACATCGCTGACCCCGATCCGGTTACACCAAATATGCTCTTGATGGGACGCCGAGATGCGTCACTTCCTCAAGCCATGTATGCTGATACCAACCTCGTAGGCAGACGCCGGTGGTGACACAGACAAATCTTAGCTGACCATTTTTGGGCCCGATTCATTCGGGATTACCTACCAAGTCTACATCACAGAGGGAAATGGCGGAGAGAAATGGCCAGCCTGGAAACTGGCCAAGTAGTAATGATGGTGGACCCTCAGCTGCCTCGAGCCTCCTGGCCGGTGGGCCGTATAACTAAGACCATGCCTGGGACCGATGGTCGCGTTAGATCAGTGGAGATCCAGGTGAAGAACCGGACATATATCCGGCCAGTTGCCCGACTAATTCCTCTCCCTGAGATGACAGAGGACGGGGAGTAATGAGCCTTTTGAGGAGTGTGGACTTTAACACATTTCCGGGGTGGCTGTAGAAAAGGCCCATGGAGTTGGTGGAATAATCCTTTAATTCATTGCCATTTACTCAGCTGGGCCAGGGGCGCTTTAATTAGGTCAGGTGGAAATGTCCGACAGATCTCAACTCCATAAAAGGAGGAAATTGCCATCGCCTGATCTCGCTGCTTTCTCTTCCTTAACTCCATCTGATCCAGAAGTTCTGTGCATCCATGAATCCACGTAAGTCCACCGACTCTTACCTTTCATCTGAATTATCTGTGGCGATCGGGAGAGTGGGCCATTCAGTTATTGTTTATAGTTATCACCGTGGAGCGCGGCTTGTAGCGCACGCTTCAAACATATTGTATAATGTGAATTGTCAATGATTACGTCCCTACGGATCCTCATAGGCCAATTATGCAATCGATATGGTTCATGTGTATTGAAATTAATTATATGAACACATGAAGACAATTGAAAGAGTGAAATGAGAAACGTCATTGTTTGCTAACTGATTGACTTTGATAATGGGGATTATAGATTGTATTGTATTCACTGTTTGTATTCTTTCATGATTTATGATAAATAGTTACGAGCCTAAATGACTCGCGGATGATTACTATTGACTTCTTAATGAACTGGACTGTTGAATGATATGATTTGATCTTTGATTATGAATTTGATTGGATACATGTTATTTGTTTCCTTTGTGATGCAGCACAGACTACTCAGTAAATATACCACTTTATGGTTAAAGGAATTCCTGCCTCAGTCTCATCCATTCCTGTCACCTGACACGTGACCACCTGTTCACCTTCACTGTCAGTCATCCTTCCTGTCCAGCTACCCACACAGATTCCACTAATCTTTCAGACAGTTTCACTCCTTTGGAAGGGAGAGGTGAGGAGAGGGCAGGGTAAAGTGGAGTGGGGAGGATATGAGAGAGGAGGGAAGGAGACTGGACAGAGAAGGGGTGAGTACAGGTGAGAAGAGTGGTAAGGAGAGGAGGTATAGAAGAGAGGAGGGAAGGGGAGAGGAGAGAAGAACGCTCCATAACTGGGGCTTCCAGACGCCAGCAGACAGAGAAGTAGACGAGCCCCTCACACCTGAAACACACCTGAACATCTACCTGAAACGTACCAATAATAGAATAAACGTTTGTTGTTTTGTGTGGAATTTTATTTATTTATTATTATTTTTCTAATATGCTTCTAGCTGCATTCCACTCTGTCTGCGTGGGGTCTGTAAAGCCTATTCCTTCTAAGCCATGTAACAGTGGGAACAGAGAGTCCTACAGTCAAGATATGGACCCAGACAGTCAGTCTGTGTTCTGGGGGGCGAGGGCTGGGGGCGCTGGTCTGACATGCATCCCAAAAGGCACCCTATTTCCTATAATGCAATACTTATTACCAGTGCCAATAGGGAATATGGTTCCATTTGGGATACACGCCTGGGCTGGTCTGACTGACTGGCATAAGGCTGGGCCAAGTATGTAGTCTGCTCTGCAGGCAGGGAAAGGGAGGGAGAAGGGAATGAGTGAGGGGAATTGCTGAAACCAGGCCAAACATGAGCCAATCCTGGACCAGCTTGTTTGTGTCTGCTTCCCAGGAAACACTGGGGCCAGTGCAAGGGTGTCTGGATTGGGCTCTGTAGTGTGTTTACCTGACCATATTACTAGATAAGTTGCTAGATAAGTTCTTACAAAACAACATTGACAGCAAGCCATGCAAGCAAGAAGGGACTGATCTAGATAGCTGCTTTGAATGCATTTAATACCTAATGATAGCTAGCCAGATGAAGCACTGGCTAATACAGAGTATCATATGAACACACAGGGTCCATAGCCCATATGTCAGTCTGTTCCACAGACCGATACCCCCATACCCACAACTGTTATTGTGTTGAGTGGACACAATGAAGACTATAATACAGTGATTAGTGTGTGGCCCAAGCATCGCCCTGTAAACTGGTGGGATATGATGAGATATCACTGTATTATTGATGATTATACAGGCCTGCCTGCTGCATTTCTTGGATGGGCTAGGTAGGGCTTGGCTTGGCTGGTTTGTTGGTTGAAAGAGACTTTCTGGCTGGCCTCTTGTTGATAGTAGGAAGGACACTAGCTGTTACTGGGCATGAGCAGGGTAGGTATTGATATTTTAATTAAATCACAATGGATTAGTTTTCATGAAACTGCTGCCTGTGTTAGCTGTGGAGTTATTGCAATGTCTCTAGCTAGCTAGCTATGTTGTGCTAGCTAGCAAATATGCTAACATTAGCTAGCTAGCTAAACATTTGGCTATGGTCTGACGCTGGCAGTATGAGATTATGGAAAGTTAATTAAATTGTTTCTTCGTCATCTTGCTAAGCAGTTATCTAGCTGTGGCTATCTGGCTAGTATCAACAAGAGTTTTCTACAAAATAACAACATTAGCGCAGCTAGCTAGCTAACTTTGGAATCTAGACCAATCTTGACCATTTTTATTTTTACCCATGAACTAGCTAAGCAACATACACGGACATGCATTGTCAAACAAAACTACTTCCCCCTTCTGTTTTGGAGTATTTTAATAAGGCTGAGTAGCTGACGACTTGAAGGCCTTTGCTGTGTGAATACTAAAGAGATTGACTGCCGACACTGTTCAAAGGTGCTAAGTACTGTCGGCAGGCAAACGTTTGACAATCCTACCACTGTGTCTGAACTATAACCTTAGCAACCCTTAAGCAACCCCTCAGGTCTTCCTTAACGAGCGTTCTTTCTCACCTGATGTCACCTGAAATCAAAGATGGGGTGTAGCTTTCAGGGAGTGGGCTAGAGTATTCACACCCGTTGACTTTTTCCATATTGTGTTCTTACAATGTGGGAATAAAATGTATTCAACTGTCTACACAAAATATGCTTATGTTAAAGTGGAAGAAAAATGTGAACATTTGTAAAAAGAATATATATATATATATATATATATATATATATATATATAGTAAATAAAAAAATGTGTACTAAATAAAACACTCACACCTTCATTAGATAAGTATTCAACACCCTGAGTCAATACATGTTAGAATCACCTTTGGCAGCGATTACTGTGAGTCTTTTGGGGTAAGATTCTAAGACCTTTCCACACCTGGATTGTGCAACATTTGACCATTATTCTTTTCCAAATTCTTCATGCTCTGTCAAATTGGTTGTTCATCATTGCTAGACAACAATTTTCAGGTCTTGACATAGATTTTCAAGCAGATTTAAGTCAAAACTGTAACTCGGACACTCAGGAACTTTTGTCTTCTTGGTAAAATACTCCAATGTAGATTTGGCCTTTCATTTTAGGTTATTGTCCTACTGAAAGGTGAATTAATCAAATCAAATTCTATTTGTCACATAGTCATGGTTAGCAGATGTTAATGTGAGTGTAGCAAAATGCTTGTTCAAAAAAAAAAAAAAAATCCCAGTGTCTGGTGGAAAGCAGACAGAACCAGGTTTTCCTCTAGGATTTTGTCTATTTAGCTTCATTCCGTTTCTTTTTATCCTGAAAAACTCCCCAGTCCTTAACGATTACAAGCATAACCATAACATGACCCATCCATAACAATGCTTGAAAATATGGAGTGGTAATCAGGAATGTGTTGTATTGGATTTGCCCCAAACATAACACTTTGTATTCAGGACAAAAAGTGAATTGCTTTGCCACATGTTTTGAAGTATTACTTTAGTGCCTTATTGCAAACAGGATGCATGTTTTAGAATATTCTGTACAGGCTTCCTTCTTTTCACTCTATCAATTAGGTTAGTATGGTGGATTAAGTACAACAACATTCCACAGTGTTGTTTATCCATCTTCAGTTTTCTCCTATCACAGCCATTCAACTCTGTGGACTAGTAACCGGAAGGTTGCAAGTTCAAACCCCCGAGCTAACAAGGTACAAATCTGTTGTTCTGCCCCTGAACAGGCAGTTAACCCACTGTTCCCAGGCCGTCATTGAAAATAAGAATTTGTTCTTAACTGACTTGCCTGGTTAAATAAAGGTAAAATAAAAAAATACTTTCTGAAGGCACCACATCTTCCCCCTGATTGAGTGAGTCTCTAATATTCCTTTTATACGAAGATGTTTTTCCGCCAACTTTACCGTACTGTCAACTTTTTTCCACATTTTTGTTGTATCTGAGAGGTATTGTTGGTATCAAAGCCAAAACATTTATTTACGCGCAACGACCTAGTAAAAATGTCAGTCAACTTCTGCCTACGGTTTAGTATGATATGTAGCCGTAAATGCTGAGGAGGCTATGCTGTTAAACTCTTGATGGTTGCTAGGTAGCCCCAGGTAACCATCCTCCTGCCAGTTCTAAACGTTCAAAGGCATGTCACTTCTCCTATCTCTTCGCATAGCCCACCACTAAGCATGCAAAGTTTTCTTAACCACAACTGAATGAATCCATAAAGAATTACTATGGGAATAAATATCACAGAATGACAAAAATATTTGAATAAAGTAGGCTTATGCAATTGAAGGCATGTAATTAAATTGTTGCATACTGAAACTCCCTAAGTTATCCAATCGTTGTAATAAATTTGAAGGAATAGCCTACCCGCATGTGGTCAACTAGATGATAATTTCAGCATCGTTCTGATTGGGACAGCGGTCGGGAGTAGGCCCATGGGACCCATGTCGTCCAAAAAGTTAGATTTTTTAATCATATGTCCATAGAACAGTCTTCCAAGAGTCTTGATGATCATCCAGGCGCTTCCAGGTGCTTTTGGCAAACTTGAGTCAATAAAACTGCATTCCACAGTAAGAACATCTTATCAACGGTCAAGCATGGTGGTGGTAGCTTGATGGTTTAGGAATGCTTTGCTGCATCAGGACCTGGACAACTTGCCTTAATAGAAGGAACCATGATTTCTGCTCTGTATCAGAGAATGTCAGGCCATCCCTCTGTTAGCTGAAGAGCAGCTGGGTCATGCAGCAAGACAATGCTCCAAAACACACAATCAAGCCTACATGAAAATAGCTCAAAAAGCATCACATTTGAAGTTTTGGAATGGCCTTGTCAAAGTCCAGACCTAATCCCAATTGAGATGTGGCAGGACTTGAAACTAGCAGTTCTTGCTTGAAAACCCACAAATGTCGCTGAGTTAATGCAGTTCTGCATGCACGAGTGGGCCAAAATTCCTCTGCAGCGATGTAAGAGACTGATCAACAACTACAGGAAGCATTTGGTTGCAGTCATTGCAGCTAAAGGTGGCACAACCAGTTATTTAGTGCAAGGAGGCAATTACTTTTCACACAGGGGAATTGGGTGTTGTATAACTGTGTTAATAAAATAAGTATCCATTGTTTTGTTCTTCATTAAATCAGGTTCCCTTTATCTGATATTAGGTTTTGATTGAAGAACTGATAACATTCAGTATCAAAAATATGCAGAAATAGAGAAAATCAGAAAGGGTGCAAGTACCTTTTCACAGTAAGTATCTTCAGTTTGTTAAGTATTTTCAGTTTATGGTTTCCAGTGTCCCAGTCAGGCCAATGGAGGGCTGAACACATTTATCTGGGCCTGTTTAAAGGTCAGAGGCCACCTAAGTACCTTTACCTCAGCGACTAGGCTGGTGCAGATGGAATTACATCAGATGGATGAGTTTTACCAGTTTTTGTTTGTAGCTAGCTAGCTAGTCCTTACTGGCTGTCACCAACCGTCTGTAGATACTGACTCTTTTGTGTTGTCATCTGTAAGGAATACCAGGGAGTTATAGACACTGAATCTGACATTTCTCTGGTCATATACAGTACCAGTCAAAAGTTTGGACACATCTACTCATTCAAGGGTTTTTCTTCATTTTGACTCTTTTCTACATTGTAGAATAATAGTGAAGACATCAAAACTATTAAATAACGTATATGCAATCATGTATAACCAAAAAAGTGTTAAACAAATGAAAATATATTTTAGATTCTTCAAAGTAGCTACCCTTTCCCTTGAAAGCTTTGCACATTCTTGGCATTCTCTCAACCTGCTTCACCTGGAATGCTTTTCCAAGTCTTGAAGGAATTCTCACATATGCCGAGCACTTGTTGGCTGCTTTTCCTTCATTCTACGGTCCAACTCATCCCAAACCATCTCAATTTGGTTGAGGTCAGGTGATTGTGGAGGCCAGGTCATCTGATGCAGCACTCCATCACTCCCCTTCTTGGTCAAATAGCCCTTACACCGCCTGGTGGTGTGTTGGGTCATTGTCCTGTTGTCAAACAAATGATAGTCCCATTAAGCGCATTCCAGATTGGATGACATTTCGCTGCAGAATGCTGTGGTAGCCATGCTGGTTAAGTGTGCCTTACATTCTAAACACTGACAGTGTCACCAGCAAAGCACCATCACACCTCCTCCTCCGTGCTTCACGGTGGAAATCACACATTAGTAGTGGTTTCTTTGCAGCAATTCGACCATGAAGTCCTGATTCACGCGGTCTCCTCTGAGCAATTGATGTTGAGATGTGTCTGTTACTTGAACTCTGTGAAGCATTGAGTTGAGCTGCAATTTCTGGTAACTAATGAACTTATCTTCTGAAGCAGAGGTCTTCCTTTCCTGTGGCAGTCATCATGAGAGCCAGTTTCATCATGGGGAAAGGGAGATACCTAGTCAGTTGTTCAACTGAATGCTTTCAACTGAAATGTGTCTTCCGCATTTAACCCAACCCCTCTGAATCAGATGTGCGTAATAGTTTTTGCGGCTGCACTTTAAGAAACTTTCACACACAAAAAATACATTTTCCAGATTGACTGACCTTCATGTCTTAAGGTAATGATGGACTGTCGTTTCTCTTTGCTTATTTGAGCTGTTCTTGCCATAATATGGACTTGGTCTTTTACCAAATAGGGCTATCTTCTGTATACCTTGTCACAACACAACTGATTGGCTCAAACGTATTAAGAATGAAAGAAATTCCACAAATTAACTTTTACAAGGCACACCTGTTATTTGAATTCTATTCCAGGTGACTACTTGATGAAGCTGGTTGAGAGAATACCAAGAGTGTGCAAAGCTGTCATCAAGGCAAAGGGTGGCTACTTTGTAAAATCTAAAATATATTTTGATTTGTTTAACACTATTTTGGTTACTACATAATTCCATATGTGTTATTTCATAGTTTTGATGTCTTCACTATTATTCTGCAATGTAGATAATAGTAAAAATAAAGAAACACCATTGAATGAGTAGGTGTGACCAAACTTTTGACAGGTACTGTATGTTTGTCCAGAGATGGTGTCAAAACCGGAAAGTCTCAAGACCGAGACTAAAGCTCAAGACTCCATCTCTGTGGTTGTCCTGTCCATTGATCTTTATCTTAACATTTTTTTCTTCTGTCTTTTCTCTGTCTCTCTACAGAAGTTCCCGGAGCTGAAGTTTAGGTACATGGAGGAGGACCAGCCTGAAGACTTCTTCATCCCTTACGTGTGGTCCCTAGTTTTCAACTCTGGAGTTGGCCTTAACTGGAGCCCTACAGGCATAGAACTCTTCAGCATGGACTCTGGCTGATTGTGAGAGTTCACGTCTGTCTAGCTATGGGCCAATCCAAACTTCCACTTCAGTCAAATGTTCACTTAGTCATGCATCGACGTAAATGGGAGATGTTACCTTAGTGGAAGTTAGGATTTGTGTGTAAAGGAACATCAGCAAATAATCCTTGTAAAGGAACATCAGCAAATAATTTTATTCCTGGTAGTTACGTATTTGTCTTAGTGTCAATATAGAACAACAACAACTGACAAAGTTGAATTTAGGAAGCATAATTATTAAAAATATAAAAATAACTATATACTGTATAGGCTGTCACGTGTTTATTTAGCCTTGTAAATGTTCCAAGGATGCGTCGAAATTGGTACCCTATTCCCTATATAGTGCACTACTATAGTGCACTACTTCTTCCTGAAGTGTGCACTTGTCCACTAATTCCACACATTTAAATCCATTGAAGGGAGGTGAACAAGTGCTCACTTTGGGGAAAAAGAGATTATTCGGATGTACCCAAAGATGTATTCTCTCCTTGTGCATTCAGTAACGAGAGTATTCTCTATAGTGAATGCGTGAAGTTTGAGAAGCACCTATTTTTTTCTACTTTTTTTAAATCATTTATTTTTTGTACTTTTACCCCTTTTTCTCCTCAATTTCGTGATATCCAATTGGTAGGCCCTTGAGAAGCACTCTTGAAAGCATTTTATTTAATTGGGGTTGTTATGACCGCTGTTTTCCTCTGAAAAATAAGAAGAATGTATTAAAACCAGAATCTTGCTGTTTGCGTGTAAGTAAATTATTCTGGAATGTTAGCTCACTCTGGTAACAACGTACTAAAGTACCATGCTTCATATAATATCCCCTTTCTACTTCAAATGTAATAGTTGTCTTCTATACCTCCTATGTAATCACAAAAACATCTATTGTAAAAAATGATTGTATGTTTGAAAAGTAATGGGTTGGTATGTACCGATCGAGAGTACATTTTATCTGCATATTACTCTATTACAATGACGACAGAGAGACAGACTGTTTTCTATAAGGAGGTGAAATTGAAGCATGAATCCACTTAGGTAGCTGGAGTTAACAATACAATATGATCCTTTGTGTGTTTGTCAACCCTATTGAACGGAATTTCATGCTTTTTCCTCTTTATTGGAGCAATTTTCATGGCTGAATTACAATAATACTTTATTTAATTTAATGTAAAGAATAGACCATATGACGGCTACTGACAATGATGTAACATTTCTACTCCATTTCTGGGTTTGGACTGCTCCAAAGCCTGTTACAAAAAGTGTAGAGTCTATCTCCGGTTGGTCTTTTCTGTCCTTTCATTAGCTAACTCTCATGACACACCTACACACACCCATTCTAGATGCGCCAGATGGCTACGGTCTTGGTAAAGTGCCATGCTAGCTATACTCACCTTGTTGTTTCCTGTAGTAGGGGTGACCTTAGAGGGCTTCCATTACAGGGCGCATCCCAAACGGCACCCTATTCTCTATATACTGTGCTACTTTTGACCAGGTTTATATGGCTTTTTTCTGAAGTAGTGCACTTTATTGGGAATAGGATGCCATTTGGGACGTAGGCCAAGTGACCACTTCTGTGAGATGTAGTTGAAGCAATAGAGACCTCAACATGACTCGTATTCATTAGTGCATACCGTAGCAAACCATTATGCATCAGAAAATGTTTTTTCAATGGAATATTTTGGTCTGTTTTCATCAATTTGGTGTGTAGCGAATACATCCCTGATCCCCGAATACAACCCCATGGATTACACCAGAGAACATACTCCAGATGCTTTCTTGTCAGCTGACTCACAGTCTGAGATCATCTGGTCGTTTCGGTGGTGGCACAGGGCTACTCATTTCTCCTAAGTGGAGATGTTCTCTTTTATCCCCCTCACCTCCTCATTTGAAATTCATGCTGTCACTGTCACTTGTCCGCTCAAGCTTTATATTGTTGTCATCTATCTCCCACCAGGTGCCCTTGGAGAGTTCCTCAATGAGCTTGACACCTTGATAAACTCATTTCCCGACAATAGCTCACCACTCATCCTACTGTGAGACTTCAACCTCCTGATGCCTGACTTAATTTCTTTCCACCTCTTTCTTTCCATTGTTTGTACCCCATGAAGAGTAGCTGCTGCCTTCATTTTCTCTCCCTCTCCTCCAACCCTACCAACTCAGCTCAGACCCTACCCAGATGGTCATGCCCCATCGCAATGTTCGCTCTCTCCCTCTACTCTTCTATCATATCATCTCTACCTGCTGCTAAATCCTTCTCTCTCCTGTCTCCTGATTATGCCTATTCGACCCTACTAACCCCCATTTCCGCATCCTATGACTCTCCCTGTCTCCTTTCTTTATGGCCGGCTCAGCCCTCCCCTCTGCACCGTGGTTGAGTGACTCACTGTGAGCTCATAGAATAAGGCTGTGGGCAGCTGAGTGGAAATGGAGGAAAGCTAAACTTCTGGAGGACCTATCATCCTTCCATTCCATCCTCTCTACCTTCTCTTCCTCTGTATCCGCTTCTAAAGTCGCTTACTATGGCTTTAAATGTCAAGCTCCTGTCTCTAACCCTTGGAAACTTTTTTTCCACCTTCTCCTCCCTCCTTAATCCTCCACCTCCTCCCCCGGCCTGTCTGCGGATTACTTTGTCAACCACTTTGAAAAGAAGGTTGACGATATCCGCTCCTCATTCACTGAGCCTATTGAATCCACTGGTCCCACTCTCACATAACTACCCTACACCTCTTTCTCCCCTCTGTCTCGTCAGATGAAATCCTGCGACTAGTAATATCCAGCCGTCCGACATATTGCCCACTCGACTCCATCCCCTCCTCCCTTCTTCAGACCATCTCTGGAGACCTCCCATTCCATTCTTCACTTCCCTCATCAACTCATCCCTGACCACTGGCTGCGCCCCTCTGACTTCTAAATGGCCAGAGTCACTCCCCTCCTTAAGCAACCAACACTCAACCCCTCTGACTTCAAAAACTACAGACCATTATCCCTTCTTTATTTTCTTTCCAAAACACTTGAGCGTACTGTCTATGACCAACTCCCTTGTTATCTCTTTCAGAACGATCTTCTTGACCATAACCAGTCAAGCTACAAGACGGGTCACTCAACTGAGACTGCTCTCCTCAGTGTCACAGAGGCTTTCCACTCTGCCAAAGCTGACTCTCTCCTCTGTTCTCATCCTCCTCGATCTAGCCGCTGCCTTCAACACCGTGAACCATCACATCCTCCTTTTCCACCCTCTCAGGGCTAGGCATCTCAGGCTCCTTACACGCTTGGATTGCATCCTACCTGGCAGGTCGCTTCTACAAGGTGACGTGGAAAGGATCTGAGTCTGTACCACATGCTCTCACTACTGGTGTTCCCCAGTACTCAGATCTAGGCCCTCTTTTCTCTATATAGCAAGTCACTCGTCTCCATCATATCCTCACGTTTTCTCTCCTGTCATTGTTATGCCGATGCCACATTTACAGGATTAACTTGCTATTGGTTTTTTGTTATTTTTTTTTGTATTTTACCCCCTAATCTCCCCAATTACGATCTTGTCTCATTGCTGCAACTCCCCAACGGGCTCGGGAGAGGCGAAGTCGAGTCATGCGTCCTCCGAAACATGACCCGCATAACAGTGCTTCTTAACACCCTCCCTCTTAACCCAGAAGCCAGCAGCACCAATGTGTCGAAGGAAACACTGTTCAACTGACGACCAAGGTCAGCCTGCAGGCACCCGGCCCACCACAAGGAGTCGCTAGAATGCGATGAGCCAAGTAAAGCCCCCCCCGGCCAAGCCCTCCTCTAACCCGGACGCTGCTGGACCAATTGTGCGCCGCCTTAAGTGCCTTAGAACGCTGCCCCACTCGGGAGGCCATGAAATATGAATATTAACATATCTTCAATCTCACTTACATGCAAAGTAGAGTTAGAACATTTGTTCTCTCAGGCTAGTGGAAAAAAGGTTTGCAACATTTGAGCATAGGAATAATCCCTCCTCTTTGCACGTCGATATACATTGTTGTCAGCAGCAGCACTACTGTCAACTAAGGCACCTTAAAATTTAAGCAGTCCCTGCCTACTTAAAAGGTATGTATGCCGTTATTATGTTGGTGTGAACAAGACTTCCAGACCGCAGAGCTAACAACCTGCCTCTCCTTTCCCTCAGGTTAGAATTAGCTACAGTTTTATTCCTCATAATCTGACAGCTTGTCATAGTGCTGTTATCAAAGGGAATTTTCCCAACTTCAAATCAAAGTGGTGAGTTAAATAGCCTAGCATTTTTTGCCAAATCCATGCAGTGTTTAAAAAAAAATCACATGCATGTAGCCCTCAGCTTAACTTTCTCTCTGTGGAGAGAAATTACGGTGCTTTTTTACAACATGCTTTAATGTCGTATAATGCCATAAAACTGTGGTTCAGAGTTCAATTCTTTGTCATAAATCCTTTGGAGCCTTAACAACTACTAGCCTCTAGATTAGCCTTTTCTCTCTCTCGCTCTCTCCCTCTTTCTCAAACAGTAAGATTTAAGTCTAAAAGGTTAGTCATGCCCGTCCTTCCAATTACCCCATGCTGTAAGTCTGTTATGTTTGTTCCACAATATACAGGGTGTGTCTGAAATACCACACTATTCACTATGCCACCCCGTTTGGGGACTGGTCAAAAGTTGTGTAGTATATGTCCGATTCTTCCTAAGTGGTGCAAATTACAGTCCCACCACCCAAAAATGTTTGTTTTTTTAAACTGTCAAGTCTCCAAACTTAGAACATACAGTGCCTTGCGAAAGTATTCGGCCCCCTTGAACTTTGCGACCTTTTGCAACATTTCAGGCTTCAAACATAAAGATATAAAACTGTATTTTTTTGTGAAGAATCAACAACAAGTGGGACACAATCATGAAGTGGAACGACATTTATTGGATATTTCAAACTTTTTTAACAAATCAAAAACTGAAAAATTGGGCGTGCAAAATTATTCAGCCCGAGAATAAAATGAGTTATATCCATCGAGAGTTCTCAATGTATCTCTATGATTGACACTTGACACCGAAACAAATAAAGATAGGTAAAGTGATAATTTAACAACAAAATGAATTAAATGCATAAGTAATCCAATCAATCAACAAGTTTCAGATTTCACAGAGGAACAATATAGATTATATTTTTCTAAATTACATTTAAAGGTCCAGTAAAACTATGTTTTACTGTGTTTCATATCATATTCTACAACAGCTGATGAAACTAGCATTGTAAATGACCAATTTAGGGAATAGGGTGTCATTCCTGATGCAGCCACTGATAATTCAAGATGAACTTTGACCACTAAAAGGGCATTATCATATGAGGTGGTCAGTCAGGATGAACCCACCTCCTGCTGTGACCTCATAAAGACAGACATGCTGGGTATGACTGTAGCAGATCACTCACAGACAAACAGTGCAAGTGTTGGCTATTGATAAGGCTATGACTGGTTTCTCTTCTCAGATAAGCTGGTTGATGGTCAATACATTTTACATGTAGATAAACGTAATGTAACACAAATAAACTTTATGAATGTAAAGCACGTTTTTTATGATTTTTTTTATTATGAGAGAAAAGTAAGTTTCATGCCTTATGGAACAGTTAGCCTACACAGAATTACTAACCAAACGCAGTCTTGTGATTTGAGGAATTCCCCTGTGCTTGTTATGCATGCAATTTTGCCATTTTCACTGCTCTTTGTAAATAACTGTGAAATGGCTAGATGTTGTTGCTGTATGCTATGTCCATTGCATCCCTTCTCGTAGTGCATAGCAGAATTTTTATTTATTTTTAAATAACAAAGTGGTAGTCGAATGTGCTTGAACATGCAACTTTGTACCCTTGGTTTCCACTCGGGAATGCAGTAACTAATTGTGGTATTTCATTATTTTTTATAATTTGTTTGCAGTTTGCCCTATCTGCTCTGAGATCAGAATAATACAAATCTTTATTTTCTCTATTTTATTATTGCTCTTATCTGTGCAGTTACTGGGTTAACATGAGCATATGTCACCATGCATGTAGCCTACACCAATCATCACATGCGCGTGATTGCTCCAGTGGAGTAATCTTGTTTAATTGCTTATACATGAAGCCAGTCCTGTGTGTCGATAAATGACATTACTAAAGATTATATAGAATGTTCGTGGCTTAAATACATGATGGCCTATTTCCACTAAGGCTGTTGTGGATAATAATGTAACAGTTAAATAAGGTTAATGGTTATCTGCTGTATTTCTAACTGGGTTTTGTTTTTTGGAAATGTAGAATATTTGCTTTTGTATGAATAGAAGGCAGGCAGATTGGCAGAATAATCTATTCATGAGCAGACAGGATAGGATAATGTTGGGTAAGAGCCCCGAACATTGCCCAATTACTGACACAAAAAATAATTTTTCCAACCCCCAAAGTTCCAATATATTTTGATTTGTTTAACTCTTTTTTTGGTTACTACATGATTCCATATGTGTTGTTTCATAGTTTTGATGTCTTCACTATTATTCTACAATGTAGAAAATAGTAAAAATAAAGAAAACACACTTTCCCATTCCAGGGTTTCCTTTATTTATACTATTGAGTTGCGCAGCAGTCTAAGACACTGCATCGCAGTGCTAGGGGTGTCACTACAGACTCTGGTTCGATTCCAGGCTGTATCACAACCGGCCGTGATTGGGACTCCCATAGGGTGGCGCACAATTGGCCCAGCTTCGTTCGGGTTAGGGGTTGGCCGGGGTAGGTCATCATTGTAAATACAAATTTGTTCTTAACTGACTTGCCTAGTTAAATAAATGTTAAATAAAAATAAAAAGTAACCAAATGTGTTAAACAAATCAAAATAGATGTTATATTTGAGATTCTTCAAGGTAGACAACCTTTGCCTTGATGACAGCTTTGCACACTAATTATTATCTCAACCAGCTTCATGAGGTCGTCACCTGGAATGTATTTCAATTAACAGGTATGACTTGTTAAAAGTTAATTGGTGGAATTTCTTTCCTTAATGCATTTGAGCTAATCAGTTGTGTTGTGACAAGGTAGGAGTGGTATACAGAAGATAGCCTTATTTGGTAAAAGACCAAGTTCATATCATAACAGCTCAAATAAGCAAAGAGGAACGACAGTCCATCATTACTTCAAGACATGAAGGTCAGTCGCAAAAACCATCAAGCGCTATGATGAAACTGGCTCTCGTGAGTAGATCTACAGAAAAATAATGTATGTATGTATGTATGCATTGTATGTATGTATGTATGTATGTATGTATGTATGTATGTATGTATGTATGTATGTATGCATTCAGAATACATACATACATACAGTTGATGTTGGAAGTTCACATACACCTTAGCCAAATACATTTAAACTCAGGTTTTCATCATTTCTGAACGTTTAATCCTAGTAAATATGTCTTAGTTCAGTTAGGATCACCACTTTATTTTAAGAATGTGAAATGTCAGAGTAATAGTAGAGAGAATGATTTATTTCAGCTTTTATTTCTTTCATCACATTCCCAGTGGATCAGAAGTTTACATACACTCAATTAGTATTTAGTAGCATTGCCTTTAAATTGTTTAACTTGGGTCAAACGTTTTGGGTAGCCTTCCACAAGCTTTCCACAGTAAGTTGGGTGAATTCTGACAGAGCTGGTGTAACTGAGTCAGGTTTGTAGGCCTCCTTGCTCGCACACTCTTTTTCAGTTCTGCCCACAAATGTTCTATAGGATTGAGGTCAGTGCTTTGTGATGGCCACTCCAGCACCTTGACTTTGTTGTCCTTAAGCAATTTTGCCACAACTTTTGAAGTATGCTTAGGGTCATTGTCCATTTGGAAGACCCATTTGCGACCAAGCTTCACTCTGACTGATGTCTTGAGATGTTGCTTCATTTTCTTACCTCATGATGCCATCTATTTTGTGAAGTGCACCAGTC
Source organism: Oncorhynchus masou masou (assembly GCF_036934945.1). Classification (NCBI taxonomy): domain Eukaryota; kingdom Metazoa; phylum Chordata; class Actinopteri; order Salmoniformes; family Salmonidae; genus Oncorhynchus; species Oncorhynchus masou. The sequence continues at coordinate 41,334,814 of NC_088239.1, read as the reverse complement.
CCTCCTGCAGCAAAGCCCCCCACAACATGATGCTGCCACCCCCGTGCTTCATGGTTGGGATGGTGTCCTTCGGCTTGCAAGTCCCCCCCCATTTTTCCTCCTAACATAACGATGGTCATTATGGCCAAACAGTTATATTTTTGTTTAATCAGACCATAGGACATTTCTCCAAAAAGTGCGATCTTTGTCCCCATGTGCCGTTGCAAACCGTAGTCTGGCTTTTTTATGGTGGTTTTGGAGCAGTGGCTTCTTCCTTGCTGAGCGACCTTTCGGGTTATGTCGATATAGGACTAATTTTACTGTGGATATAGATACTTCTGTACCTGTTTCCTCCAGCATCTTCGCAAGGTCCTTTGCTGTTGTTCTGGGATTGATTTGCACTTTTCGCACCAAAGTACTTTAATCTCTAGGAGACAGAATGCGTCTCCTTCCTGAGCGGTAATGATGGCTGCGTGGTCCCATGGTGTTTATACCTATGTACTATTGTTTGTACGGATGAACGTGGTACCTTCAGGCGTTTGGAAATTGCTCCCAAGGATGAATCAGACTTGTGGAGGTCTATAATTGTTTTTTGGCTGATTTCTTTTGATTATCCCATGATGTCAAGCAAAGAGGCGCTGAGTTTGAAGGTAGGACTTGAAATACATCCACAGGTACACCTCCAATTGACTCAAATGATGTCAATCAGCCTATCCCAAGCTTCTAAAGCCATGACGTAATTTTCTGGAATTTTCCAAGCTGTTTAAAGGCACAGTCAACTTAGTGTATGTAAACTTATGACCCACTGGAATTGTAATGCAGTGAATTATAAGTTAAATAATCTGTCTGTCTAAACCATTTTTGGAAAAATACCTTGTCATGCAGAAAGTAGGTGTCCTAACCGACTTGCCAAACTTAAGTTTGTTAACAAGAAATGTGGGAATGGTTGAAAAGCGAGTTTAATTGACTCCAACCTAAGTGTATGTAAACTTCCGACTTCAACTGTATATACACACACACACACACTGAGTGTACAAAACATTAAGATTACCTTTACAATATTGGGTTACGTACCCTTTCTGCTCGGGGGGCTAGTTACCCTGCATAATTTTATTTTGCCAATTCGAAATAAAAAATGTATTGATAAAAATAATTCCTGTAAACTGGGTGAATCCACTTTTATTACACAGAGCCAGGGAGAAAAACTGGATTCTACAAACTCTATGTTCTGAACTGAGGTTGTTTTTGGTGTAGATTACTTCCAGACTACCTTAAAAATGTTGCGTGCTGCTGCTGTTGGTTGAGTTTAAACTGATGTGTGGCGCCAGTGGGGAATCGGTGGAACAATGAGTCTGAGCCATTGACTGTTGGTGCCTGCCATCCTGAATAGAACACACATATCCCATCATCATTACCATCATCCACCCCATCCCAGTGCCCTGCAGCGACACTCACTGCCTTGCCTGACTGGCACCCACATTAACATAGTAGGCTACTGCTGCCTGCCTGCGTCTCCTCCCCTTATGTCTAGCACACATTAGTCTACAGCAGACAGCATTCTTCAATTTACTCACACCGACCGACTCAGAGACAGACCTGTCTGTACAGCCAACGAGTCAGTTAAAGGGGACATATGTTGTCATTCCTTTTGGTAGAGGTTTGTAGACTTTGGGGAGGGAAGGTAGTCTTCTGTCTCCTTTCCACACCCAAGTATAGATAAATAGGATTTGCATTCTCTTTATTCTGTCATTTGGATGATGTTTTACAATTAAGCTTCGGTCTCTCTTCTAAATAATTTTAACTACATTGAATCAGATGGTAGGATCCCTATTAGTCTACACTATCAGGCTGAATGTATCAACAGGAAATGTTACACATTTTCCCAGCACAAGAAAGATATAAACTATAGGCTAGGCCCCATAGTTAGGTTTCCGGTACCATTAGGCTACTGTAGGCTATTTCAAATGGTGGTGCACCAGTCCAGACGATTAGCCTATGTTAATAAAATTATATTGGTCACATACACATATTTAGCAGATGTTATTGCGGGTGAAGTGAAATGCTTATAGGTTCCAATTTCAAATTTGATCTGATAATGTAGATATGAAAGTAGCCTACTCAGGCAAACTGAGATTAGCAAACTACTACTGTAGGCCTAGAATCTGTTGATTGGCAACAGTCACCAGTCTCTGACAATGATAGACAGGGTAGACAATCCAAGTGTGGGATATTATCAAATAAAAAATACAACAAAACATTTTGTACAATAACAGTGAACTTGTCCATGATGAGTAGCCAAATGTGTAATAAATAGGTAGGTACCCGATGTCAGATGTATTTCACAGGGAAATAACTGTCACCAGAGGGAGGCAGTAGTTCGTTGAGACCATTCAGGGAAAAGGGTTGAGACTGTGCAACTAGGTTGCACTACCCACCATTAAAGGGAAACATAATAATAATAATAGCCTAATAACAATAACAACAATATGGCTCTATTCTAATTGTTGTTATTATAATACCAACAATATTATTGTGTTATAATCAATGTCAATCATAGTTAGCCTATTTATGTTTATGCCCACTGCATTAATGTGATCACATGGCGCAAAGTAAATAAAAGTTTAAACAAATCATGTTTGGTCAACTATTACCCTGAGGCAACCCTTATCTCTCTTTCAGAGAGATAGAGAGTGTGTTTCATTTATATAGTAAAATAGCCATTCCAGCTCCATACCCCCCCACCACCACGTGATATTTTCGCCTTGTTTTTAAATTTTGTTACTTTGTAACTTCTGGAAATTGAAACTTTTCCTCACCCAACGAATTCTCTGTATGTAAGCTACTTGATCTCTTGTTTGCGCAAGACAATCATTTTTTTTTAAGCGACAGGGTGTCTAGACAACCACGTGACGGGGCGCGCCAATGCGCACCGGAGGACACAGCTAAGAGCACAGAGAGTCAGAGAAAGAGAGAGCGAGTGAGAGAAGGCAAGGGCACTTGAGCTATCCGAGTCATTTGCAGACCTTTTCTGACGATCGCATCACTTCTTTGTCAAACTCCACTCGCTTTATTCCTCCGACTACAGAAATTCATTCCGAAAAGTGGCTGGATTAATTTACCAAGGGATATTTAGAAGATATAGGCTGTCGGTAATTATTGTAATCAAGACTCTGTTCAGTATTCAATCGGAAACGCAACTACCTCTACTACTCGGGGTAGATTTCTGTCTGGCACCTCAGCGGCTCCAGTTTTGGATTCGCTTTGGATCTGTTTTTGGAGGATCCTTTCCTTCTCTCGTAACGTCTAAATCTATATTGGAAGATCACATCATGTGCCGACGGTTATGATATTTAGAAGATAGGGGATAAAAAAAAACATTATAGATACCGGCCTTTGTTAAAGCCTTTTTGCTCTCGGATCAAGGGTTGTGTGGATTATTTTTTTTCTAAAGAAAACGGGCGAGCTTCGTTTTTTTTTCTCATGGATATAATAATTCTAGTATTTTACCAGGATATTTAGCCTACTGGCTCAGAATACCACAAAAACAAATCCTACTCATAACCATACGCGCAATGTAATGTTACAATGTTTTTCTTTATACATAGCACACTGATGGAATGGAACGAATGTAGCATTTAATGTTCACAGTAGCCTAGCTCTACATTGTAACAATTTCTCTATGCTGCTATGTTGTATTCTAGATGCTCAGCGTTCCTACATTGACATTAAGATTTATGTTTCGATATAGCTGTGTATTAGCAGTAGACCTATTATAGTGTTATAATACCGTGAAGGTGATGGTTAATTTCTCTTTACAGAGAAGGTTACTATCACGGCAGGAGCCTTGACGTTTTTTTTTGTGGGGTTTAGTTTTGAGAAAATTAGACTGGCGTATGCTACAGATTTTCTTTGCTTCTCCACCTCCCAGTTTCTCCATAATAATATCTCAGGCTGCTTGTCGTTGCCTGGACTCGGATCCCGGAATCTTCATGATTTGCGGACATCATGCTCGTTTTTTAGCCGGGAAACCCTCTTTTCGTCCCGCATGTTTAGGACCAAACGAACGGGGCTCGTCCGGCGACTCTGGAGGAGCCGTGCGCCCGTCGAGGGCGACGGGGAGGCGGATACACGAACGCATGGATCCGGGGGTTGCTGTATGGGTAAATCGACGAAGGTTGCCGGGAAAACTAGCGCCGGAACGGAGGCTGAATTGAAAGCCCTGACCCACTCGATACTGAAAAAAATCAAAGAGAAACAATTAGAGGGGCTCTTGCAAGCGGTGGAGTCAAAGGGGGGTGCACGGAGCCCCTGCCTGCTCCTACCCAGCAAAGTGGACACCAAACTGGGTCAGCAGTCTTATTCCCTCCCCTTGCTGCTCTACAAAGTGTTTCGGTGGTCGGACCTCAGGCATTGCTCGGAATTAAAAAGGCTACCTTGCTGTGAATCCTATGGGAAAATTAACCCAGAACTCGTTTGCTGCAATCCTCACCACATGAGCAGGCTTTGTGAACTCGGTAAGTTAACATACACGGACCGTTAATGCTGTTGTTTTGTTTTTTAAACAAAAAATAATAACATGAAGGGGGGGGGCATCAGTTATTGCTAATTATATGCATGGTCTATCTGTTTCACTATTATATATTATATGGGCAAATTGATTGGCATGTCACTTTGCCAGACATGTTGACACAATTTACCGGTGGTGCCTATTGCAATAGCATAGGTCAGACTTGGTTGGTGTGACGTTAGAACAGTTTTATCAGCATCATCATGTCATGACCATATGGCAGAAGTCCCCCCGTTTTATTATTTATCTATCTGGGATATAATACAAATCTGGATTTGCTTTGAATGACTCCTCGCAAGTAATGCAGAGATTACAAAGGTCAATGCAATTGTAATTACATTATTTCATCTCTTTATTGGTTTGGCAAAGCTTGGCCAAGTTATTGTTTTTTAATTGTATTTATATATTTGTTTTTGCTTTCAAATCTACGTGGAAACGCTTATAAAGAATTTTAAAAGGCCTATATGTTTATATTATGTTTATTATACCGAATGCAAGGCCTACTAGACATGTGGTTTTCCATGTTTTGTCTCATAAAAAAAATCTAGTTGATTGTACTTTAATGTTTTCATGCCAGAAGTACTACTAACAACAGGCCTATAACACTCGAGACCTACACAAAGTGTAACTATTTTAAATGACCTTTCACGTAGCCTTTCATGTAGACTATCTTGTGTATTTGACAGTCAGTCTGGACCAAGTTAGTTTGCTTGCAGCCAGCCCGGCAACGATTCCGATTGGAGTGTCCTGTTCTGTTGTGAGCCAAAAGAGAGCCGTATCTCTCCACAGCCTGAGTCGGAGCCTAGTCAGATAGTCGCCTGGAGGCTGGCGCCAGACGCCCCCTGTTTATCTCTCCACCAGATATCAAGGCAGCCTTGCTGCCTGCCCTGCCTCCAACCCTCACTGCTAACACAAACAGTTTTCCAAAAGAATGCAAACTGTTATCATAAGTTTCTCTCTTCCCCTGGACCCCTTTTCTCATGCCTTCTTTCATTTCGTTTTCAGAGTCTCCCCCTCCGCCTTATTCCCGATACCCAATGGACTTTCTTAAACCACCTGGTGAGTTTTATTATTACTTTTTTTCTTCTTTTTTAAAGTCGTTTTTGAACTTAGGCTACATATATGTTGAGGTTTCTGGTTGTGTTTGTATTTTTCCAATGAGTATACCCACTGGGCACACACTGGTTTAATCAACGTTGTTTCCACTTCATTTCTATGAAAATTATAGTTACATTCATTTGTAGAAATTAAAAAGGCACATTATAGGCCTATAACTTATTATAGGTTTTAAACATAAGTCATTACAACAACATTATACTTTTGCCCAGTCATTTCTAAACAATGTGTTATTATGACACGAGTGAAAAGGAAGTCTCATACTAGCTCAGTCATTCACACTATTAGGTGCATTGAGTTCTGCTCTGTGTGTATGTGGAAATGCTCCTCGCTCTGTTTTGATTTATGATGGTAGTCAGACTGAGAGTGGCATGCCTGCCCGCGCCATGCAGCCCAGTGCCATGCAGCCCAGTGCCGATCAGGGCCCTGTAATAGAATGGCAGGTAGCCAAGGCCAGGGCCCATTCCAGACCGGCACCAGCTCTGTAGTGGCTGTCTGTTTGCACAAACTTTGGGTTGGAGGGGATGACCTAGCAGGACAGATAAACAGCATTGGCACCAGAGGACAGGGCGAGAGGAGACACACGCAGGGAGGTTACACACAAACAATCACACACATGCAAGATGCACATGCTGTGGGGGGGGGGGGGGGGAGCTGCATTGAAGGGAGACAGTTTAGGGGGAGATGTGGATCACACAAGGGGAAAAGAGATTTCTGGAGCCCAGTTTTATCTGTTGAATTATTCTGACTGTAGATTACAGCTGAGGGGTTGGGAGTGTCACGTGTGCGTGTGTTTGGAGCTCTTAGTGTGTGTATGCAGGCCTGTGGTTTAGCCCGTGAGCCATTTTAGAAGGAAGTGTCTGCCAAAAAAAGCGAAGTTGGTAGTTATTGAATTGCTGTGTGTGTTGCTGCTGTTGTCTATCATGGAGCTCATCCATGCCTGATATGGAATGAATCCTTACAGCTTGCTCTACTATGGTCAGGTAGATTTCATGTGTATGTTAAACATTGAAATGAAACCATTAGATACGTGTATGTCATTTAATAGATAGAGAATCAAGAGACAGTGTTGAGTTAAGCGAGGACGAGGTCGTGAGTTGAAGTGTTTTTGGCGGCGGCCGTGAGTGAGTCACTCCTTTTATGAATCAGACAGTTTTTGGGTTTCCTGCATGGCCCCGATCAGGCCGCACAGAGGGGACGTTCCAAATACTACACTATTCCCTATATTGTACATTACTTTAAACATTTTTTTGTTGTTGTTGCACTATATAGGTAATAGGGTCCCGGGGGTAGGAAGAAATCGTTTGGGAGGCAGCTTCCTGTGAGGATGCTTGTAGGGCTCCGTTAACCGTTTACTACACTTCCGCTGCTCTTTTTGGAGTGTCGCTTCTCAGTGAGTGATGTGGATGAATACGCCATGTCCCCAATGAGAGAACGACACACACACACACACACACACACACTCTAGTCGCTCATCTGGTTGTGGTGAGGAGGAAAGAAGAAAGAGAGACCGAGGAAAACAACAAGACAGGGAGGAAAAGCCCAGGGAAACAATAGAGCAGGAAGCAGCAGAGGTTTCTCCAACAGCAGCAGCAGAGAAGGAGAAAGTGTCTTTCATTGAACATAGGGAAAGAAAAGAAAGGATGTTAATGTGCAGCTGCGATTCTTTGAGGGTTCAGTCTATGTTAATATAGCAGAGAGAGAGGGAGAGGGAAACTAAAGTGTGTGAGAGAGGACAGATATTAATAGGACAATGGAGTGGAGCGTGGCTGGGCTACGGAGGGATACACACTCACACACACACACACACACACACACACATTGAGCCTAGATGTAGAGGACAGATGAGATGCCTTAAAGACAGACATGGGTATTCCCTCTGGGCCAAGGGAGCTGTCAGTCATCCAGTCCTCCCACTTTATGTAGGCTCTGACTCCTCTCCTCTTCCGTGTGCCCGCGCGCTTGTGTGTGTCCACTTCAGCTCTATTTAGTCCTCTGACTCCTCACCACAATTTGTTTCAACAGGCCACATTACCATGCTAACGTCTTACTGGATTACATGGTGGTCTGGTCTGCATTGCAATGTCCTGCCTCATCACGCCACAATAGGAGGAATACCACATGGCTTTTCTCCCACAGCACAATGTTGGAGTGCCACTACAGTGTGTACCTGCAAATATAACACTTAGAATGAGAGGTATTGGTGTGTGTAGTATATTTTTTTCTCTGCCTGGCCTTGGGTTGTACTGTGTGTGTGTGTGTGTGTGTGTGTGTGTGTGTGTGTGTGTGTGTGTGTGTGTGTGTGTGTGTGTGTGTGTGTGTGTGTGTGTGTGTGTGTGTGTGTGTGTGTGTGTGTGTGTGTGTGTGTGTGTGTGTGTGTGTGTGTGTGTGTGTGTGTGTGTGTGTGAAAGTTGACTCCACTGGGGTTAGAGGCATGATGTTGCAAGGCTTGTGTCCTTGACCAGCAGAGCCAGCCGTGTACAACGAGGACAAGGATCCTCTCGACAGACAGACAGACAGTTCTCACTGGACCCAGGTAGGAGCTGGTTGGTCACGGGCCAAGTTCAATAGACTAACTGCCATATCAGAGGCACTGCAAGTCTGAGTGTGTGTGGACAGTTTGCCAACAGGACGTAAGCAGCAGATGATCAATAGTCCGTCAATAATAAGGGCTTAGCAGTGCATTGATGATTCCAATGTCTGAAGTTTATGCTACAATCATTCGCCTATCAAAAAACAAACACGTCAAAGGGTAGTCAGCGGTGTGTGTTTCAGTTTCTGTTGCCGCATGCGTAAATCTGAACAGGAGAGTATGTGTGTGTGGGGGGGGGGGAGAAGGACAGAGAGAGAAGTTGTTTAAGGAACAGGATTCGGATGGACGTGTCAGTCTGTCTCGCCACACTGCCAAAAAATGGGCAGTATCAAAAGCTGCCATCGTAAAACGCTAGCTGCCTGTCTCTCTTTTTGTCCCCCCCCCTCTCTCTCTCCCCCTCTCTCTCTCTCCCCTCTCTCTCTCTCCCCTCTGTCTCTCTCTCTCTCTTACTTTAAATCACTCAGTTCACCTCTTTCCCACACTCTTTTTTCCAAATGTTCTGTTTCTATCTGTTTTACACCCCGTCCCCGTGACTTTCTGTCTACATCTCTCTCGCTCTTCCACCCCCCCTCCACCTCTCTCTCTCTCAGGTCTTCCAGGTTTTGGGTCTGGACTAGCTCCACCTCAGCCCCGGGTACTGTGGTGAACCGTGCCCAGGAAACCAGGCCTGCCTCATTGGACAGCCATGAAAGAGAGGCAGGCTGCTTGACCGTGGCCCTGTATCTCGTTAGGTTGACCACAGTACCGTTTTGACAGAGTATTTTTGGATCCTATGGAGGCTGAGACACAGTCCACATATCGGAACAGATTCATTACTGACTCGCACAGACCGTTGCATCAGTAGTCGTCTTATAGACAAATAATAACGCTGCATAGAAAAGTCATTACACTACGTAGAGGAGCTATAAACACTACATAATAGTGTAATACCCATCTCCCTTGCTGCTACATCTCCTGTTGGGTTGATCGTAGCAGGAACGGGGGGGGGGGGGGGCCAAGGAGGAGAGGAGAGGGAGCCAGAGTTTCCTCTGTTGGCTAGTATGCCATTAAGAAAATGCGCTATACACAGTTTTCAAGGCTGGGGCTATTTCCTGTTTCCTTCATTGTTTTGGGTTTTGATGGAGTGTATCCTGCTAACCTGTATACTCCTATTAGAGACTTGGCCTGGCAGTGTCCTAAATAGCACCCTATTCCCAAATGTAGTGCATTATTGACCAGGGCCCGCAGGGAGTCCCATAGGACTGGTCAAAGGTAGTGCACTATCCAATGGATAGGGTGCCATTTTGGGCCACAATCAGGCTCTGATGAAGTAGTGCTTGGCTGCAGTGGAGTCGGACATGTTTTTCAAGTCGACGCCTCTTTTCCCTCCAAGCCAGGCATTTATTTATTCTGGGCCTCTTAGAAAGTTTGAGGGAAAAAGGAAAATGTGATTGTGTTGTGGAGGAGTGGTTGGTTTTTACGGGGTAGGGACTGGGAGAAGGAACAGAGCAGGGGCGCTGCTGTATGTTTTAAGTGCTGTGTGTGTGTGTGTCGAGACCTGCCAGAGCCTGTAGTCAGAGCCACTGCCAGCCTCCCCTCCCTCTCTATGTCTCTCTCCCTCTCTCTGCTCCAACATGGCCGCTCTAGTTGTCTCTCTGAGTGAAGACTGCAGAGGATTATGGGATTAGTGGTGGCTAGTGTTGAAGGCCGTCACAGGGCAGGCCTCCCGCTTTAGTAGTCACTTCTATTCATATCTGGTGAAGGGCTGCTAAGACTTGATGTGTCTCCGAGATATCGCCTACTTTAGTGATGTTACTATCCGGCTAACTAGCATGCTAAGAATCTGATCGCTTTTGTTTTGCGTCATATTATTTTGCGATCAAATGTTCCGTCTGAAATACTGTACAATTACAAAGCTACAAACTACAAACAAATATGTATCTACTACTGGTGTATTTTGGGGGTCATTTCACCAGAAAGAAGTGCAGTGAGTTCGTAGGAGTGAGCTGTGTGTGTGTGGATCTATGAGGTTATTAGTAGGGCTCCTGGCTAGCTGTCTGAACTAACTGAGTGACTCCCAGAGTTCAGTGGTCCAGTGTCTTCATTAGGCATTGATTTCACTGTGTGATTGACAGCTTCTCACAGCTGCTCTCTCTGCTCACACTGTGGTTGATCTCTCATTCTAACACACACACACTTTTTTCTCTCTCTCTCTCTCTCTCTCTCTCTCTCTCTCTCTCTCTCCTTCTCTCCTCGTTCAGATTCACTAGACTCGGGACCTTCATCCACTGAGACTGGAGGAACTACCTACTCGGCCCCCGTGGGGCTCTCAGGTAAGACGCAAGCTCGTTGGTTTTTATTTTTTTTCTTTCTTTCTCTCTCCCTCCCATCCTCCCTCTCTCGCTCTGTCATGATGCAGTGGCTTGTTGGAGGGGCCCCTACTTCCCCTCCTCACTGTAATGAAAGAAGGGAGGCGTGTTTCAAGAGATCCAATCCACACAAATTCCTCCCGGCTCTTTGAACAAGCGTTCTTCTCTGTTCCTCCTTTCATTTTCCCTCATGCTGTTTTGTTTAATGTAATCCAAACAGAAAAAAAACTCTGTTTGCTTTAGAGAGCGCTGTATAGTGTGTGCGTGTGTTTGCACTCTTCTTGATTTTGCCTGGGATGGGGATCTGAGCAGAGATGTTACGTGTGTGTGTGTGTGTGTGTGTGTGTGTGTGTGTGTGTGTGTGTGTGTGTGTGTGTGTGTGTGTGTGTGTGTGTGTGTGTGTACATACATTTTGTGAGGCGATAATCGTGTCATCAGTGGATGACAAGGGGCCACAGCATCTAAAGATGGATGAAGCCCTGTCATTACTATACCCTCCATGGGATCATGAGCACAAACATGCAAGCTGCTTAAAGTGTTGGTTGGCTGGTCATGGGGTTGAGTCCACGTTATTCTGAACACAATGCACTCAGCTAGCAGGGGGGTCTCCTACCCTTATTAACCTGTGCTACTGCTCTCTGTCTTTCTGTCTCTCTCTGTCTGTCTCACTCTGTCCCTCTCTCTGTCTCACTCTGTCCCTCTCTCTGTCTTTCTGTCTCTCTCTCTGTCTCACTCTGTCCCTCTCTCTGTCTTTCTGTCTCTCTCTCTCTGTCTCACTCTGTCCCTCTCTCTGTCTTTATGTCTCTCTCTCTCTGTCTCACTCTGTCCCTCTCTCTGTCTTTCTGGCTCTCACTCTCTGTCTCACTCTGTCCCTCTCTCTGTCTCACTCTGTCTTTCTCTGGTAGTAATAATATATTCTGTACCTGAGGGAGGGAGGTGTTTTTGGACAGCCTCTTAAGTCTTATTTTTTCTCCCATAATCCTGTAGGCTGTACCACCTTTCTCACGTCTCTCTCCACCTCGCCCCCCACCCAGAGGCAAGCGGATAACATAGTGTTTATGAGGTGGAGGGTGGGGTGGAAGAAAGAGGGGAGGGGGGGGAATGAAGAATTCACTCCTCCAGCCTAGCTGTGCTTTCTCTCTCTCTCTCGTTCAGATGTTTCTCATTACAGAGACTTTAAAGGCTTTTTATGTCAGTTGGTTGGGGTGCTTAGCTCGCTCACTGCGTATTTTTTCCCCTCCTTTGTTTAGGAGAGGAGCTGGTGTTGGCTTTGAGGGACAGAGGGGGAGGGTCAGCAGTCTCCAGATAGGGGCTTTTTAGATTGGGGACTTAGATTGTAAGCTGGGCTGGCTGTCTGGCTGAGTGTATAAACACAGAGAAAACAAAGCCCCCTGAAACAGAAAAGCACAGCTCTCTGTCTCTCTGTTGTGGAGAGGTTTTTAGCCTGTTTCTTAGAACCCCAGTGTACACTGTGAAATCCTAGACTGGAGTCTAACTAGCTAATCCCCTCTCCTCCTCTCCCTCCTCTTCTCCTCCCTCAGGCATGCACCCCTCCCCTGTTTTCCTTCCTGGCTGAGCCAAGGCAGGGCGGCCAGCCCTAGTGAATGGGGCTCAGTGAGGGGAGGGAAGGGGGGCGGCAGGGAGGGAGTGAGGGAGGAAAGGGCCTGGGTGCCTGGAGCCAAGGATTTGATTTCTCTGGCAAGAGAAGAAAACTGTGCTCCCCCCGGGGCTCTCACAAAAGAAACATGCCCCTCCCGGAGGCTCCATGTTGACCTTTTAATTCACTCACTTTGCCCTTTTTATGTTGCTACCCAGACGTATTTACAGAAGAAGAGAGGGAGGGAGGGATGATGGAGATGGTGCTGCTTTTTATGTTGCTACCCAGACGTATTTACAGAAGAAGAGGGGGAGGGAAGGATGATGGAGATGGTGCTGCTTTTTATGTTGCTACCCAGACGTATTTACAGAAGAAGAGAGGGAGGGAGGGATGATGGAGATGGTGCTGCTTTTTATGTTGCTACCCAGACGTATTTACAGAAGAAGAGAGGGAGGGAGGAGGATGGTACTGCTGTTACACACACATACAGTACACAGCCTATTGAAATTGGAATATGACATTCAATGAAGATTACCTCAGCCTAAGTAACTCACACATTGAGCTTTTATATTCCTAAATAAAAAACACAAAATAATCTTGCAACCATCTGCAGTTAATGTTCTAGATATTGACAAAATATTTGTGAACTGAACAATATTTTGGCAGCACACAACCGTAAATTAAATACTTGGAAGAAATCACTTGGGGCTCCCGAGTGGCGCAGCGGTCTAAGGCACTGCATCTCAGTGCTAGAAGCGTCACTACAGCCACCCTGGTTCGAATTCAGGCTGTTTTACAATCGGACGTGATTGGGGGTCCCATAGGGTGGCGCATAATTGGCCCAGCGTTGTCCGGGTTTGGCCGATCTAGGCAGTCATTGTAAATAAGGATTTGTTCTTTAACTGGCCTAGTTAAGTAAAGGTTAAATCAAATAAAAAGCTAACAAAGAGAGAGAGAAACACTATGGGGGATAAAGAGCAATAGCAAATCCTCTCTCTGTCTTTCTCTCTCTACCTTTTGTGGTCTGGTTGGCTCAGGGTCAGGATGGTGAGACAGACTAGTGCTCTGCTATAGATTATCTAGTGGGAGGAAGACACGCTAGTTACTGTGGAGCTGGTCTGCACTGGTTCTGGTGGGAGGCCCCTAGCCCCAGACTCGTCCCTGTCCCTAACCTCGGGCTTTCTGTTGTCCTGGAAAGCAGGGTTATTAAGGAGTTAACCTCAATGTGACAGTGACAAGCACAAATGCAAACTAGGCTGCCTGCCAGACTAGGAACATTAAAGCCTCCTCTAGCACGTCATCTGAGTGGAGCAGAGGGAGGCGAGCCAGGGATGGCCGGAGAGACTGGCAGTGGGCCGGGGCTGGGCCCAGGATTGGGCCGGAGGCTAGGACAGAGGGTCACGAGTCCCGGATGGACAGAGACCAGAATTTGGCCATAGTAGTGGGTCTGTTCTTTTGTATCTGTTGGCCCCTGTCTCTCTGCTCCAGTTCCTCCTCCTCCTACTCATGGTTCTTCTCCTGGAACAGTCAGGTCCCCTACCCCAGGCAGGGTGGGCTTTGTGTTTCGTGTTCAGTTTGTGATTGCTGTATTTTAAAGTAATATTCATGGCTGAAGTGTTTAAAATATTAGTTTGGGGATGTGGATGCGGGACCTTGCTGAGTGGGTGGGGGGTATAGTAATCAATCAAATGTTTTTATAAAACCCTTTTTACATCAGCAGATGTCACATAGTGCCACATAGTATAGTAATGGCATAGCAACTATTGGTGATTCGTAGTGTGTACATTGGGGTGGGCGCCAAGCATCGGGAAACAGGGGAGGTGTAGACTGTGAGGTGGGGGTGAGGAAAGAATTAGGTGTTGTATGTACTGTATCTCCTATGGGAGCGTGAGATTTGGGTGGGGGGGGGGGTGGACACAGTCAGGTCACTGGGGGGCAAGCTGTTCTATCTCCTGTCCTTGGTGCACTGCGCGGGAGGAGTGCTGGGGGGGGCATATGACTTTGTCTGTGGGCGACAGGGTCGGAGGGGGGTTAGGTGTTGTATCTCCTCTATATTCTATGGGTCTTTGTCGTGAGTGGCTGGGACTCTGTGCGTGTGAGTGGTGGTGGGGGTCGGGTTCAAAGCCGGAGGTGGCATGCCTGGCTGGTGCCGGCTAGGAATGACCCCGGAGTGCCTGTTGTAACCTGATCCTTCTGGCTCACTGCTCTGCTGTGGTGGCGCTGAGCTGACAGGCGTGTGTGCGTGTGTGTGTGCGTGTGCCCGTGCGTGAGACATGCCACGGCCTTGGCCGTCAGACTTTGGGATAGAATGACCCACACAGGAACATTGGCTGGCTGGCTGGCTGACAGGACGCACACACACACACTGGATGTCAGCCTACTGTCACACAGGCGCGAGCCTAGCTTCCTCTTCTCAGCAAGTTAAATTTAGGTTGAAGTACATTATTAAACTGTTAGCTAGCGAACCCAGCCTCTAGCCCCTCTGAACTGGCTATTAGCCGCTTAACATAAGGAATAGGCCCGGTGACATTTTAATGGGGTTTCTTCTTCCCGCCGTCAAGTTGACCGTGGAGACCAGTGAGACCAGGCTGTCAGAGCCTGTCTCTTGGTACTATGTTAGTACTTGGTGTTACGGTACTAAAGTATAAAAACCTATTCAGTCTGTACCTTTTCTCTTTCCGTCTTGCCTTCAATGTTTAATTCTTACAGCCTATACCTCACCCCTCTGTCCTTTCACCCTGTGCCGGATTCTCAGTCTCTGCGTTGTCAGCTAGCTCCTTGTTGTCCCCAGGCCCCACTCTGAGAGGCGAGGTGGTGGAGGTGAACCTCTCCAGAGAACAGCTACAACAGAGCAGCCACAGTCTACAGTCCCCCATTAGTTACATTCCTGTCTTGTTTGGGTTAACAGAGAAGGAAAGGGCAGGCAGTCACAGGAAATTACCTCATGTGTTTGAGGAAAAGGCAATGAACAGGGAGGGAGATGAGGGTGGCCTCTGAATGGAAAGCAAACATTGAAGACAGTCAAGTCAGTAAAACGATAGAGAGAGAGAGAGTTAGGCTGAACAGAACACCCAGTTCGTCACAGTTTAGAGAGATCCCTGATTAATCAAATGGCCAAACATCTTGACTTCAACCTTCTCTAGCTTTTCAGTTCAATCCCCAAACTTATTTTATTTCTCTCCTTTGTTTTTCTTACTTGCAGAGAGGGATAAGGCAGGGTCAAAGGAGAAGCAGTTCTTTCTCTCTCTGTAATTTCAAAACAGCCCTCTCCTCGGTGTTTGCGTCCCAAATGGCACCCTATTCCCTGTATAGTGCACTACTTTGACCGCGTGGGTTTCTGGTCAAAAGTAGTGCACTATACAGGGAATAGGTTGCCATTTGGAAGGCGATCTGTGTGTTTCTCAGTTGACTGAGCTGCGCTGAGCGAGGAACTTTCATTACTTTCCACTTCCTCTCCAAGAGCTGTGGCCAAGGAGTTCTCTTGGCGGGCAGGGAGTTAATTTGGTTCTGGCCGTCCACGGTTCCCCACCCACTGTCATTATGGTGCATGAATCTGAAAAACTGTGAGAGGGGGAGGATTGAAGAGGAAAACCAGTCCAGTTGTTCAGGCTCTCTACACATTAGTAGTAAATGCCCAGGCTCAGGCTAGGCCCCCAGGAAATCACACAAACCCACCCTGTGACTGTTCTGTAAGGCTCCTATCTCCATGTCCAACCCTAACCTCAACTATATGTATTACCCTCAACGTTTCCACCCCCAGTTCAGTCAGATTCCTTTGCTCTAGGCTTGAGGGGCGCCGAACAGAGTTGACAAGAGTTCTACCTCTGGCCAGGCAGAGGCCCTGCCTTTAGTTGTGTGTGAGTTCTTCCTGGGTAGAGAGTTTTTCGCTGGGGTGTTTCTTTTTTCGGTTGTACCTTTGGGCAGGCAGAGAAGAGTGAAAGGTTAGGGTGGGACTTGGTTATGTAGCTGTGTGGTGTTCTGAGAGAGAGTTGGTGGGAGGCCGGCAGGGAACAAGGTGGCCATTGTTTGGCCTCAGCGGCTTGAAGGCAGCGGCTTTTCACATAACTCATTATATGGAGATGATCAAAAGGGAGAGGGGAACATTCCTTCTCCCTGGTGTGTTTTCTCACCACCGCCAGTCCCCTAGCCACAAAGAGAGAGGTGGAGGGAGAGCGAGGTAGAGAGAGAGATTTCTGTGCAACGTGCTCTCTCTCCTCTTTCTGCTATTTCCAACCACAGCCAGCCAGACCATTCATGTGTAATCCGTCAGTAAAGCTGGTTGGTTACAGCAGAGGTCTGGGTACCGGCACCCATGCCTGCCTGCATGACAGACAGTACGGTCTCTGTCCCATCCACATACCTATGCCCAGGTCTCTAGGAAGTGGCTGTGGTTCAGGGGAACTCATAGATCAGCCCTAACCCGAAACCACATAAATGTACCACGAATAGTATTTAATAATCAGTTATGCTTTTAAAACATCAACAAATAGTTTTTTTAGTGCCCAACTGGCCTGACTGGTTGCCTGGCAGGCAGCACTATGGTCGTTGCCGTGGCAGTGTAGCCTGGCGCCGGTTTGGTTCCCACGGAGATCCCTGACATCCTGATGTAGAACAATGCTGCCGGTTGTTCTGTCTGTGTCGCTCCGGCCTCAGCGGTGTCAGAGGGACAGGGTTCTAGTCAAGCCCTGCTCTTCTGGGCATCTCTGTGGTGGGGTGAAGGACCCATGATGATATCATCATTCCTGCCTGCAAGCCTGCCTGCATGCCCAGCACCGTCTCCTTCTCCACCCTGTAGTGTTTGTTTACTCTGTCGCTCAGGGACGGGGGGGGGGGGGGGTTCCACCTCCCTCCCTCCCTCACAAATGATGTAGTGTTGGAATAATAAATCAGTTAGCCAGGGTAGGCAGGGCAGGGGTATTGTGACTGAGGCTGGGAGGGTATAGGAACTAGGAAGGGGCAGGGCAGTGGGTTTGTCGTCGTTCCCCCTCCCCGCGTGGTGGAAGTAGAAATAATTGTTACAGAGAGACGGGTCTGGTTAGAGAGCAAGGCTCTGGCATGGGGAAGGCTGCACATCCTGAATATAGTTCTGAGGAATACTAGTTTGACTGACAGCGCTGGCCCAGCATGGGACTGGATACAAGGAGCAGGTTTGGGGTCAATTTCAATCTAGTCAATTCCTGAATTGACTGGATTGAAATGAAATTGACCCCAAACCTGCTCCATGTATCCAGTCCCATGCTGGGCCAGCGCTGAAATTCCTGTGATCCTCACATAAGTGACCTCTGGGTTGGCCTGTGGAGTAATGATAAAAGCAGGGCTCTATAGTTCCCTCTCTGAGAAGATGTGTCCCTGTGGTTGCCGGGTACTAGTTATTTTTGATTTATTGTACGCATTTGTTCAGATTTATAAATAAGTTGGAAACACTAGCTGCATGCCCCCCCCCCCGCCCCCATTTGTGTATGTGCAGCCACTCATGTCCCCTTCCTGCGAATTGGGCTCGTATGTCTGTATGGACAGACTTCCTGGACTGGAGGAAAGAGCTGCTGACATCTTCCCTGTTATGTAATACTTCTTCCCTAATTAGACGTTTCCCCCTTCATTGATTGGCACCCTATGGGAACAGGACAGGTCCTAGCAAACAAATCAACACTGTCATGCACTCTCTCTCTCTTTCCCCCATTTCTCCCCCTTTCTCTCTCTCTCTCTCTCTCTCTCTCTCTCTCAAGAACATCATACTAGTGCCAATGTCACTCTGACACTCATGTCCTCTCTCTCTCACGCCCCCTCTCTCTCTCTCTCCCCAGTCCTAGGTCAGTAGAGCCAGTCCTCTCCTTCGCTCCTCTCCTCCTCTGTTGTGTTTAGACTGGCTGGAGTATACCTTGGCTAATTGCTGGGGAGGGAATGCCTCTTGAGATTTTGCTGCTGTCAGAGGGGCTGATGCCTCAGGAAAAAGATAACATTTATAGAAGGGTAATAACTCTTCATGCCCCACCCTGGAGCCGCTCGAGAGCTTCCATAGAGTGTCTCTGTGTGTGTGTGTGCGCGTGTCTGTGTGTATGCGTGTGTGTGTTTGGCCTGTCTTCTGGCCTGTTAGTGTGAGAACCGTATTCATCCTGGATCTAGCTGAGCCTCGGAATTATTATTATTAAGTTATGGTCCTATAATTATGTCAGCCGGCTAGCTGGGCCATTCGTTCCAGTGACTGTACTGTACTGACGTGACTCCACCTCTCAAGCACCGAATGTCTCCTATAGTCAGGATAGTTGATCACTTGTGTATTGTGGCGATAAATTGTTATGTATATTTGCACAAGACACAGAACAAAGCCAACTTTATAAGAGCTATAGGACCTAAAAAGATTACGTGTGTGTGTGTGTGTGTGTGTGTGTGTGTGTGTGTGTGTGTGTGTGTGTGTGTGTGTGTGTGTGTGTGTGTGTGTGTGTGTGTGTGTGTGTGTGTGTGTGTGTGTGTGTGTGTGTGTGTGTGTGTGTGTGTGTGTGTGTGTGTGTGTGTGTGCACTCAGAAATCGATACGCACCAGTCTACTAGATCGGTTGAAGATTGACAAAGTATGCAGCCTTTCCTTTCGTTAAAGTCAGTTCAGCTATCGTCAAAAAGAGGAAGAGACAGAGGAGGCCAGGCAACAGAAAAGAAGAGAACACAGAAATGAATGTATTGTCATGACCTGTGACCCCTGGAATAGACTTGCCCCAGGCGGAGCAGGGTGTTGAGACTATGACTGCCTGACTGAAAGACAAAGACGCCTCCCCCCTCCATGTCGAGAGAGAGAGAGAGAGAGAGAGAGAGAGAGAGAGAGAGAGAGAGAGAGAGAGAGAGAGAGAGAGAGAGAGAGAGAGAGAGAGAGAGAGAGAGAGAGAGAGAGAGAGAGAGAGAGAGAGAGAGAGAGAGAGAGAGAGAGAGAGAGAGAGAGAGAGAGAGAGAGAGAGAGAGAGAGAGAGAGAGAGAGAGAGAGAGAGAGAGAAAGGGTGCCTGAAAAGCCAGGCTAAACAAGAACTCATTCTCAGGTGTCTTCTCTGTCTTTACCTAACTGTACTCACAGTTGAAGGTTAAACAGCAAGTGAACAAAAAATGACAAAATGCTTCTGTGAGTCTCAGGTGGTTGGTGGCGCCGTATTTGGAGAGTATGGGCTCGTGGTAATGGCTAGAGCAAAATCAGTGGAATTGTATCAAACACACGGTTTTCCGCATGGTTCATTCCATTCACTCCCATTTCTGCCATTATTATGAGCCGCCCTCCCCTCACCAGCCCCCCGTGGCGTATGTCTGTTTGTATACACCTCAAATCAAATTGTATTTGTCATATGCTTCGTAAACAACAGGTGTAGACTGACAGTGAAATGATTACTTACGGGCCCTTCCCACCAATGCAGAGAGAAAGAAATATAAATAATTGAAAAATAATAACATGAGGAATAAATACACAATGAGTAGCGATAACTTTGCTGTATACACAGGGTACCCGTATCGAGTGTGTGTGTGTGTGTGTGTGTGTGTGTGTGTGTGTGTGTGTGTGTGTGTGTGTGTGTGTGTGTGTGTGTGTGTGTGTGTGTGTGTGCGCGCGCGCCTCAGGTGTTTGTTTGCGTGTGCGTGCATGCACGCGTGCCTGTCTCACAGTGCGCGTGTTTGTGTAGACACCCAGAAATAGTAATGATCGGAGTGTGGAGTCAGACAGAATTAATCATTCACTTTTCCAGTCTGCTATGCTCGCTGTCTCCAGTCTCTCTCTCCCTCCTCCCCCTCCCCACTCTCTCTTCCCCTCATCTGTTCCTCCGCTGCCCAAACGTCTCAGCTACAGCTGGCTCCCGTGGACTGTAAAGCAAGGAGCAATTAGAAGGGTAATCCACAGGGGGTGGGGGGTTGAAGAGGGCCCGTCTTCTTCCCTGTGGAATGGAGCTGGATGTTACACATTGTTGGAGGACTGAACATGAACATGCTTCTTTCAAATTTGTGAAAGAGAGAGCTTCCTTTTCTGCAGTCTCATTGGTGATATAGACCGGTATGCCATTACTACTAGCTTGTAATCTTGTCTTTTTAGTGTAAGATAAATATAAAACTGTGATATCATTTTAGTTTTGTCTGCTTTTGGGGGGGAGGGTTTAACGTAGGCCCGTGAGTTTGTGGTTTTGTGAAGATTGATGGTTTAAACCAGGCACAAACAACTCCCATTACCTAGCCTGAGTATGTATTGACATTATTCCAGACCATCTACCTGAGTCTATAAGAACAGGGGCTGGCTCAGAAAACAGGCCAAACAAAGAGCCTTGGAGCAGATGGCAGCAGCCTAGCCTAGTAATCTTCATGTAGATAGGAGGGGACTAGAGACAGCCACACAAGTATTTGTCTGTGTCCCAAATGGCACCCTACTCCCTATACAGTGCACTACTTTACCATATAGGTAATAGGGTGTCCTTTGGGACCCACACTTCGTCTTTCAGAGTCTATCGTTTATTTTGGTTGGAGTGGAGTGGTGGGGTAGAAGAGGAGGGGGTAACGTGCCCTGCTCCCCCTCTGCTCCTCTCTGTTCCACTCTGTACCCTTCAGACCGACCCCGTTTGAAATGACGCCAGCCTACGACAACAAAAACAGCATGCACAGAGAGAGGGGGAGATAACATTTTAAAAAGGAGAGAGCTGTACTCTGCTCTACTGCAGTAGGAGGGAAGAAGAAAGCAGAGAGAGAGAGGTAGAGAGAGAAAAAGAGGGCGGGAGAGTAAGTGGAAACAGTGCTCTGGTGTTGGCGGGGTTTGGAATGTCCCTCCTGGGCCCAGAGCAGAGCAGAGAAAGGCAGAGCGGAGCCTGTCTGGAAGAAGGAGGGAGGAAAGGAGGGAGACAGAGAGAAGGAAGAAGGAGGACTGCCACCGGCCGGAGCTCAGGGCTGTAATTCATCTGCCTCTCTGTGGTCATGCTGACGGCAGGCCCTCTCTGACTCTCTCCCTGTGTGTGTGTTTGTTTTCCTGCCTGCCTGTCTGCCTCCCCTCTGGGGAGGAAAAACCCTGGCTGTGCATACATATAGACGGCACTACAGCCACTGTGTCACAGCGCCTGACAGACGGACAGTCAGGGGAATTAGACATAGTCTGCATATATGCAACACGGGGAAACAACCACAGGCCCATGGGAGAGAGCTGAGAGACAGAGAGAGAAAGAAGGCTGAGACCCTCAGCATTCTTACACACACACACACACACACACACACACACACACACACACACACACACACACACACACACACACAAAATCTCTCTCTCTGCTGGAGGTCCATAGTTTTGCTCTTGTGTTAGTAGATGTGTTCTCCTAACGCATGGGAGAAATCTGAATGTTTTTTGAACCTGGTTGTGAGTGGTATGTGTGCCATGGAGAGGGCCTGTGTGTTTTAGGAACTCTACGAGACTCATGTCAGCCAGGTCTCTCTGTGTGCAGTGCCATTTCTTTTTCTTTTTGCATGAGCTCGCTGTTTGTCAGAACAAGCTGTGAACACACTCCTCTCAGGGCTAGGCTGTGTGTGTGTGTCCCACGGGATGGAGGCAGGCTTTCAAACTGCTTAGTATGTGTCCTCCCTGTTAGTCAGTTCGCCTTAGAGTCACTGCACTGCCGTAGCTATGTTTTGTATTGTGGTAGCAACTTGCAACAGTCCGTTAAGGGTGTTAGCTAGCACCGTTTTAGCTGTTAATCATTACTGTAGACTGTCTCGAGATGGTGTTGCTAACCTTAGCGCCTCTGTCTTAGTGTTACTGAGTCTGTGTTTGTGGTTGTTGTGGTTTAACAACTAGCGTGTTACAGTCAACTGAAGCTTAGTAGTTGGTTGGTTTTAGCTGTAACTTTGTCGTGGCTGTGTTATGGTTAACTATAGCTTAGTAGTTGTGTAGTAACCAGCGTGTGTTGGATGGTTTTAGGCATAGCTTTGTCACGGCTGTGTACTAGAGGCTTGGTCCCTCTCCCCGCCTCTGGGTGTCCCAGCCTTCAGATCAGTAATGCTCTTATCTAACACTGTTACTTTGGAATGCATTCTAATGCTGTCGTTAGGGTGTCTGTCAGTCCGCCAGCCCCGCCGCCCGACAGGCAGCAAGCCCCGTTTTTAAAAAAGCCCCTCCGCTGCCACCGTCATCGCCACAGCAATGCAACGAAGGACAGTCAAACAGCGGGAGGGATGGTAGGGAAGTGTCTGACCCTGCAGGTTGACGTAGTTTAGACGGATACATAGAGAGCCCCGGGGACGACTGAAAGTTAGTTGGACAGACACATGCTTCCCCTGTATGGTATGATTTCTCTGGGTCGTGCTGTAGTCAGCGACAGCAGGCACAGAGATAGATACTAGTGTTGTTGTTGTATTTCTGTGGTGGAAGGACTGTGAAGTGTGGGTTAACGTTTGTGTTCACTTGTAAAAGAGTGTGTGTGTGTGTGTGTGTGTGTGTGTGTGTGTGTGTGTGTGTGTGTGTGTGTGTGTGTGTGTGTGTGTGTGTGTGTGTGTGGGGGGGGGTGGGAACAGAACTGCAGGAGTAGGGGCTCTTTTATTTATCTCTCTGTCTTCTCTAGTCCCTCCCTACCTCTGTCTCTGTTGTGTGATGAATACCTCAGTGGTTTCAGGCTGTGATGACAGGCTCAGACAAGCAGCCGTGTAATGACCTCCGACGCCAGCCAGCCCAGTCTCTCTCTCTCTCTCTCTCTCCCTCTCTCTCTCTCTCTCTCTCTCTCTCTCTCTCTCTCTCAGGAATAAAGAACACAGAGGAAAGGAAAGGGGGGGTTAGTGTGGGAGAGAGAGCGAGGGAAAGAGCAGGGAGGAGTAGAGAGCACAGCCCACAGGTGCGCTCTAAGAGCTTTGCCTCGAGTCACTCACATCCAAGGAACAATGAGGATATTAACTTTGAGGCCTTTAAGATGGCACACAGGAACGAGCGCGCAGACACACACACAGAAACACACACACACAAACACACAAACACACAGAAACACACATAATAGCGGCCTCCTCACCTTTTATGCCTCTTTTCTCAGTATTTTCTCTTCAGTCGGTTTGAGGAATGTTTTTTTGATCAAATGTAAATACTAACATTGTCCCTAATAGCTCGGTGGATTTACAATCAATTCCCCTCGGCCTTCCATTGGCTGACTTCAAAGCGAACGGCCCATGATCAGCCCGTAATTTTATGGAAGAAATGTTTCCCCTCCCTAGTGTTGTCTTTCCCCCCCCCACTAGTTCTTAAGGAGGTCTGGAACTGCATCCAAAATGGCACCCTATTCCCTATATCAAGGCACTCCAACCCCTAGGTTTTCACTCCAACCCTGTTCCCGGAGAGCTACCGTCCTGTAGGTTTTCACTCCAATCCAGTTCCCGGAGAGCTACCGTCCTGTAGGTTTTCACTCCAACCCTGTTCCCGGAGAGCTACCGTCCTGTAGGTTTTCACTCCAACCCTGTTCCCGGAGAGCTACCGTCCTGTAGGTTTTCACTCCAACCCTGTTCCCGGAGAGCTACCGTCCTGTAGGTTTTCACTCCAACCCTGTTCCCGGAGAGCTACCGTCCTGTAGGTATTCACTCCAACCCTAGTTCTAATAATTATCTTGTTGGTAAGCTGAATCAGGTTAGTTAGAACTAGGATTGGATTGAACACCTACAGGACGGTAGCTCTCCAGGAACAGGGTTGGAGCGCCCTGCCCTATATAGTATCCCTACTTTTGACCAGGACCCAATGGACCCTAGTAAAAAGTAGTGAAAAGGGTGCCATTTCAGTCACAGCCTAGATGCTGAGTTAATAGCAGGCCTCTAGTATAGCAGAGCAGCCCGAGGACGCCAGACCAGACTGTGAATGCATCCAAAATGGCACACTTTTCCCAATATAGTGCACTACTTCTGACCAGGGCTCTGGTCAAAAGTAGTGCACTATGTAGGGAATAGGGTGTCATTTGGGATGCAGATTAAGATACTTAACATAACTGTACAGTTTTCTCTGCTCTGCTTTGGCTCTGGCTCCTCTGAAGGGGTTGCTTCCCAAATTACTGGGTACACTCTGCCGGCCCAGAAAGATGAAAGGATTGGGGGGGAGCAAAATGACTGTGAGGGGGCTCTGTTCCAGATTTTTGGTATTTTTCCTAGTTAACTTTTAACCATTGAATGTCTGACTTTCTCAGAGGATAGGCTACAACACTGAATTAATTGCTGAACGTGTGTGTGTATATCTGTGTAAATAGTTTACTGTCAGTCCTCTGCCGTTTCTACTTTATCGGTTTGTTTGTAATTAGGCCATGGTGGTATAAGAATTGAGAGGAAGTTGAGACGCAAAAGTAAAGTTGTGAAAAAAGCCCTCCCACTTTTTCCTTTGCTCTTTCTCGCTCTCCCTCTCTGCCTGGCTGAATCCCCTCCCCTGTTTAGGAGTCAGGTTTCTGTGGGATAGAGATACGGAGGCAGGGATGGGGATAGAGACGGGAGGCACGCTAAGGGGGTCGGAGGGAAACCAGAGCTGAACGATACACTCTTTACGCTCGGGGGGGGGGGGGGCTCTAAACCTTCTGAGAGGCGTTGCTGTTCAACCAGTCACATAGCTGCCGTTGTTGTCCATTTACAGCTTTTTCTGTACCTGCAGAAGACCACTTAGTTTTCCTCTAAAAGGAACTTCTTTACCTCATGTACTTGGGGAATGAAGACTTGTACTTTTGAGTCACTGCTGCTTCTCGTTGCTGTGTGTTTTATTGGCCCCCTCGCTCCCCTTTAATCAAACCCATTCCTATGCGCAGAGGGGAGAGGAGAGCAGCTCTCATAGCCTGCCTCCCAAATGGCACCCTATTCCCTGTAGTTCACTACCAAAAGTAGTGCACTGTAAAGGGAATAGGGGGACATTCAAGACACAGCCCTTGTCCTAGCATGGTTTTATACTGCCTTTCAAAGATAGGCCAAATTTCTTCATGGTTCCCCTCTCTTGGATATTAAACCTATTACTTATAATTTCCTCTGGTAGAATGAGGGAACGGCCATAAAACAATGATTAGGACAGATTTACTGTCCACTTGACGCCAGCACATTGTTAGTTGGCCTGTAAGGAAAATACAAGGCTCCAGACCGAAGATAACCATTAAGGCTTGTATAAACAGGGTTTGGATGGCTGTGTGCGTGCGCGCGCGTGTGCGTCCTGGTGCTTGGGCTGGTTGCTTTTCTTGTGTGAATTCCAGAAATTCCGGTACTGTTTTCTTGGATGATTATTGTGAAAGGAAGGATGCAACAAGCGGTATTTGGCAGCCGAAGTAACATATTTCCTTTTGTGCACTGTGATGTTGATTGTACTTTTGACTCATAGGGCTTTGTAGTTGCACATATTGTGAAATGTCTACAGTATTTAGTCAGAGTTGGAAGTTGTAAAACAGTTTTGTTTGACTTTCATCTCCCTTGTATCATTACTTTTATTGAGTAGTTGGTGTTTGATAAGACTTCCTCTCCCAGCTCTCAGCCACTGCATCACCATGCTGGTTAAAAGCCAGATTTGTTTTCCTGTTGACTCACTAATGGAAGTCAATCTTGGCCAGTCTGCTTCCCCTCTATCTTCTTTCTACCCTCATCTCGCCTTTTATCCCTCTATCCTCATCTGTCCTATCATCTTTCCTTACGAATGACTCATTTTAAATGAGTGAAATATGTTATTTCTCAACTGTTGTATCTTCAGTCCAGTGTTGTAACCATCCTCTCTCTTTCTCTCCTCTTATAGATTCCCAGGCTCTCCAGGAGTCGGGTGACAGATCCCACTGGTGTGTGGTTGCGTACTGGGAGGAGAAGACACGCGTGGGTCGCCTCTACTCGGTCCAGGAGCCTTCCCTGGACATCTTCTACGACCTACCTCAGGGGAACGGCTTCTGCCTGGGCCAGCTCAGCTCCGACAACAAGAGCCCGCTAGTTCAAATGGTGCGGACCAAGATTGGCTACGGCATCCAGCTGAGTCGCGAGCCCGACGGGGTGTGGGTGTACAACCGCAGCTGCTACCCCATCTTTATCAAGTCGGCCACACTGGACAATCCCGACTCGCGGACTTTACTGGTGCATAAAGTGTTCCCCGGCTTCTCCATAAAGGCCTTTGACTTTGAGAAGGCAGACAGCCTGCAGAGGCCTAACGATCACGAGTTCACACAGCAGCCGAGGACTGGGTTTACTGTACAGATCAGCTTTGTGAAGGGCTGGGGTCAGTGCTACACAAGACAGTTTATTAGTAGCTGCCCCTGTTGGTTGGAGGTTATATTCAACAACCAATAGCAGCAATGGATTAACCCTTCCTCTCCGGAGGAGTGTACCGAGGACACGGACTAGTCCTTTACTTATGCTTTTTTTTCTTTTTCCTCAGAAGACAGAGGTTTAAAAAAAAAAAAAAAAAAAAAGATGTTTAAAGAAAAAAGAAGAGACAAGCAAACCCCAATGAACTTGTTTAATATGACAAATTACTCTAAGATTTAATTAAAGTGAAATAAAAAGCGAAAATGTATTTTATGTTATATATAAATATATTATTACTTGTAAATATGAAGACGTTTTATATGCATCATTATTTATGTATTGTGCAATGTGTTGATGAAAAAAATTAAATAAGATGCACTTTGCTTAATATAAATGCAAACAAAGAAATGCCAAAATAAAAATACAAATAAATGTTTCTACTGGCGTTTATTTGCTGTGGGTGTACTGTAGGTACCAAGGAAAATGCAAATGTTCTTATATGAAAATGTCTTCCACTGTAGGACCATACACTACAATTGTCAGTTGTCACTTAACAGTAATTTGGCATTTGGATTTGGTAAGACAACAAAATATTGACAGACCCCTATCCAACATGACACAATCCACCTGCCTAACCTTGTCATTGTAAAACAACGTCAACAAATTGTGGTTTATTTTCAATTTTGTTTTACAGCTATTGTGCCATTTACAGTCATTTAACACAGCCTAAACTCACATCTGTCTGTCACCCTCTTCTGAAATGCTTGTTGGGGCTTTTTCTCTTCTTCTACTGGTTGTTTTCTGAAGAATTAATGTTCTCTCTCCTTCCTCTCTTATTAACCAACCTAAGCCCTATACTACGTACCTGGTTTGAGGAGTTAGTAAAGTACATTTTGACAAACTCCGGATAACTGGTACCTTACCGTAGCCATGTAATTTCTATGGCAATGAATCCTTCAGAAACTAGAAAGGCTAACTTCATATCAGAGGCATATCAGAGGCTGGTGGGAGGACGGACTCATTGTAATGGCTGGAATGGAACAAATGTAACTCATTCCATTCCAGCCAATACAACGAGCCCGTCCTCCTATAGATCGCTCTCTGAACTCCATTTATCCTGAATGAAGTGTCTTGAGCCGCGAGTAGTGGACCAATGAAATAAGATTCCCTCCCTCTCGCAAAAAATGCGTCATCAGGCAAACATTGAGTCGTCATCCTCTTCGTTTGAGGAAGATAACGGATCATATTTTAATGCGTTTTGTGTACGAAAGTAGTCGTGTTAAAATATCTATCACATCAAACGTTTAGTAATGACAGAGTACATTTGGAACTTCGCGCACAGTAACACTTGTATTAATACAATTGTTTTATCGATAGGAGTGGTGGAAAAAAACATGCTTGTGCATTGATAAGCACACCGAAGGCTGCATTAACAATAAGTAATCAAATCAGGATGCACTTCAACAAGCTTATTGTTGAAATACCCATAGTCTGCGGAATTAACAAATGAAAATGTGCCACTAACACGCCCATGGATTGATGTTTCAGTATTGTCTCAGTGAAGGGTTCGGCAAGCCACGTGCGACATGCACATGCAGTTACAAGCCTGCTTGAGTTAGCGGCAGGCGGTCGGAACAATATCCACCGTCATAGTACGGATGAAGCCTGAGCTGGAATGTGAAGCTGGCTCGCTTTAGAAAACCCAGAGTAGATCTTGTTTCAATCATAGTATACCCCTCTGCTCTGAAGACATCACAGGAAGGAAGCCATAATAATGACATACAGGAGCCTATAAAAGTAACAGGCACTTAAAACACTGTCTGTGTCTGGCTGGCTGGCAGAGCAGTCTGACGACCAACACAACAGCATGCAGGGCTGTGCAGCGCTGCCCAGCTCTCTTAACTAGTGTGTGTGTGCCTGGCTCCTAGCTAACAGATGGCCTGTAATTAGTGTTTTCCTTCAGTTAAAAGAGAACTTAATGATTCTGAGAGTCTCTTTACAAAGAGAGAAACACTAATGAAGGACTTTCAGAGTTACAAGGTGAGACTCATAGATTGGTTCAGCAGATTCAAATTTGCACAAATGTGCTATTTAGCTGTGGAAGTGAAGAAATTCAAGTGTAGGAGAAAACACACATTTCTCCAAAACAAACTGTAGCCTAAACTGCCTGAAATAAAAAACTGTAGCCCACCCTTCTTTCATTTTGGCCTTAAGTAACCTTCTGTAACCATATAAAACGTAACACATCATACTAATATGAGTGTCCCGGATTTACAGTGCCTTCGCAAAGTATTCAGACTCTTGACCTTTTCCACGTTTTGTTTTACTATACAGACTTATTCTAAAATAGATTTAAAAAATCTGCACACCCCATAATGACAAAGCAAAAACTTAATTCATTTTAAATTCATTTTTTATTTATAAAAAAATATCATATTTACCTAGGAGTATTTAGACCATTTACTTAGTACTTTGTTGAGCACCTTTGGCAGCGTTTACACCATCAAGTCTTCTTTGGGGATGACTACAACCTTGGCACACCTGCATTTGGGGAGTCCCCCCCCATTCTTCTCTGCAGATCTTCTCAAACTCTGTCAGGTTGGATGGGGAGCATTGCTGCACAGCTATTTTCAGGTCTCTCCAGAGATTTTCGATCGTGTTCAAGTCCGGGCTTTGGCTGTGCCACTCAAGAACATTCAGAGACCTGTCCCGAAGCCACTCCTGCGTTGCTTTGGCTGTGTGCTTAGGGTCGTTGTCCTGTTGAAAGGTGAACCTGCGCACCCGTCTGAGTGCCTGAGTGCTCTGGAACAGGTTTTCATTAAGGATCTCTCTTTACTTTGCTCCGTTTATTTTTGTCTCAATCCTGACTAGTCTCCCTGCCACTGAAAAACATTATTTTATTTATATTATTTAACCTCTATTTAAACAGAGTCACATTGAGATTAGAAATCTATTTTGCAAGAGAGCCCACATTACAATAAAAAAACAGAATACAACATACATGTGTATAAAGCAATATAATTCAGCACAATAAACAAAAATAAACATTTAATAAAAGCATTCACATTCAACTACGTAGAGGTCCTCAATCAATAATTTCAACTGCCATAGTGGCACAAGTACATCTAGCTGCAGTGAAATCTGTATATTGTTCCACAAATTAGGGGCAAAAAAACAAACGCAGATTTCCCAAATGTGTGGAGACTGGAGAGATCTCTAGTGTCATCCATTCCTGTGAACGGGTTTGGTAACTTGTGATTCTTATCTTAATTAATGATGTTACATATAGAGTGAGTTTCTGTAAGATTACTTCTGCATAGAGATTAATGTTACAAGTATTAACAGTGTTTCCTATCTCCTTAATATGCAAAGTGAACCATAATGGACCCAAAATCAAACCCTGAGGAACACCTTTTTGATTCTCAAGAAATTCAGATTTAACCCCATCTATGAAGATGGCCTGAGTTCTGTCGCTAAGATAATTGTGAAACCATAAACAGGCTGTATATCCAAGGCCTACTCTTGATCATATCTTCAGCAAAGCAGAATGATCAACAGTGTCAAATGCCTTTGACAGGTCATTAAACAAGATAGCACAGCTCTTTTTAGCATCCAAGGCATTGACAGGATCATTAACAATTAGCGTGGTTGCTGGGCTATCAGGGTTTAGGTGTGGTGCCCAGGCCTAAACCCTGATTGATTTATATTAAGAATACAATTATCAGATTAAAAGAACAAGGTTGTACAGTTGTGGCCAGAAGTTTTGAGAATGATACAAATATTAATTTTCACAAAGTTTGCTGCTTCAGTGTCTTTAGATATTTTTGTCATATGCTACTATGGAATACTGAATTATAATTACAAGCATTTCATAAATGTCAAAGGCTTTTATTGACAATTACATGAAGCTGATGCAAAGAGTCAATATTTGCAGTGTTGACCGTTCTTTTTCAAGACAACTGCAATCCACCCTGGCATGCTGTCAATTAACTTCTGGGCCACATCCTGTCTGATGTCAGCCCATTCTTGCATAATCAATGCTTGGAGTTTGTCAGAATTTGTTGGTTTTTGTTTGTCCACCCGCCTCTTGAAGATTGACCACAAATTATCAATGGGATTAAGGTCTGGGGAGTTTCCTGGCCATGGACCCAAAATATCAATGTTTTGTTCCCAGAGCCACTTAGTTATCACTTTTGCCTTTTGGCAAGGTGTTCCATCATGCTGGAAAAGGCATTGTTCGTCACCAAACTGTTCCTAGATGGTTGGGAGAAGTTGCTCTCGGAGGATGTGTTGGTACCATTCTTTATTCAAATCTAATCAAATCAAATCAAATCAAATTTTATTTGTCACATACACATGGTTAGCAGATGCTAATGCGAGTGTAGCGAAATGCTTGTGCTTCCAGTTCCGACAATGCAGTAATAACCAACAAGTAATCTAACTAACAATTCAAAAACTAATTTCTTATACACAGTGTAAGGGGATAAAGAATATGTACATGAAGATATGAATGAGTGATGGTGCAGAGCAGCATAGGCAAGATACAGTAGATGGTATCGAGTACAGTATATACATATGAGATGAGTATGTAAACAAAGTGCATAGTTAAAGTGGCTAGTGATACATGTATTCCATAAGGATGCAGTAGATGATAGAGTACAGTATATACGTATACATATGAGATGAATAATGTAGGATATGTAAACATTATATTAGGTAGCATTGTTTAAAGTGGCTAGTGATATATTTTACATCCTTTCCCATCAATTCCCATTATTGAAGTGGCTGGAGTTGAGTCAGTGTGTTGGCAGCAGCCACTCAATGTTAGTGGTTGCTGTTTAACAGTCTGATGGCCTTGAGATAGAAGCTGTTTTTCAGTCTCTCGGTCCCAGCTTTGATGCACCTGTACTGACCTCGCCTTCTTGAAGGTAGCGGGGTGAACAGGCAGTGGCTCGGGTGGGTGTTGTCCTTGATGATCTTTATGGCCTTCCTGTAACATCGGGTGGTGTAGGTGTCCTGGAGGGCAGGTAGTTTGCCCCCGGTGATACGTTGTGCAGACCTCACTACCCTCTGGAGAGCCTTACGGTTGTGGGCAGAGCAGTTGCCGTACCAGGCGGTGATACAGCCCGCCAGGATGCTCTCGATTGTGCATCTGTAGAAGTTTGTGAGTGCTTTTGGTGACAAGCCAATTTCTTCAGCCTCCTGAGGTTGAAGAGGCGCTGCTGCGCCTTCTTCACGATGCTGTTTGTGTGAGTGGACCAATTAAGTTTGTCTGTGATGTGTATGCCGAGGAACTTAAAACTTACTACCCTCTCCACTACTGTTCCATCGATGTGGATAGGGGGTGTTCCCTCTGCTGTTTCCTGAAGTCCACAATCATCTCCTTAGTTTTGCTGACGTTGAATGTGAGGTTATTTTCCTGACACCACACTCCGAGGGCCCTCACCTCCTCCCTGTAGGCCGTCTCGTCGTTGTTGGTAATCAAGCCTACCACTGTTGTGTCGTCCGCAAACTTGATGATTGAGTTGGAGGCGTGCGTGGACGCGCAGTCGTGGGTGAACAGGGAGTACAGGAGAGGGCTCAGAACGCACCCTTGTGGGGCCCCAGTGTTGAGGATCAGCGGGGTGGAGATGTTGTTGCCTACCCTCACCACCTGGGGGCGGCCCGTCAGGAAGTCCAGTACAGAATGCTTTACTGTTGGCATGACACAGGACTGATCGTAGCGCTCACCTTGTCTTCTCCGGATAAGCTTTTTTCCAGATGCCCCAAACAATCGGAAAGGGGATTCATCAGAGGAAATTACTTTACCCCAGTCCTCAGCAGGCCAATCCCTGTACCTTTTGCAGAATATCAGTCTGTCCCTGATGTTTTTCCTGGAGAGAAGTGACTTCTTTGCTGCCCTTCTTGACACCAGGCCATCCTCCAAAAGTCTTAGTCTCACTGTGCGTGCAGATGCACTCACACCTGCCTGCTGCCATTCCTGAGCAAGCTCTGTACTGGTGGTGCCCCGATCCCACAGCTGAATCAACTTTAGGAGACGGTCCTGGCGCTTGCTGTACTTTCTCGGGCGCCCCTGAAGCCTTCTTCACAACAATTGAACCGCTCTCCTTGAAGTTCTTGATGATCCGATAAATGGTTGATTTAGGTGCAATCTTACTGGCAGCAATATCCTTGCCTGTGAAGCCCTTTTTGTGCAAAGCAATGATGACGCCACGTGTTTCCTTGCAGGTAACCATCGTTGACAGAGGAAGAACAATGATTCCAAGCACCACCCTCCTTTTTAAGCTTCCAGTCTGTTATTCGAACTCAATCAGCATGACAGAGTGATCTCCAGCCTTGTCCTCGTCATCACTCAGACCTATGTTAACGAGGGAATCACTGACATGATTGTGGCAGGGCTGAAATGCAGTGGAAATGTTTTTGGGGGATTCAGTTCATTTGCATGGCAAAGAGGGACTTGCAATTCATTGCAATTCATCTGATCCCCTCTTCATAACATTCTGGAGTATATGCAAATTGCCATCATACAAACTGAGGCAGCAGACTGTGAAAATTAATATTTGTGTCATTCTCAAAACTTTTGGCCACGACTATACATTAACCAAGTATTCAAGAATCTTAGCTAAACAAGGTAGTCTTGAAATGGGGTGATAGTTTGTATCATTTGTATCCCCACCCTTATTGAGTGGCAGCACATATGTGGATTTCCATGCTTTTAAAAATATGGGCTACTGAGACAGCAATAAGGTGAGCTGCACACTTAAACAGACCAGGCTCCAGATGATCAGTCCCTGGGGATTTTTTTACATTAACAAAGCATCCCGGACCTCTTTTATCAGTGCATTTCCGAAAAGAAAACTCCTGACCAGCATTTTCAGTACCATTCAATAGATTTTCACCATCTACATCCAAACTACTCTTCTCAAGAGCTGGCTTTGAAAAACGTTAAAATATAAAGCCCGCAGAGACAAAATGGTGATTAAATGCATTAGTGACATCAATTTTGTCAGTAATAGGGCCAGAATCTAAATACATTTCTTGGGGGGAGAAGAAGAGACACAAACCTTCAGTGATTTAACATCTTTCCAAAATTTTGCTGGGTTCCCTGTACATTCAGATAGTGTTTTAACATAATAATCTGATTTAGAATTTTTAACTAGTTTTACACACAGATTTCTCAATCGCCTGAAAGACTGCCCGTCTGGGCCTAAGTCTGTGAATCTAGCTTTGGCCCAGGCAGCATCTCTCTACCATGCTTCACAGTATTGATGGTGCCAGCTTTCCTCCAGACGTGACGGTTGGTATTCAGATCAAAGAGTTTAATTTTGGTTTCATCAGACCAGAGAATCTTGTTTCTCATAGTCTGAGAGTCTTTAAGTGCCTTTTGGCAAACTTCAAGTTGTAGAAACTTCTCAAGGATGATCAATGGAAACAGGATGCACCTGAGCTCAATTTCAAGTCTCATAGCATAGGGTCTGAATACTTACCGTAATTTCCGGACGATAAGCCCCTACTTTATTCCCACACTTTGAACCTCGCGGTTTATACAATGACGCGGCTAATTTATGGATTTTTCCCGCTTTCACAAGATTCATGCCGCCAAAAAACTGAGCACCGTCACATAATGTGACGTAAATAATAATAGTAATTTTGTCACCCTCATCATGGCAAAGACACGGAGAAATGCATATGATGCAGCTTGAAGGCGATCGATCTGGCTGTTGGAAAAGGAAATAGAGCTG
Organism: Oncorhynchus masou masou; assembly: GCF_036934945.1. NCBI lineage: Eukaryota > Metazoa > Chordata > Actinopteri > Salmoniformes > Salmonidae > Oncorhynchus > Oncorhynchus masou. Next base: position 41,300,668 of record NC_088239.1, on the reverse strand, counting down.
CTGCATGGGAGCTTGGCCTTAATGAGTCGATGATAAGATGTTGGAAACAGCAGCGTGAGGAACTGACTCAGTGCAAAAAGACAACAAAAGCTTTCAGAGGGAAGAAAAGCAGATGGCCCAAAGTATTTGCAGCCACTCGACATCAGTGTAAATCGTGCATTTAAGGTGGCGCTCCTTGTTCAGTGGGAGGCTTGGATGACAAGTGGGGAAGAAATCCTTCATTAAAACGGGCCGCAGGTGAATAGCATCTTATGGTCAAGTCTGCCAGTGGGTCCTGACAGCGTGGAGCATTGTCAAAAAATCCACTATCATCAACGGGTTTCGAAAGGCTGGACTGCTGTATTTGCCTCCGGATGAAAGTGAGGAGAGCGACAATGAAAACAATCCAACATCGGCTTGAAGCAATTCTGAAGCTATTCAACTCCGACACCGAAGGAGATGACTTCAGTGGTTTCAGTACACAGGAGGAGGAAGATAGTGACCAATGACTTTCTTGGTAGGCTACTGTTTTAATTTTTGTTACAAGGCGTGTTTCGTTAAAGCCTTTTTTTTTTACAAGCCGTGTTTCGTTTAAAGGCTGTGTAAAGTTAATTTGTTTCAATGTACCGGTAGGCACCTGCGGCTTATAGACATGTGAGGTTTATTTATGTACAAAATACATATTTTTTAATAATTCAGTGGGTGCGGTTTATATTCAGGTGCGCTTAATAGTCCAGCAATTACGGTATGTTAATAAGGTTTAAAAAATAATATATATATTAATTAACAAATATCTCTAAAAACCTGTTTTCGCTTTGTCATTATGGGATATTGTGTGTAGGTTGCTGAAATGTTTTATTTATTTAATCCATTTTACAATAAGGCTGTAACATAACAAAATGTGGAAAAAGTGAAGGGGTCTGAATACTTTCTGAACGCACTGTCCATTTACTGTTATGTCTAGTCTATGAGATCAGTGTTTGCTCAGCATCTAAAATAGCATCCTATTCCCTATATAGTGCACTACTTTTGACCACAGCCCTATATAGGGAAATAGTGCCATTTGAGATGCACCATAATGTCTAGACTACTGCTGTCTGTCAGATGAACGTCTGCCCAAGGGATTACTAGAGTAAACCAACTGCACCAAATGGCACCCTAATTCTCTATACAGTGCATTACTTTTGACCAAAGCCCTATGCGATTCCATGTGGGTCCTGGTCAAAAGTAGTGCACTGCAAGTGGAATAGGGTACCATTTGAGACTCAGTCTAAACCTGATTTACCCACACTCACTGTCTCATCTAGGGACCTACATTCACCAAGACCCAGTTTCCACTAACTCCCACCAACCCCCAGAGAATGCTTTTAGAACTTTAGAAGGAAATAGAGCATTGATTCCGTTATAACCACAACACTGTTTGTTAATCCCGTTGTACGCGGAATGGAGTTGACCCCAGTCTGGATTCCCTTTTCTCTGGACCGAACAGAGAGGGTCTGGCGGTATAGGACTGGTGGGCTGGGTTTGCGGTATAGGGCTTGTACTGTGCATAGGGAATGAAAGCTGGAGCTAGGCTAGGGCCAGGGCTGGTGCTGGGCCTGAGGGATAGGTATGAGGCTGGGGCTGCATGGGGCTGGGGCTAAAGCCAAGGCTAAAACTGGGACTGAGGGTAGAACCAAGGCTTGGTGGGAGTCTATTCCTTGACAGTAGTAGACTTCGGGCGGTGCCCTCACTAGCTGCCGTAGTTCCTGGCTTCAGCTAATGCTGGTGAGCGGTGGTGGCAGTGAGCTGGGGAGGGGTGGTGGCAGTGAGCTGGGGAGGGGTGGTGCCAGTGAGCTGGGGAGCGGTGGTGGCAGTGAGCTGGGGAGGGGTGGTGGCAGTGAGCTGGGGAGCGGTGGTGGCAGTGAGCTGGGGAGCGGTGGTGGCAGTGAGCTGGGGAGGGGTGGTGGCAGTGAGCTGGGGAGTGGTGGTGGCAGTGAACTGGGGAGGGGTGGTGGAGCTGGGGAGGGGTGGTGGCAGTGAGCTGAGGCTACAATACAAGTGAGCTACAATTGAATGCATTCAACTAAAATGTGTCTTCCACATTTAACCCAACCCGAGGGGTGGTGTCACAGCCTCACAAGACCCCGGCCCCAATTATTTTTTAGATATAATTCCAGTTAAACTATTACTATTAGCTACCATTGTTGCCAGCTACTTTAATAATATACTATACTAACACAGCTACTACTTCTAATACTACCACTACTATTAATACTAGAATCTTAATTTGAGTCAGTTTGCTACAGCAGGAAAATAATCCTGCGCAACAAGAAATGTGAATTATTATGAGGATTATAACTCATGGACATTTTTGTAGGGGTTCATACATTTTTAGTAATGCAAAATCAAGTCTGAAATGTGCAGCCTTTTTAAACCTCAAATATTTTACAAGTTTAAAATGTCCTACATTGCAGTTCTCCTTTAACAGGGGGATCAAATTATGGTCCTACATCTGTACTACAACTATTACTACTGTTACTACTATTAGGGCAGCAGGTAGCCTAGTGGTTAGAGTGTTGGGACAGCGACCTTGGTTCAAATACCTAAGCTGAAAATCTGTCAATGTTCCCTTGAGCAAGGCACTAAACTCTAATTTGCTCCAGGGGTGCCGTACTACTACGATTGACCCTGTAAAAACAAGAATATTGTCACATACACTGGATATGTGCAGTATAAGTTGTTATTTTTTAACTACTGCACACTGCTAACCCTAATGCCTAACCTTAAATGAAGACCAAAAAGTGCATTTTTGCTTTAATAAAAGATACAATTGTAACGGCTTTCATCTGGTGGAAGAGAAGCGGACCAAAATGCAGCTTGGTGGTTCTACATGTTCTTTAATAAAAGGAACTAGACATGAAATAACTAACAAAACAATGAATGAATGTGAAAACCTATACAGCCTCTGGTAAACACAGAGACAGGAACAATCACCCACGAAACACTAAAAGAATATGGCTGCCTAAATATGGTTCCCAATCAGAGACAACGATAAACACCTGCCTCTGATTGAGAACCACTCCAGACAGCCATAGACTATGCTAGATGTGACAGAACCCCCCCCCCCCCTAAGGTGCGGACTCCCGGACGCACATCAAAACAATAGGGGAGGGTCCGGGTGGGCGTCTGTCCATGGTGGCGGCTCCGGCGTGGGACGTGGACCCCACTCTATCAATGTCTTAGTCCCTCCTCCTCGCGTCCTAGGATAGCCCACCCTCGCCGCCGACCATGGCCTAGTAGTCCTCACCCAGATCCCCACTGGACTGAGGGGCTGCTCGGGACTGAGGGGCAGCTCGGGACTAAGAGGCAGCTCGGGACAAAGGGGCAGCTCAGGACTGAGGGGCAGCTCGGGACTGAGGGGCAGCTCAGGAGTGATGGGCAGCTCGAGACTGAGGGGCAGCTCGGGACTGAGGGGAAGCCCAGCACTGAGGGGCAGCTCGGGACTGAGGGGAAGCCCAGCACTGAGAGGAAGCCAGCACTGAGGGGAAGCCCAGCACTGAGAGGAAGCCCAGCACTGAGAGGAAGCTTAGGCAGGTAGTTGGATCCGGCAGATCCTGGCTGGCTGGCGAATCTGGAAGAGTCTGGTTGACTGGCAGATCTGGAATAGTCTGGCTGACTGGCAGATCTGGAAGAGTCTGGCTGACTGGCGGATCCTGGCGGATCTGGAAGAGTCTGGTTGACTGGCAGATCTGGAAGAGTCTGGCTGACTGGCGGATCTGGAAGAGTCTGGCTGACTGGCGGATCTGAAAGAGTCTGGCTGACTGGCGGATCTGGAAGAGTCTGGCTGACTGGCGGATCTGGAAGAGTCTGGTTGACTGGCAGATCTGGAAGTCTGGCTGAATGGCGGATCCTGGCGGATCTGGAAGAGTCTGGTTGACTGGCAGACCTGGAAGAGTCTGGCTGACTGGCGGATCTGGAAGAGTCTGGCTGACTGGCGGATCTGAAAGAGTCTGGCTGACTGGCGGATCTGGAAGAGTCTGGCTGACTGGCGGATCTGGAAGAGTCTGGCAGATCTGGAAGGGTCTGGCTGACTGGCGGATCTGGAAGGGTCTGGCTGACTGGCGGATCTGGAAGAGTCTGGCTGACTGGCGAATCTGGAAGAGTCTGGTTGACTGGCAGATCTGGAAGTCTGGCTGAATGGCGGATCCTGGCGGATCTGGAAGAGTCTGGTTGACTGGCAGACCTCCAAGAGTCTGGCTGACTGGCGGATCTGGAAGAGTCTGGCTGACTGGCGGATCTGGAAGAGTCTGGCTGACTGGCGGATCTGAAAGAGTCTGGCAGACTGGCGGATCTGGAAGAGTCTGGCTGACTGGTGGATCTGGAAGAGTCTGGCTGACTGGCGGATCTGGAAGAGTCTGGCTGACTGGCGGATCTGGAAGAGTCTGGCAGATCTGGAAGGGTCTGGCTGACTGGCGGCTCTGGAAGGGTCTGGCTGACTGGCGGATCTGGAAGGGTCTGGCTGACTGGCGGATCTGGAAGGGTCTGGCTGACTGGCGGATCTGGAAGAGTCTGGCTGACTGGCGGATCCTGGCAGACTGGCTGCTCCATGCTGACTGGCGGCTCTGGCTGCTCCATGCTGACTGGCGGCTCCATGCTGACTGGCGGCTCTGGCTGCTCCATGCTGACTGGCAGCTCTGGCGGCTCCTTGCAGACTGGCAGCTCCTTGCAGACTGGCAGCTCTGGCTGCTCCATGCAGACTGGCAGCTCTGGCTGCTCCATGCAGGCTGGCAGCTCTGGCTGCTCCATGCAGGCTGGCAGCTCTGGCTGCTCCATGCAGGCTGGCAGCTCTGGCTGCTCCATGCAGGCTGGCAGCTCTGGCTGCGCTGAACAGGCAGGAGACTCCAGCAGCACTGTAGAGGAGGAAGGCTCTGGCAGCGCCGAACAGGCGGGAGACTCCGGCAGCGCAGGAGAGGAGGAAGGCTCGGGCAGCGCTGAACAGGTGGGAGACTCCGGCAGCGCAGGAGAGGAGGAAGGCTCCGGCAGCGCTGGAGAGGCGAGGCGCACTGTAGGCCTGATGCGTGGTGCTGGCACTGGTGATACTGGGCCGAGGACACGCACAGGAAGCCTGGTGCAGGGAGATGGCACAGGATGGGCAAGACCGTGAAGGCGTACTGGAGATCTTGAGAGCAGTGCTGGCACAGGACGTGCAAGGCTAGGGAGATGCACAGGAGGCCTGGTGTGTGAGGCTGGCACCATCTTCACCAGCCGACTAGCACGCACCTCAGGACGAGTATGGAGCGCTGACCCAGGTGCCATCAAATTGCCGACACGCTCCGTCGGGCGAATTCCATGCTTAAAGCACCAACACAGCAACTCCCTCATTTCTCTCTCCTCCAATTTCCCCATTAACTCCTTCGCAGTCTCTGCTTCGCTCACCTCCAATACTGGCTCTGGTTCTGGTCTCCTCCTTGGCTCCTCACGATAAACAGGGAGAGTTGGCTCAGGTCTGACTCCTGACTCTGCCACACTCTCCCTGAGGCGCCCCCCCCCCCCTCAATAAATTTTTGGGGCTGACTCTCGGGCTTCCATCCGAGTCGCCGTGCTGCCTCCTCATACCGGCGCCTCTCCGCTTTAACCGCCTCCAGTTCTTCTTTGGGGCGGCGATATTCTCCATGCTGAGCCCAGGGTCCTTCTCCGTCCAATTCGTCCTCCCATGTCCATTTCTCTCTTTGTTGCTCCTGCTGTTGCTGTTGCCTGTTACCACGCCGCTTGGTCCTGTTGTGGTGGGTGATTCTGTAACGGCTTTCGTCTGGTGGAAGAGAAGCGGACCAAAATGCAGCGTGGTGGTTATTCATGTTCTTTAATAAGAGGAACGAGACATGAAATAACTAACAAAACAATGAATGTGAAAACCTATACAGCCTATATGGTGAACAGAGACAGGAACAATCACCCACGAAACACTCAAAGAATATGGCTGCCTAAATATGGTTCCCAATCAGAGACAACGATAAACACCTGCCTCTGATTGAGAACCACTCCAGACAGCCATGGACTATGCTAGATACCCCACTAAACCACAAACCCAATACCTAACAAAACCCCAAGACAAAACACACCACAATAAACCCATGTCACACCTTGGCCTGACCAAATAAAAGAAGACAAACACAATATACTTCAACCAGGGCGTGACAACAATATAGCCAATTTTGACGTTGCAGCTGGCCTATCTAAGGGGAAATCACTAAATTCTGCTTTCAGGACAAGACTCATGACAATAAACATTAACCTGCCTACTAATACTACTACTATCCCTAATTAAAATGGTTAGTCTACTAGTACTCTGAACACTAACACTTCTGTTTGCAGATTAAAAAAAACTGCCTATTAATATTATTACACTGTACAAAGGAGCTCTCTAACAGTGTGTTGTTTGATATCCATACATAATGGCTCAACAGACAGACTGTTCTATACATACACTAGCTGGTCACTGCCAGCCAGACATCCAGGCACAGTGGCTCCACCATTCCAGAGACGTCACATCACAAGGGGTCTTTTCTCGGCACTCGCCTGGCCTTTCCCTGCAGTGGATCTCCAGACTGTGGCTCCAGTCTGCAGCCCGTAACCAGGCCCCAGCCCATGTGTCACCCCAGTGCGACCACTGACAGAGGAGAGGAGTGTTCAGAGTGTTCCGAGCTCCAGACTGCAGCAGGAGCCATGCCATGTTGATGAATGAGCTGGAGTTCCCCTGAGCTATGTCGGGTCGCTGGGCATGGGGTTGGAGGGATGTGCGTGCGTGCTGTGTGGATACCTAAGTGAGTACACGTCTCTAGTTTGGCCTTGGCTAAGACCTGGGGTCTGGGTAGTGTTTTGGGACTCGGACAGGTCTGAGGCCCACAGAGACTATCTAAACAAACACAGGACCTGAGCTGCTTTCTCCAGGAACAGGGCACCCTGTCTGCTGCCCTGCGGAACCCAGCCTAGGACCCCTGGAGCTGAGGTGGGGAGAGAGGATGAAAGGGGGTGTGAAGGTGGAAATGGTGGGACAGTCAGTGAGGGTACTAGGGATCTGTTTGCTATTGTTAGTTTTCTGTGTGTGATGAGAAGGCATCTACTCGTCAGTCAGTTTTAGTCACTCATGACAGCAGTTCTCCTGACTTCCTCTGCCTGATGACTGTAGACTTACTTCCCTGCTGGAATCCACAATGGTGTCAGTCTGTAGGTGCTGCTGGGTGGGCTACGCTCAGCCTTCACAAACGGAACCCTCCAATCAGCTCCATGCAGGTCTGCCTGGTGGGGCGAGTCTGGCGGAGGGGAATGGTCAGTGAGGATGGGAGGTGCCAGTGCGGTGGGGTGATCATGGATTAGAGGGGGGTTCTGCTGTTCGGGCACACAACATTTTTTCTGGAGGCAAGCCGAAGTTCGGAGCCGAAGTCTACACCCCTCCATTGGTGATTGGTCAACAGTAGGGATTCTTCAATAAAGTCTTTGTTGTTATTCAACAGGATGACTTGTTTTCATGCACCTTTTTTCATTGAGAAATACTGCACCAACATCTTAGTTAGATGTAAAATTGCTCGAGTAAGATCTCCTCGGCAAAAACATTAGAATGAATGACTTATCTTAGATTAATTCAGACTATACTGGCTACGGTGTCTCAAAATGGACAAACAAACTACTGCTGTTTTTTTTCAACTAATGTCTTTTAAGGGAGTATGCGATCACACTCGTTCGGCTAGGTGCCAGTATTCAAACTGATGCATGTTGATACCTTTAGGTAGAGAAGGGTGTGTGTGTGTGTGTGTGTGTGTGTGTGTGTGTGTGTGTGTGTGTGTGTGTGTGTGTGTGTGTGTGTGTGTGTGTGTGTGTGTGTGTGTGTGTGTGTGTGTGTGTGTGTGTGTGTGTGTGTGTGTGCGTGTGTGGCTAACATACCTCCCTGAGTACACGTCTCTGGGAGACACAAAGCCGACCCCATCGCCCATATCCCCCTCTTCCTCTCTTCCACCGGGGGAGAGATAAGGCACTTTACTGTCTGTCTGCTCAGTCTCAGCAGGGAAGGGGGGTGAGGTGGCCTGTTTACAGGGTGGGCGTGTTGCAAGTCTTGGAGAGGGGGGAGGAGGGAGGCAGCCACTTCAAGCATTCTTATGCTTAATTATTTCCCTAAGCTGCCCTGCAGTTGTATTCATAATGCTTTCTAAACCCCCCAAAACTAGGAGGGGTTCAGTTTAGTCATCAACTTAAACAAGAAAAATATCCCTCTGTTTGACTTCTTTGAACATTATGTGAAATGTTGTGGTCTATCCCTTTAAAAAACGAAGTAGCATTTTTGGTGAATGATTACCTCTTTTTTTCAAGCACACATATTTTGAAACTGCACGCAAGGCAAGCAGACGAATCGACCAGGCTCTCTCTCTGGTACAGTGCCTTCAGAAAGTTTTCACACCCCTTGACTTTTTCCACATTTTGTTGTGTTACAGCCTGAACTTAAAATGGATTCAATTATAATTTTTGTCACTGGCCAACACACAATACCCATCATGTCAAAGTGTCATTTTCTTTTTTTACAAATTAATAAAAACTGAAAAGCTGAAATGTCTTGAGTCAATAAGTATTCAACCACTTTGTTATGTCAAGCCTAAATAAGTTCAGGAGTAAAAATGTGCTTAACAAGTCACATAATAAGTTGCATGGACTCACTCTGTGTGATTTTCAATGACTACATCATCTCTGTACCTCACACATACAATTACCTGTAGTAAGGTCCTTCAGTCGAGCAGTGAATTTCTAACACAGATTCACAGATTCAACCACAAAGACCAGGGAGGTTTTTCCTGGGGCGGTAGGGTAGCCTAGTGGTTAGAGCGTTGGACTAGTAACCAGAAGGTTACAAGTTCAAACCCCCGAGCTGACAAGGTACAAATCTGTCATTAACCCACAGTTCCTAGGCTGTCATTGAAAATAAGAATTTGTTCTTAACTAACTTGCCTAGTTAAATAAAGCCAAAGTCTACACCCCTCTGTTGGTGATTGGTCAACAGTAGGGATTCTTCAATAAAGTCTTTGTTGTCATTCAACAGGATGACTTGTTTTCATGCACCTTTTTTCATTGAGAAATACTGCACCAACACCTTAGTTAGATGTAAAATTGCACGAGTAAGATCTCCTCGGCAAAAACATTAGAATGAATGACTTATCTTAGATTAATTCAGACTATACTATAAAAAATGCAGACACTTTGGATGGCATATCAATACACCCAGTCATCACAAAGCTACAGCTGTCCTTTCTATCTCAGTTGCCGGAGAGGAAGGAAACCGCTCTGGGATTTCACCAATGGTGACTTTAAAATAGTTAGAGTTTAATGGCTGTGATAGGAGAAACTTAGGATGGATCAACAACATTGTGATTACTTCACAATACTAACCTAATTAAAAGAGTGAAAATAAGAAAGCCTGTACAGAATAACATGCATACTGTTTGCGATAAAGTACTAAAGTAAAACAGCAAAAAAAATGGCAAAGAAATTCACATTATACCCTGATTAAAAAGCATTTGGGGCAAATCCAAGACAAAATCTTATTGAGTAACACTCTTCATAATTTCATGCGTGGTTGTATCATGTTATGGGCATGCTTGTCATTGGCAAGGAAAGGGGAGTTTTTTATGACAAAAGTAAACAGAACATAGTTAAAAGCACAGGCAAAATCCAAGATGAAAACCTGGTTCAGTCTGCTTACCAAACAGACACTGGGAGAAAAATTCACCTTTCAGCAGGAAAATAACCCAAAACACAATGCCAAATAATGTGCCAAATATTGACTGTAGTTGCTTACCAAGATGACATTAAATGTTCCTGCGTGACCTGGTTACAGTTTTGACTTAAATTGGCTTGAAAATCTATGGCACGACTTAACAATGATCAACAACCAATTTGAAAGAGCTTGATTCTTTTTTCAAAGAATAATGTGCAATTATTGAACATTCCAGGTGTCCAAAGCTTTTAGAGATTTAACCAGAGAGACTCATAGCTGTTATCACTGCTAAAGGTGATTCTAACATGTACTGACTCAGGGGGTTGAATACTTACCTAATCAATATACATTAGTGTTTAATTTTGATATTTTACAAATGTTAGAATTTTTCTTCCATTAGATAATTTTGTGTAGTATTTTGTGTAGATAGATTGACAACAAAAAAAGACAATTAAATACACTTGAATCCCACTTTGTTACACAACAAATGTGGAAAAAGTCAAGAGGGTGAATAATTTCTGAAGGCACTGTATGTCCAACAAGGGCCCAGCCAGGCTGTGCTGCAGCACTCGGAGTGAGTTAGCCTCAGAACTGGGTTCATATAGTATTTGAAATACTTTGAGAATTTCCATGACCCTGCGTGTAGAGACAGTTGGCTGGGGTTTGCTCTTGTGAGGCTATTCCATTTGAACGCTACATATCCATTTTCAGAAATGTTGGTAAATTAGCTTTTATTGTTAAAGGGAAATTTCAACATGTTTCGACATCATATTCATAATCTCCAGCAGCACCCCAACATCAACACATGTGACAATGGCACGTTCCTTTAATAAAAAAAAAATGAGAGTAATATTTTACACACACATAAACATTTCTGATGAAAAAACACAAATGTGAAAAATTTGTTTAAATAGCATTTTGGAAATCAACTCTTAATGTGTCCATTGATCCAGGGAAGATCAATCAAGCGCAGAGAAATTATTTCTAAAGATGTCAAATACTGTTTGAACCCAGGTCTGTTTGGCTTAGGGTTCTGGCGTAGTCAGAAGAGAGAGGGTGGTGTTGTCATTAACTCAGCGTAGGCCAAACATCTAGCCCAGCTTCCTTTTCCCAGCCAGTGTGACTGTGTGTGTGTGCTTGCTTACGTGCGCGCGTGTGTATGTATGTGTGCGTCAGTGGAGGCTGGGAGACCAACAAATTTAACATAAAAAAAATGTATTAAAGACATTTATAGGATTAGACTGGGAAGTCAAAAAACAATAACACAACAGTTAGACAAAGACCTAAGAATTAGTTTGTCCAAGCAAGGATTAAAATTACATAGAGTAATGAGAGAACATTTAGGGCCTACTCACAGAGCTTGGAAAGGAAACATTGAAACATCCAGTGGATGAAAGGGCACATGAGACACATGGCTTAAGTTCTTATCAGAGAGTTGACACTGTTAGTGGAGTGGCATTAATCAGGGAAACGGAGGGGACTTAGCTATAAATACAAATAGTAGATACATTCCATTACAGCAGCACCATCATAGGTTTGGGCAACAAGTTTCTCCATGAAGTTAAACGCAGACATCTCAGAATTCACAAAGTCAAACACAGACTGTGTGTGTGTATGCATGAGAAAGACAGAGACAAACAGGGACTGAATGGAACAACTATGACTCATGTTGGAAGACGGCGATCCACTGATAAAGAATGGACTTATGGAATCTGTTTACATTGATCTGGTGGCATGAATGAACAGTGAGTGTGTGTGTGTGTGTACTGTACACCACCGTAACTGTCTATAAGTACTATACAGAGTTCACTTTAAAGTATAGTGGGAGGCTCCACTACTCCAGTTTTCTCATCGGAGCTGCACCATCACAGACATCATTGACCATTTTTTTAAATGTACTTTTTCAAATTCATGCAACCTAATACCTGTGATACTGTCTGATTTGGATAATGACATGTTGTGGTGTTATGGGGTACTGTATACATGTACAGTTGGAGCCGGAAGTTTACATACACCTTAGCCAAATACATTTAAACTCAGTTTCACTATTCCTGACATTTAGTTCTAGTAAAAATGGACTGTCTTAGGTCAGTTAGGATCACCACTTTATTTTAAGAATGTGAAATGTCAGAGTAATAGTAGAGATAATTATTTATTTCAGCTTTTATTTCTTTCATCACATTCCCAGTGGGACAGAAGTTTACATACACTCAATTAGTATTTGGTAGCATTGCCTTAAAATTGTTTAACTTAGGTCAAATGATTTGGGTAGCCTTCCACGGTCTTCCCACAATAAGTTGGGTGGATTTTGGCCCATTCCTCCTGACAGGGCTGGTGTATCTGAGTCAGGTTTGTAGGCCTCCTTGCTTGCACATGCTTTTTCAGATCTGCCCACACATTTTCTATAGGCTTGAGGTCAGGGCTATGTGATGGCCACTCCAATACCTTGACTTTGTTGTTCTTAAGCCATTTTGCCACTATTTATGGAAGTATGCTTGTGGTCATTGTCCACTTTGGAAGACCCATTTACGACCAAGCTTTAACTTCCTGACTGATGTCTTGAGATGTTGCTTCAATATATCCACGTAATTTTCCTACCTCATGATGAAATCTATTTTGTGAAGTGCACCAGCCCCTCCTGCAGCAAAGCACCCTGTGCTGCCACCCCTGCGCTTCACGGTTGGGATGGTGTTCTTCGGCTTGCAAGCCTCCCCCTTTTTCCTCCAAACATAACAATGGTCATTATGGCCAAACAGTTCTATTTTTGTTTCATCAGTCCAGAGGACATTTCTCCAAAAAGTACCATCTTTGTCCTCAGGGACAAAGTTGTAAACCGTAGTTGTAAACCGTAGTCTGTTTTTTTATGGCGGGTTTGGAGCAGTGGCTTCTTCCTTGCTGAGCCGCCTTTCAGTTTATGTTGATTTAGGACTTGTTTTACTCTGGATATAGATACTCTTGTTCCTGTTTCCTCCAGCTTCTTCACAAGGTCTTTTGCTGTTGTTCTGGGATTGATTTGCACTTTTCGTACCAAAGTACATTCATCACTAGGAGACAGAACTCGTCTCCTTCCTGAGCGGTATGACGGCTGCGTGGTCCCATGGTGTTTATACTTATGTAATATTGTTTGTACAGATAAACGTGGTACCTTCAGGCATTTGAAAATTGCTCCCAAGTATGAACCAGACTTGTGGAGGTCTATAATTTATTTTCTTTTGAGGTCTGGCTGATTTCTTTTGATTTTCCCAATGAGGCACTGAGTTTGAAGGTAGGCCTTGAAATACATCCACAGGTACACCTCCAATTGACTCAAATTATGTCAATTAGCCTATCAGAAGCTTCTATAGCCGTGACATATTTTCTGGAATTTTCTAAGCTTTTTAAAGGCACAGTCAACTTAGTGTATGTAAACTTCTGACCCACTGGAATTGTGATACAGTGTGTTAAGTGAAATAATCTGTCTGTAAACAATTATAGAAAAAATGTATTGTGTCATGCACAAAGTAGATGTCCTAACCGACTTGTCAAAATTATAGTTTGTTGACAAGAAATTTGTGGAGTGGTTGAAAGACGAGTTTTAATGCCTCCAACCTAAGTGTATGTAAACTTCCGACTGCAACTGTATATGTACAGTGCCTTGCAAAAGTATTCACCCCCCTTGGCGTTTTTCCTATTTTGTTTTATAACAATCTGTAATTTAAATAGATTTTTTTTGGATTGCATGTAATGGACATACACAAAATAGTCCAAATTGGTGGAGTGAAAAGGAAAAAAATAGCTTGTTTCAAAACAATTATACAAAATAAAAAACGGAAAAGTGGAGCTTGCATAGTTATTCACCCCCTTTGGCTATGAAGCCCCTAAATAAGATCTGATGCAACCAATTACCTTCAGATGTCACATAATTTAGTTAAATAAAGTCCACCTGTGCGCAATCTAAGTGTCACATGATCTGTCACATGATCTCAATATATACAGTGCCTTGTGAAAGTATTCGCCCCCCTTGAACTTTGCGACCTTTTGCCACGTTTCACGCTTCAAACATAAAGATATAAAACTGTATTTTTTTGTGAAGAATCAACAACAAGTGGGACACAATCATGAAGTGGAACGACATTTATTGGATATTTCAAACTTTTTTAACATATCAAAAACTGAAAAATTGGTATAATTTAATAAACAGTATAATAAATCCATGTAATATAGCCTACACCTTCACATTAAATCCATTATTTATTTTAGACAGGTCTTAAGTAGCATGATATGAAAAAAATGTAGTCTATTTCAAGTTGTCCTTATGTTAGGTCCTTATCTGGCTATGCCAAATGGCTGTGGGCTACACTAGTTCATGTAGCAGACAAGATTTGCTTATAATTCTATGGCATTATTTTATATAATGTTATAGCATGAAGAATACAATTGAACAAAGCTGAATAAAATATGAATATTTTCTCCAAACGATGAGGGAGAGCCCACATGCGGTTATGCTGTGTTGAGCAGATAACAAAGAAATAGGTACTCCTATATGCTTAATTTAGAGTTCTTAATGTAACTTTAGATGTTCTACAATCATTGGGCTATATGTTTTGATTTTTAATACATTGTAAGGCTGCATGATACGATTCTAATGATGATTTGAAAGAAGTCTCTTGAGAGGCATTAAGCTCTGCTTGTTTTTTTGTGCAGGCTGTACACACTCCAATAGTCTCTCTTTCAAAATTTGGCAAGCACTTGATAATGCCTTAAATTTCACAGCGGCATCCCCTTTGCGGGCCATAATGCATCCTAAAAAAAATCCATGCCTTTTGAGACCTGGAGTGCTATGTTGTGCCCTTCTCCCTGAGTGTGCTGCGCAATCTGGCTTTCCATCACCTGATTGAGTCTTTCTCACAGGCTACAAATGAAGACAGACACATCCGGGACACAACTGCGCATGTCCTTATCCAATTCCTGAGGTGCATATTGAAGATTACGAAGAACTATCCACCTTTACTTTTCTTCAGACAACAAGATTAGGCCTAACGAACAACAAAAGCACTAGCCTATGTCAATCTACTATCCCCCATAGTACAAAAGTCGACCTATTCTATTCTGTGTGAGAAATAAATATTCCCAACATAGTCTGGGGACAGTTGTGGGATGTGATAGACCCCAAATTAACACAACCACTAGCATTAAAAAAAAAGTTTTTTTTATTCAATGTGGCTAACAGAACAGAATGTTGATAAACTATTAGGCTATTTCTTCACATTAAAAGCGCAGCATGGTCGTAGGCTTTAAACAGGAATGTTTCATTAGCGGAAAACACCATTATCAAAAGTGACCGCAAATGCAATTATACATATGATGCTTTTATTATAAAGGTGCAGTTTATGGAGAAAATGATATTCCCCAAATGTGAAACTCACGCTCTGTTTATGTATGTCAGTTAGGCTCTACACCCCTTGTAAAGCTGATTAATGTGCTTAATTTTAAGAAGTTATTTGGCCACTTAAGTTGTGATTACAAACCCTCCTAATCTTGTCTTTACATACGCTAAATAATATATGTGTAACATTTGTTTTGATTTAGAATGGACCATTATCATGCACCTGTATTGAAACGGGCAGCTGGGGAAAATATGTGTCATCTTTGCACTTAAATAGCAAATGGAGGACGATTTTCCCGGTGGTTTATTTTCATGCCAGCCAGGTAGGCTACCAGGGTGTTAACAAACAGGACACCAACTGTATCATCAATTGATCACATTTTTATACCAATGTTGCAGAACTTTGCCCTAAAGCCGTATCCATACCCATTGGATGTACAGTACTGACCATAATATAGTGGCCATATCTAAAATAAGTGGATAAAAGATCATGTTTTGTACTGACCAATATTTGTTGGTCTGATGTGTGTAATGAGGAGCATCCAGACACGGCACTTGAAGTATTTAGCTGACATGGTAAAAATCTGTGTTCTGCTCCAAGGCAAGGCACTGTTCCAGGGCGCCGAAGACACATTTCAGTTAAATGCATTCAGTTGTACAACTGACTAGGTATCCCCCTTCCCCCTATTAGTTTATTAAATTGTTTCTACCAGTCATTGATAAGCATGTACCTATTAAGAAACTGACTGTTAGAACTGTGGATTGACGAGGAATTTAAAGTTGTATGATTGAGAGGGATGAGGAAAAGGAGTGGTGAAGTCTGGCTGCACATACGACTGGCAAATTTACAGTAGATTGAGAAATGACGTGACAAAACTAAACAAAAATAAATTGTATTATGAAATAAAGATAAATTACATAAAGTATGGTGTAGAAATGCTTTGAAGTACTGTAAATGAAATTATGGGCTGAAAGGCTAATTTAACGCCATCTTTCATTCAATCAGATGGCTCACATTATGATGTTGCCAATTACTTTAATGAATATTTCATTGGCAAAGTATAAAAAACGTAAGCATGAAATGCAAACAACAAACTGTGAGCCATCATAGTCATGTATAAAATACCTAATAATGAAAGAGCACCATTGTAATTTTGAATTCTGTGAAGTTTGTGTGGGTGAGGTGGAAAATGTATTGTCCTCAGACATGGAAGTTAGCCAAAGTCATTCCACTACTCAAGAATGGTAAAAGTGACGAATCAGCTTGCTGCTGACTCTTAGCAAACTTTTGGAAAAAATTCAGAGACTTGTCCCGAAGCCACTCCTGCGTTGTCTTGGCGGTGTGGTTATGGTTGTTGTCCTGTTGGAAGGTGAACCTTCGCCCCAGTCTGAGGTCCTGAGCATTCTAGAGCAGGTTTTCATAAATTCTCTCTGGACTTTGCTCTGTTCATCTTTCCCTTGATTCTGACTAGTCTCCCAGTCCCTACTGACGAAAGACATCCCCACAGCATGATGCTGCCAACCAGAATGCTTCACCGTATGGTGCCAAGTTTCCTCCAGACGTGGCGCTCACATTCAGGCCAAAGAGTTCAATCTTGGTTTCATCAGACCAGAGAGTCTTGTTCTCAGGGTCTGAAAGTCCTTTAGGTGCCTTTTGGCAAACTCTAAGCGGGCTGTCATTTGCCTTTTACTGAGGAGTGGTTTCCGTCTGGCCACTCTACCATAAAGACCTGATTGGTGGAGTTCTGCAGAGATGGTTGTCCTTCTGGAAGGTTCTCCCATCTTCACAGAGGAACTCTGAAACTCGGTCAGAGTGACCATCGGGTTCTTGGTCACCTCCCTGACCAAGGCCTTTCTCCCCCGAATGCTCCGTTTGTCCAGGCAGCCAGCTCTAGGAAGAGTCTTGGTGGTTCCAAACTTCTTCCATTTAAGAATGATGGAGGCCACTGTGTTCTTCAATGCTGCAGACATGTTTTGGTATCCTTATCCAGATCTGTGCCTCCACACAATCATGTCCCGGAGCTCTACGGACAGTTCCTTCGACCTCATGGCTTGGTTTTTACTTTGACATGCACTGTCAACTGTGGGACCTTATATAGACAGGTGTGAATTGACCACAAGTGGACTTCAATCAAGTTGTAGAAACAACTAAAGGATGATAAATGGAAACAGGATGTACATGAGCTCAATTTTGATACTCATAGCAAAGGGTCTGAATACTTATTTACATAAGGTATTTCTGTTTTTCAATTTTAATATATTTGCTAAAATTTCTAAAAACCTGTTGTCGCTATGATATTATTTTGTCGATTGATGAGGAAAACATTTCATGTAATCCATTTTAGAATAAGGCTGTAACATAATAAAATGTGGAAAAAGTCAAGTGGTCTGAATTCTTTCCAAATGCACTGTATCTAATATAACTCAGAGGGTTTACTTTAATGGAACCTTCTTTAATATCAAACATGTAAAGTGTGGTGTACCGCAGGGCAACTCTCTAGGCCCTCTACTCTTTTCTATTTTTACCAGTGACCTGCCGCTGGCATTCAACAAAGCATTTCTGTCCATGTATGCTGATGATTCAACCATATACGCATCAGCAACCACAGCTAATGAAGTCACTGAGTCTTTTTTGGAATGGGTGGCCAGTAATAAACTTGTCCTGAACATCGGAGTACCGCAGGGCAGCTCTCTTGGCCCTCTACTTTTCTATTTCTATTTTTACTAAAGACCTGCCACTTGCATTAAACAAAGTCTGTGACACAGACATGCCATCAGGTTTTTCACAGTCCACAGATCCAGAACAAATTCAAATGACCAGTATTATATAGAGCCATGATTGCATGGAAGTCCCTTCCATCTCAGATTCCTCAAGTGAATAGCAAACTTGGTTTTAAAAACCCCACATAAAGCAATTGCTCACGGCACAACGCCTCTTCCCTATTTAAGCTAGATATTTTGTGTGTATGTCCTGATATGTAGACTATGTGTGAAGTTGAAAATGTATGTAGTTATATCCATAAACTCTTCTTGTCTGTTCATGTTCTGTATTATGTAATGTTTCATGTTTTTTTGCTGCTCTCTCAACAGCTAATGGGGACCCCAATAAAATACCAACATTTTGTGCACCATTTAGCACTAAGGTGCCATATATAGGGTGCCATTTGGGATGCAGCCCATAACAAGCCATGTCAGTTAGGCTGCCAGAATCTTGACTTTAATAAAGTTAAGGCTACAGTAATAATGACGATAGAAAGAGAACACACTAAAAATAATGAGCCAATAAGATTCAGAAAATGAGAAATATGAAACAGGAAAGATCCCTCTGACACCCAAAGTATTGACTTTTCTTTCTCTGTAGATTGAAATGATCCCTTTTCTTGAACTCAACTCAAAATAAATCAATTCATAAACAAATTATTTTTAAGATTTGGTTTGAGGGAGGAGAGAGCAGTCTGTAACAGTCATGTAAAATCAAATCAAACCTTATTGAAAGTGCATTTAAATTGCAACAAACTGTACTGTAAAAACAATCAAATAATTTGTTTTACAATAAAGCAATTACATGATGTTAAGACTGTTGAGAGGTCTTGTAAGTGAAAGTCGTTTTTCTTTCTCCAGCAGAATAAATTATTGTCCAGGTCAAAGGGCAAACCACTATTTTTTACAGCTCTCTTCACAGTTTGGTGTAAAGACACATACACCCACATGCCGATTACAACATTTCTGACTACAACCCTGCTACAACTACAACAGTAAAACAAAAGAAATGCTTTCACAATATAGTGTGACAAATTTACTTGAAGAAAACATTCATCTCTCTGTATGAAGAATATGAAAGCTTGACAAAGCAGTGTGTGATTATCTTGCGGTAAATGTTTCGAGTTTGTTGGTAAACTTCTGTTCCGCTGTTAGTTAGGCCTGGGATGGAGGGATGAAATGCTGACTTCAGTGAATTCCTGTCTGGATTGTTGCAGTAAAGTAAATGACTGGCTGGAAAGTAAAGCTGCAATAATCATCCCCTGTGTAACCAGAGAACTTCAGACTTCACAGCCATAATGGATAACCCACCAACCCCTGAGTGGAGACAGCCATACTGACTGTAGACACCGGTGGTGGGCCGTCTGGGCTAAAGCCCAAGCCCCTAACCCACACCTGGTCCCCGGCAGGGGTAGAAGTTAGAACTCCAGGGGCTAGTTTCCCGGACAAAGATTAAGCATAGTCCTGGATTAACAGCTTCATGTTCTCATCAGAACACCAATAACCAAACTGAAGAAACCTTTAGAAGTGAAAAGCTGATGTACTACAAGATGAAATCAGACTGCTTGTTCAACATAAAGATTCCGGCGAGGTCCAGAGTTAAAGCCTGGGTAAATATTTAGAGTTGCCAGTGAATTAGCCTTGCTAGTGGATTTACATACATCACTTCCTGTTGGGAAATTGTTCTAAAAGGTTCAACATCTCTTTATGGCGGTGTCGAAATGGCACCCTATTTTGACACAGCCATAGTCTCTTTGTTATCATTGGGACTTTTGTACTCTTAAAATATACTGCATAAATTCAGGCATATTCTAAGCACTGAAATAGGCTTCTGAATCTTCAGAGTAACTGTGTGCTGTGTGGTAGGTTGCCTCCCACCATCCCTTAAGTTCCCCCACTCCCCTGTGGGGCTAGCTAGGCCCCCCGGTCTGGGTGACAGCAGGGTCCTGTCTGGTTTTGCTCTGGAGGGGTACAGGCTCAGGCTTGAGGAAGGGGGAACAGCGGGGGGTTGGGGCTCCTTGACGATAGGGGTGAGGGGCTGGGGGAGCCTCCAGGATGCCAACTCCTGTCTGACCTGCACTAAACACTCCTCTCTCACTAATACACCATAAATCAATTCTCCACGGAGGGAGTGATGGAGAGGGGGATGAGGATTGAGATTTTTAAAAATCCCAGTCTTTTATCTAATTAAAGTGTCAGACAAGAGAACAGCGGGGAGTCCAGAATACACCCTGACTGTAAAAACTGCTTGTGCACAGCTAAAAGCATGCAGACGCACACACTGGACATAAGACACACACACTCCTTCTAATAAATGAACATACCTACCCACATACCCACCTGTAGACTGCGTAATACTCTTCAGACAGTTAGACTCGGACTGCCGACAGAGCTGGCTACATACTGTCTGTTGTTCTCTAAAGTATAGTCTGTACTCATATTGCTCCATCCAGGGGATGTGACAGATCTTTATCACAGATCCTAGATCAGCCCTAAATCTGTTATACTGTACTCCACTACATTTACATTACATACATTTAAGTCATTTAGCAGACGCTCTTATCCAGAGCGACTTACAAATTGGTGAATTCACCTTCTGACATCCAGTGGAACAGCCACTTTACAATAGTGCATCTAAATCATTAAGGGGGGGTGGTGAGAAGGATTACTTATCCTATCCTAGGTATTCCTTGAAGAGGTGGGGTTTCAGGTGTCTCCGGAAGGTGGTGATTGACTCCGCTGTCCTGGCGTCGTGAGGGAGTTTGTTCCACCATTGGGGGGCCAGAGCAGCGAACAGTTTTGACTGGGCTGAGCGGGAACTGTACTTCCTCAATGGTAGGGAGGCGAGCAGGCCAGAGGTGGATGAACGCAGTGCCCTTGCTTGGGTGTAGGGCCTGGTCAGAGCCTGGAGGTACTGCGGTGCCGTTCCCCTCACAGCTCCGTAGGCAAGCACCATGGTCTTGTAGCGGATGCGAGCTTCAACTGGAAGCCAGTGGAGAGAGCGGAGGAGCGGGGTGACGTGAGAGAACTTGGGAAGGTTGAACACCAGACGGGCTGCGGCGTTCTGGATGAGTTGTAGGGGTTTAATGGCACAGGCAGGGAGCCCAGCCAACAGCGAGTTGCAGTAATCCAGACGGGAGATGACAAGTGCCTGGATTAGGACCTGCGCCGCTTCCTGTGTGAGGCAGGGTCGTACTCTGCGGATGTTGTAGAGCATGAACCTACAGGAACGGGCCACCGCCATGATGTTGGTTGAGAACGACAGGGTGTTGTCCAGGATCACGCCAAGGTTCTTAGCGCTCTGGGAGGAGGACACAAAGGAGTTGTCAACCGTGATGGCGAGATCATGGAACGGGCAGTCCTTCCCCGGGAGGAAGAGCAGCTCCGTCTTGCCGAGGTTCAGCTTGAGGTGGTGATCCGTCATCCACACTGATATGTCTGCCAGACATGCAGAGATGCGATTCGCCACCTGGTCATCAGAAGGGGGAAAGGAGAAGATTAATTGTGTGTCATCTGCATTGCAATGATAGGAGAGACCATGTGAGGTTATGACAGAGCCAAGTGACTTGGTGTATAGCGAGAATAGGAGAGGGCCAAGAACAGAGCCCTGGGGGACACCAGTGGTGAGAGCGCGTGGCGAGGAGACAGATTCTCGCCACGCCACCTGGTAGGAGCGACCTGTCAGGTAGGACGCAATCCAAGCGTGGGCCGCGCCGGAGATGCCCAACTTGGAGAGGGTGGAGAGGAGGATCTGATGGTTCACAGTATCGAAGGCAGCCGATAGGTCTAGAAGGATGAGAGCAGAGGAGAGAGAGTTAGCTTTAGCAGTGCGGAGCGCCTCCGTGATACAGAGAAGAGCAGTCTCAGTTGAATGACTAGTCTTGAAACCTGACTGATTTGGATCAAGAAGGTCATTCTGAGAGAGATAGCGGGAGAGCTGGCCAAGGACGGCACGTTCAAGAGTTTTGGAGAGAAAAGAAAGAAGGGATACTGGTCTGTAGTTGTTGACATCGGAGGGATCGAGTGTAGGTTTTTTCAGAAGGGGTGCAACTCTCGCTCTCTTGAAGACGGAAGGGACGTAGCCAGCGGTCAGGGATGAGTTGATGAGCGAGGTGAGGTAAGGGAGAAGGTCTCCAGAAATGGTCTGGAGAAGAGAGGAGGGGATAGGGTCAAGCGGGCAGGTTGTTGGGCGGCCGGCCGTCACAAGAAGCGAGATTTCATCTGGAGAGAGAGGGGAGAAAGAGGTCAGAGCACAGGGTAGGGCAGTGTGAGCAGAACCAGCGGTGTCGTTTGACTTAGCAAACGAGGATCGGATGTCGTCGACCTTCTTTTCAAAATGGTTGACGAAGTCATCTGCAGAGAGGGAGGAGGGGGGGGAGGGGGAGGAGGATTCAGGAGGGAGGAGAAGGTGGCAAAGAGCTTCCTAGGGTTAGAGGCAGATGCTTGGAATTTAGAGTGGTAGAAAGTGGCTTTAGCAGCAGAGACAGAGGAGGAAAATGTAGAGAGGAGGGAGTGAAAGGATGCCAGGTCCGCAGGGAGGCGAGTTTTCCTCCATAGACTAGACAGGCATCCTGTCTGATTCTAGTACCCAACAGAGAAACACACACACACACACACACACAC
Source organism: Oncorhynchus masou masou (assembly GCF_036934945.1). NCBI lineage: Eukaryota > Metazoa > Chordata > Actinopteri > Salmoniformes > Salmonidae > Oncorhynchus > Oncorhynchus masou. The sequence goes on along the minus strand of NC_088239.1, from coordinate 41,278,202 downwards.
ACACACACACACACACACACACACACACACACACACACACACACACACACACACACACACACACACACACACACACACACACACACAGCGAGCAGGAAGAGAAAAGGAGTAGAGAAAATATTAATGGAAACAAATCTTCTCTGTACATTTAATACTGTTTTATTTCTATCTAACTCTGGAAAATACACTTTACAATAGGTCAGCTAACAGACGTCACAGCTGCAGTCTGCCGTGCATTTTATGGATTGGATCATGATGTGTGTTTTTCAAGAGGCAATACTTTACCTGGCTCTCTAGCTTTAGGCTTCTTTGCATTACTATACTGTACTGTACTACTCACTAAATTGTAATGCAATTACATATATTTCGAAAACGGTATAAATGCAGACACAGGAGGCAGATGGTTGAGCTCCGATATTTATTATAACAAAAGGAGTAAGCAAAAGGCAGGTCGGGGACAGGCGAGAGTTCATTAAGTCCAAACAGTACCAGGGGATAGGCAGGCTCGAGGTCAGAAAAGGCAGAGTGGTCAGACAGGCGGGTTCGCCGTCAGGACAGGCAAGGGTCAAAACCAGGAGGGCTAGAAAAAACAGAGACCGGGAAAAACAGGAGCTATGAAAAACACTGGTTGACTTGGAAAAACAAGACGAACTGGCACAGAGAGAGGAAACACAGGGATAAATACACCTCTCAAATTAAGATCCTACATCTGTACATCTATAGAACAAGCAGAGAGTGTTTCACTGTCTGCTCAGTCAGTTCAAAGAAAACTATTAGAAAGAGACAAATGTAAACATATGTTTCCCATGCCAATAAATCCCCTTAAATTGAAATTGAGAGAGCAAGAGAGAGAGAGATTGGTCTAAAGAAATGTAACTTAGCAGATGTTATTCAGTCTTCTCCTCTGCTCTATAGAAACCCAGGAGTCTTGTTAGTGAGTAGATCAGTCAGGAAACAGAAGAGTGTGCCTGTGTGTGTGTGTGTGCATGTGCCTGTGTGCCTACCACGTCTCCATCTCAGAAAAAGAGAGAGACAATTCAAAGATTCTTCTGTCACACTAAATTAAACCATCAATGTCTGACAACTGATTAAAAAGTCTCACAGAGAAAAAAAGGGGACATGACACGCTGTTCTTATGTATGACGCAACACGGAGCCCTTACCGTGGTGTATTGGCTATATACCACAAACCCCCAAGGTGCCTTATTGCTATTATAAACTTGCTACCAACATAATTAGAGCAGTAAAAACAAATGAAGAGGCGACTCCGGTATGCTGGCATTCTAGGCAGAGTTCCTCTGTCCAGTGTCCGTGTTCTTTTGCCCATCTTAATCTTTCCTTTTTATTGGCCAGTCTGAGATATGGCTTTTTCTTTGCAACTCTGCCAAGAAGACCAGCATCCCGGAGTTGCCTCTTCACTGTTCACATTGAGACTGTTGTTTTGTGGGTACTATTTAATGAAGCTGCCAGTTGAGGACTTGTGAAGTGTCTGTTTCTCAAACTAGACACTCTAATGTACTTGTCCTCTTGCACAGTTGTGCACCGGGGCCTCCCACTCCTCTTTCTGTTCTGGTTAGAGCCAGTTTGCGTTGTTCTGTGAAGGGAGTAGTACACAGCGTTGTACGAGATCTTCAGCTTCTTGACATTTTCTCGCACGGAATAGCCTTCATTTCTTAGAACAAGAATAGACCGATGAGTTTCGGAAGAAAGTACTTTGTTTCTGGCCATTTTGAGCCACTGTCACTCTTGCCATCGAACCCACAAATGCTGATGCTCCAGATACTCAACTAGTATAGAGAAGGCCTGTTTTTATTGCTTCTTTAATCAGAACAACAGTATTCAGCTGTGCTAACATAATTGCAAAAGGGTTATCTAATGATCAATTAGCCTTTTAAAATGATAAACTTGGATTAGCTAACACAACGTGCCATTGGAACACAGGAGTGATGGTTGCTGATAATGGGCCTCTGTACGCCTATGTAGATATTTCATAAAAATCAGCCGTTTCCAGCTACAATAGTCATTTACAACATTAACCTCTTACATCTATGGGGGCGCTATTTCATTTTTGGATGAAAAACGTTCCCGTTTTAAACAAGATATTTTGTCACAAAAAGATGCTCGACTATGCATATAATTGATACCATTCGAAAGAAAACACTCTGACGTGTCCAGAAATACCAAGATATTCTCTGTGCGTGCCCTAGAACGTGAGCTTCAGGCAAAACCAAGATGAGATGGCATCCAGGAAATGACAAGAATTTTTGAGGCTCTGTTTTCCATTGTCTCCTTATATGGCTGTGAAAGCGAGAGGAATGAGCCTGCCCTTTCTGTCGTTTCCCCAAGGTGTCTGCAGCATTGTGACGTATTTGTAGGCAGATCATTGGAAGATTGACCATAAGAGACCACATTTACCAGGTGTCCGCCCGGTGTCCTGCGCCGAAATTGGTGCGCAAAAGTCACCTGCCAGTATTTTTCCTTGGGATACAGAGAGGAAAGCAAGCTTCCACGAACTGCATATCAATGAAGAGATATGTGAAAAAACACCTTGAGGATTGATTCCAAACAACGTTTGCCATGTTTCGGCCGATATTATGTAGTTAATCCGGAAAAAGTTTTACGTTGTAGGTGACTGAATTTTCGGTTCGTTTCGGTAGCCAGACGCAATGTAGAAAACGGAACGATTTCTCCTACACACAGACGCTTTCAGGAAAAACTGCGCATTTGGTATGTAACTGAGAGTCTCCTCATTGAAAACATCAGAAGCTCTTCAAAGGTAAATGATTTTATTTATTTGGTTATCTGGTTTTTGTGAAAATGTTGCGTGCTAAATGCTACTCAAAATGCTATGCTAGCTTTGCATACTCTTACACAAATTAGTCAATTTCTATGGTTCAAAAAGCATATTTTGAAAATCTGAGATGACACAGTGTTGTTAAGAAAAGGCTAAGCTTGAGAGCAGACGCATTATTTTCATTTTATTTGCGATTTTCAGAAATCGTTAACGTTGCGTTATGCTAATGAGCCTGAGGCTTTAGTCACAAACCCGGATCCGGGATGGGGAGTTTCAAGAAGTTAATTATTGTTTTTGTATTTTATTTTGTATTGCTTTTAGTTCATCAATATATTTTAATTGCTTTGAATGTTTTATTTATATTCAAATGTTAATAATATGCACTACCGTTCAAAAGTTTGGGGTCGCTTAGAAATGTTTTTTAAAGAAAAGCACATTTTTTTAATATAAAATTGATCAGAAATACAGTGTAGACTTTAATTCACGCTCTTTCCCCTCACTAATTTACTCACTCACCGATACAAGGCCAAATGGACATATCCTAAAGGATTTGATGTCAAATTAGCTCTAGAGCAGTGGTTCCCAATTACATTCAGCCGTGGGCTGATTTTTCCTTCAGCAGATGGTCGGGGGGCTGGAACATAGTTATAAATCATTTGTACACTGCAATTGAACGCAAGAATCCCAAACAGATATAGTATTTGACAAAAACGGAATAATTTCAAACCTTGATTACTTTGGGATACGATCACATATGCCTCTCTATTTATGCGTGGGAATACTTGGGAACAAGTAGTCAAATGAAATCACCTGCAGGCCTATTGGGGATCCCTGCACTAGAGGCTACAACAGAGCCTCATGGAAATGCAAAATGAATGAACAAACCTTTGAGACCCCCTGAAATAGAGAGGGCTATAGATTTGCAATAGATTCATAAGCTATAGACTACATAAGCTGTAGGCTACATGTACAGAGTGCATCAAGTTATGTAGTGTTCCTTCATATTTTTTTTTTTAAAGTTCTGTTCTAATGCCTTCACTTGCCTCTGAATTTGCTGTTCTGTTTCAGTAAACACTGATTTCCAAAGTGAACCGTGTCTATCCTGGCTCACTTTGCAGTGAAGAGCAGTCCAGCACAGCTAAAAAGATTCTTACAGGCAGCATAGGCAGGCAGGCAGGCCTTTGTTCAGTTTGAGAGACAGCTTCTTTATGTATAGAAAGGAATGAAGCAAGTGCATCTTGTATGACACACAGGCAAGGTACCCAACCGGCTCCCCTGTACCTTGTGACCTTTTTGGCATCAGTGATGAGAGCAAATCATCTTTATCAGATGAATGCTGCGTCTGTTGCGTTGTCTCGTCCTCTGCCATTGTGTCAAGATGATGCTTCAGGTAGACCAAGCCTGTATAGTGGCAAATACACCACACACACATGTTTAATACCTCTGAAAATTCTGCTTTATGTGGCAACTTAGTTAATCATATCACTGACATTACAATTGCCCAAACAAAGGCTTTCCATACTTGTTATTTTCAGATACTGAGACTTAAGAGAGTTGGTCAGATGTTCTCTGACCTAAAAAGTTGTCTAACGTTGAGATGAGCCTATGTCTAGCTGTACCTATTGTGTAGAGACACACAGTTACAGTATATGCAAAAAGTATCACTTCATATAACACACACAATAAAATTAGACTGATGTGTACACAAAACATTACTTGTGAGAAACACTGATTTTAAATGAAACACCAATCATGAAGGTTAATGCAATGAATGATAGGCATACAACTCTCATTAATGTGTCCTGAATGTCTTCGACTTTGGCTCGGGCCTAGCAACACCCATGCCAATATATCCTCCAAACATCGGCTTCTCTGGCATTTTTTATTTTTTGTAGGAAGCAACCTCTGCCATCCTGTGTAAGCAGCTTCCCACTGGGCAAAAACTGGTTGAATCAATGTTGTATACACGTCACTTCAACTCCAAAATTCAAGGGGACGCACAAGACATTCTCCAAACACGCCACAGGGCCGACATCCCCGTTATTTGCAAGAGAAAATTACACAGGTACAGAGGACAAAGAGCTGGAGAAGGCGAGTGGGAAAGCTGGGGGGGAGGGGGTCTGTGCATGTTTGTAAACAACAGCTGGTGCACGAATTCTAAGGAAGTCTAGATTTTGTTCGCCTGAAGTAGAGTATATTGTGATAAATTGCAGGCCACACTACTTGCCTTTAGAGTTTTCAGCTTACTTTTCGTGGCTGTTTATTTAACACCACAGACAGATGCTGGCACTAAGACCGCAATCAGTCAGCTGTGTAAGGAAATAAGCAAACAGGAAACCACTCACCCAGAGGCGGCGCTCCTAGTGGCGTTCCGCAGCCAATGCGAGTAAGACCTTTAGTGGTGCTTCGCAGCCGACGTGAGTAAGACCTTTAAACAGGTCAACAAAAATCCCAGAACCACACTGGGGGACCTAGTGAATGACCTACAGAGATCTGGGACCAAAGTAACAAAGCCTACCATCAGTAACACACTACGCCGCCAGGGACTCAAATCCTGCAGTGCCAGACGTGTCCCCCTGCTTAAGCCAGTACATGTCCAGGCCCATCTGAAGTTTGCTAGAGAGCATTTGGATGATCCAGAAGAAGATTGGGAGAATGTCATATGGTCAGATGAAACCAAAATATAACTTTTTGGTAAAAACTCAACTCGTCGTGTTTGGAGGACAAAGAATGCAGAGTTGCATCCAAAGAACACCATACCTACTGTGAAGCATGGGGGTGGAAACATCATGCTTTGGGGCTGTTGTTCTGCAAAGGGACCAGGACGACTGATCCGTGTAAAGGAAAGAATGAATGGGGCTTGTATCGTGAGATTTTGAGTAAAAACCTCCTTCCATCAGCAAGGGCATTGAAGATGAAACGTGGCTGGGTCTTTCAGCATGACAATGATCCCAAACACACCGCCCGGGCAACGGAGTGGCTTCGTAAGAAGCATTTCAAGGTCCTGGAGTGGCCTAGCCAGCCTCCAGACCTCCACCCATAGAAAATCTTTGGAGGGAGTTGAAAGTCTGTGTTGCCCAGCAACAGCCCCAAAACATCACTGCTCTAGAGGAGATCTGCATGGAGGAATGGGCCAAAATACCAGCACAGTTACAGTATAGTGTAACAGTGTGTGAAGACTTACAGAAAAAATGTTTGACCTCTGTCATTGCCGACAAAGGGTATATAACAAAGTATTGAGATAAACTTTTGTTATTGACCAAATACTTATTTTCCACCATAATTTGCAAATAAATTCATTAAGAATCCTACAATGTGATTTTCTGGAGAAAAAAAATCTCATTTTGTCTGTCATATTTGAAGTGATATTATTTATTTTTTATTTTACTAGGCAAGTCAGTTAAGAACAAATTCTTATTTTCAATGACGGCCTAGAAACAATGGGTTAACTGCCTGTTCAGGGGCAGAACGACAGATTTGTACCTTGTCAGCTCGGGGGTTTGAACTTGCAACCTTTACGGTTACTAGTCCAACGCTCTAACCACTAGGCTACCCTGACGCCCTGAATGATATGATGAAAATTACAGGCCTCTCATCTTTTTAAGTGGGAGAACTTGCACAATTGGTGGCTGACTAAAAACTTTTTTGCCCCACTGTATATGCATAGTCACTTTAATCTACATGTACATACTACCTCAGTCAGCCTGACTAACTGGTGTCTGTATGTAGCCTCTCTACTTTTATAGCCTCGCCACTGTAGATAGCCTGTCTTTTTACTCGTTTTATTTCTTTACTTACCTATTGTTCACCTAATACCTTTTTAGCACTATTGGTTAGAGCCTGTAAGTAAGCATTTCACTCTAAGGTCTATCTGTTGTATTCGGCGCTTGATTTGATTGCCCTATTATGTGAGCGATGTGTGAAATTTGATTTGATTGGTCACTGACTAAACAGCATCAATTTCCATTATTAAAGTGGCTGGAGTTGAGTCAGTGTGTTGGCAGCAGCCACTCAATGTTAGTGGTGGCTGTTTAACAGTCTGATGGCCTTGAGATAGAAGCTGTTTTTCAGTCTCTTGGTCCCTGCTTTGATGCACCTGTACTGACCTAGCCTTCTGGATGATAGTGGGGTGAGCAGGCAGTGGCTTGGGTGGTTGTTGTCCTTGATGATCTTTTTGGCCTTCCTGTAACATTGGGTGGTGTGGGTGTCCTGGGGAGCAGGTAGTTTGCCCCTGGTGATACGTTGTGCAGACCTCACTACCCTCTGGAGAGCCTTACGGTTGTGGGCAGAGCAGTTGCTGTACCAGGTGGTGATACAGCCTGACAGGATGCTCTTGATTGTGCATCTTTATTTATTTTTCCCTTTATTTAACTAGGCAAGTCAGTTAAGAATAAATTCTTATTTTCAATGACGGCCTAGGAACAGTGGGTTAACTGCCTAGGAACAGTGGGTTAACTGCCTTGTTCAGGGGATTTGATCTTGCAACCATTTTGGTTACTAGTCCAATGCTCTAACCACTAAGCTACGCTGCCGCCCCAGCGTAGCTACAAATCTGTAGAAGTTTGTGAGTGCTTTTGGTGACAAGCCAAATTTCTTCAGCCTCCTGAGGTTGAAGAGGCGCTGCTGAACCTTCTTCACGACACTGTCTGTGTGGGTGGACCAATTCAGTTTGTCCGTGATGTGTCCCCCGAGGTACTTAAAACTTACTACCCTCTCCACTACTGTCCCATCGATGTGGATAAGGGGGTGCTCCCTCTGCTGTTTCCTGAAGTCCACAATCATCTCTTTGTTTTGTTGACGTTGAGTGTGAGGTTATTTTCCTGACACCACACTCTGAGGGCCCTCACCTCCTCCCTGTAGCCCGTCTCGTCGTTGTTGGTAATCAAGCCTACCACTGTAGTGTCGTCCGCAAACTTGATGATTGAGCTGGAGGCGTGCATGGCCACGCAGTCGTGGGTGAACAGGGAGTACAGGAGAGGGCTCAGAACGCACCCTTGTGGGGCCCCAGTGTTGAGGATCAGCGGGGTGGAGATGTTACATGGAGATGAAGATGGATACATTCTCTGTTTCAGAGACCTTGCCATCGCATATCCTGAAAAAGTTTACAAGTGAGTCAGGAAAAAATGTATTGAAAAATAAGTTGCTAAGAGAATCACCAAAGACTCTGAGGGCAGACTTCATCCTAAAACCGAACCAGGAAATAATAAGGAGAACTTCTGTTCTACACGGATGATCCTAATACTTGGCACACAGTTCTCCACACCATCAACTAACTTATAACGTCAGAAAACAAAACAATGAGGCAACTGTACATTGATTCCACCCACAAATGTAACATTAATATTTATAATAAAGGCAACTGTGATGGTGCAAGGTTTGGAGGCCAGTCTAGATCAATTTGTCCACTACTTCAACCAAATAAAACCTCTTGTTACTGAACTTAAAACCTCTCCACTGTCACTACCTACAACAGCCTCCTCTCACTCTGTTCCGCAGTATGTAGTCCCCAATATCCCTCTCCCTTCCTCGCCTGCAGCAGACATAGCCCTGAGCATGCCTCTCTCACACGTGACACCTGCAGTACCACAACACAGAGGAGGAGGTCAGCCTGATGCGTCAGCATAGGGATGAGATTCGGGAGCTGCAGTGTGCAATGGCAAATGTTGAGGAGGACAACCAGGCTCTCAGGATGGAAGTGTGCAGACCTAGACACATTCAACATCAGCCACACGCAGGACTTGCAGAAGGAGCTACCTGAGCTAAGGCAGGAATTCCTCAGCCACCACCATCCACTCTACAAAGAGTCCCACAAAAACCCAGGACCAAGCCAACAGCTGAATCAGAACCCACCAACCAACCCAACCAAACAACCCAACCAATGAATGTACCAACCCAGCTGAGCCCCTCCACCACCATCTCACAGACTGTTATTACCCCCATCACTCTTGCCATCCTCCACAGACCTGACGAGAAACCAGACTCCAATGGAAAGTTTATATTAGAGAATAAACTTTTTCCAAATAAAAAGGTGGAGAGCTATGGAGCTCTTGACTGTGGCCCAGCTTTGCTCCCCCAGCCACATCATCATTCACACGGGGACCAATGACCTACGTGCCCAACAGAAAAGGGTGGCCACATCACTAATGGGAGCGATAGAGAGGGCCTCCACCATCTTCCCCCTTGCGAAGATTGTAATATCTACAAGTAATATCTACAGGCCTGGGCCAAAGCAAGGAAAACTGGACTGGCAATCTTTCAGACAATTGAGAAACATATGTACTATCTTGATTACTAGTTTTTGTTTGTTTTAATTATTTAAATGTTGTTCATTATCTTTTAAACTTCCATTGGTTGAAAGCTATTGCTCAGTTACAGTGGCGTAAAGTACGTTAGTAAAAATATTTGAAAGTACTACTTAAGTAGTTTTGGGGGGTATCTAGGCCTTATTTATATTTTTGACAACTTTTGCTTTTACTTCACTACATTCCTAAAGAAAATTACATTTTCCCTGACACAAAAAAGTACTTGTTACAGGAAAATGGTCTAATTCACACACTTATCAAGAGAACATCCCTGGTCATCCCTATTGCCTCTGATCTGGCGAAATCACTAAGCACATGCTTCATTTGTAAATTATGTCTGAGTATTGGAGCGTGCCACTGGCTAACTGTACATTTAAAAAACAAGAAAATGGTGCTGTCTGTTTGCTTGTTTGTTTGAAATTATTAGTACTTTTACTTTTGATACTTAAGTATATTTCAGCAATTACATTTACTTTTCATACTTAAGTATATTTAAAACCAAATACTTTTAGAATTTTACGCAAGTAAGATTTTACTGGGTGACTTCCTCTTTTACTTGAGTCATTTTCTATTAAGGTACCTTTACTTTTACTCAAGTATGACATTTGGATACTTTTCCCACCACTGCTCAGTTATCACTTGGCTCTTGTAAGTTCTGTAGTTGCCTCTTTAAACATCCTAAGGTCAACACCCCCATAGTGTTCACATTTGTATCATGTGATGTTGTAGCTACATTAACAAAATTGCAGCAAACAGTAGAAGTTTCCCAGAATTGTTTGCCAGAAGTTTGCAAGTCACTGCAAATTTGCTGCAACAGTATGCCACAAAACTAATTTGCATGTTAAAATATGAGCTGTTTGCCAGAAGCCTGTTTTTTTGGTAAGGGTCTTATCCCGCCCTCCCTCTCTGTCTCCCTCCCTGTCTGACTGAGTGCTCTCTTCCTGGAGTGTCTCTCAACGAATGCCAAGAAATAAGATGAGAAATCACCCCGCTGACGTACTTCCATGTTCTGCTAGTTATTTAGTCCAAATAAACACAGACAGAGAGAGATAGGGACATTGGCTTCACTTGAAATAGCACCCCATTCCCTATGAAGTACACTTTTGCCCCATAGGGTTCTGGTCAAAAGTAGTGTACCATATAGGGAATAGGGTGCTATTTGGGATGCACCGGGTCACCGACAGGCAGCAGCCAGATACACTACAAAAAATGGATGCTGTCTGCAAGAGCAATCTTCTACTTCAAGGTGTAGTTATAGGGGCCCTGTTTTAACCCTGTGAAAGGACTGGACTTTCTCTTTACTCTGATCTCAGATTACTCAACAGAGAGGGCCTACTTTATTTCATGTTGTTGCTATGGTAGCCATGTGTGTGGTGTCTGTGAGACTTATGATCTTGGTGTTCTTGTCCAAATATGGTCGTAGAGAGCCTGGGCAGGATGTTTTGCTCAGGCCAGGCTCCAGGAAGACCCCTCCACTAAGAGACAACAACAAAACAAATCATCATAAACAAAAAACAACATTTGTTAATCAGGGCCAAGGGTAAAAGACTCACTGTCCCCCTGCGTGTGTGTCTAAGTGTGTGTGTGTGTCTAAGTGTGTGTATGTATGTGTGTATACATGCACACTCCATTTGGGCCATCACTATCTTGTGTTGTTGTCCTGTCTGTCCCCTTTAATGCCGACCCAGTCGCATCCTGGCTGTGTTGTGTTTTGATCTGACCTGTGCTGTCAACCAATCAGGGTCCAAGGTAACCATCTAGCGCAAAGCAGTCAAGCCGTCGCCCTGGTGGAGAACATACCATAAGGACACAATCACAGGCATTTATATGGCCGTCATATCAGTCTGATTGACGTCATTAACCTGATGACTGTCTGATATACAGCGTCAATAACAGCAGCCTGGCTGGACAGACTTTAAAGATATATAGCGTAACAGCTATAACAGTTTACAACGCAACACCCAGAGAGCGAGAGAGAGAAATAGAGAGAGAACTAGAGAGGTGGACTGACTGGCTTGCTGGCTGGGTGAATATCCTGGCTTGGTGGACTGTAATTGTTGCTTTTTCATGCAACTCCACAATGGAGCATTAAACTGAACAGTGGAACTCCAAAGAGGCATGACGTTTGACGCCGCCGGTGGGTCACCCGCCAGGTGAGTCACTCGCCGGACGGGCAGGGCTAGCTGGCAGACCTGGCAGGGCAGGCACCATATTGTTGGCTAATGATAGATTTAAAAAAAGATAAGAAGTTATAGCAGCGTTAGAAGATTTCCAGAAAGTAGAACCCAGGTATGTTCCGATTGCCAAGCCCATAGCCAACCATTAGTAAAGTAATTCAAACATACATTCATACATATACATTCATACATGACCTTTTGTTCCCTCCACCATAAGTGTGAGATGATGGGCGCATGGGCCCCCAGAGCTCCTGCCTCCCCCCTCCCGCTGCGGGGGGTTCTGCTATGCCAGTGAGACCAAGAAAAAATCCTTGTGGTTCAAGTGTGACATTTGGGCTTGCAAGTCTCTGGCAGTGCTACCTTATCACAAGAGCGTGATTCCAAATCACCACTGCTACATTAGCACTCAGCCAGTTAGCTTAGCTCAGATATGCTTTTCCAAAATAATCAGGACTCATACATACATAAGATGATCCGATTACACCTGGATAGCTAGAAGCTACTGTACATGATGTACCTGCCACACAAGTATAAGACTAGGTTAGGGTTAGACCCCCCTCATCCTTCTTGAATGCTCCTTCACTAACAGGTTGGTGACATTTCAAATCCCAAACCTCTTGGTTTGATCACTCTAAAGCCAGGCTTGAGTATACATAATTACCAAAGTGGTAAAAACCTGAAATACAGTTCTTCCGTTGCCAAGCAACTGCATGCCTCATAGTAGCTGGAATTTAAACAGTGGAAGTGGTCCAATTTTCCTGGGGACCATTTTGACGTGGAGTGGATTGCAGTCTGTGTGTGAGTGTGTGTGCCCCTAGTCAAAAAATCCTATAGTGATTTTTCCAATAGAATCCTATAGGATTTTGTGTCACCTCTATCAGAATCCTATTGGAATCCTTATTGGACTACTTTTTTCCTATTGCAAATCAAAAGTAATCCCAATGGATCCTATATGATTCTCACAATCCTATATATGATTTTCTGTCACCTCTATCAATAATCCTATTGGAATACTATTGGACTACTTCTATCCTATTGGAAATGAGTCCTATTGGACCCTATAGGTTTTTGATAAGACTTGTAGTTTTTTGTCACCCCAATCAGAATACAATTAGAACATTTTTTACTTAAAAGGATACTTCGGCATTGTGGCAATTATGCCCATTATCTTATTTCCCAGTGTCAGATGAACTTGTGGATACCATGTTTATGCCTCTGTGTCCAGTATGAAGAAAGTTAGGGGTATTTTAACGAGCCAATGCTAACTAGCGTTAGCACAATGACTGGAAATCTATGGGTATCTGCTAGCAAGCATAATAGACAAAACCTATCAGTGTGCTGGAGTGCAGTGTAGCGGTCTAAGCTCCCGCCTACGAACCACGGGTTTGAGCCACAGCTCGGGTCAACTGTCTCTTCCCTTCTACACCTGTCTTCCTATTTGTCAAGTAAAAAGAACAATAAAGTAACTCCGGACTCAAAAATAAACATTTTACTGAAGCAAAAATAATGTTTTGGGGAAAAAAATAGATTTTGTCCCAGTTGGTATTAGATAGAACGTCGCAGCCCTACCCTCCAGTTGGGTAAAATAACCTGTGCTACCAGCCATGAGAGTGAGTGTTAGCTAGCTACCGACCGGAACATTAAAATAGCCAATACCAACAACACAAACAAATGAACTCAGTGCAGCTCCTTCCAATAGGTTGCTTTCCCTTTAATTCCCATTTAAATAGCCAGCATCAGCTGCGCAAAAAGGGGGTTGTGATGGAGACGTGAAGGAGGATGTGAACCCTCAGTTCCCGACGCTTCTCTATTCCGTTGTTTTGTTGCCGTTAAACGTGTTTTGTAGCCTAATAGAGTTGACCCAAGATCGGGTCCACTCTTTGCGTCCGTGGACTACACCTCTCCGTGGCCTTTCTCCGCTGGAGATCTATTGGCGGATTGGATTGTCTGACTGACTGACTACCACCTTTTTGTATACGGTATTTCATTTGTTTTGATGTCATGTATACGGTGATGATTTATGTAGTTAGTTGTAGTTGAGGACTTAGTAAGAGTTGATATGCTTTAAAGTTCTGTGGTAAAATAATTGTTATATGGATTGTAATGATTAATACTGGGTTTACGCTACACTGAATGAACCGACAAACATTGCGTGACTAAGGTCACGGGAGTTCCCTGAACTCCTTTACCGGGCTGGACTCTTTTTAAGCCCGAGGTACAGGACATTTCTAGAAGAACCAGAACTCATTGTTATATTATTATATGTGTGTGTAATCATTGATGTTGCTAATACAACCCACGCAAAAGAATAGTTGTTTTGGAAGTTATTTCCAATGTTTTAAGGGTTTATGAAAAGTTTATTTCCATCCTGACTTTTACATAAGTCCTTTGTATTGGTGTAGACTTGACGGACCAGATGGGACTCATTCCCTCCCAAACTAAAAGGAGAAACCAATGTTTTCTCTGGTAGGCACAACCTACCTGGCACCCCTATCAATAATATCAAGTCAAAACCGTTACAGCGTGTGTTTGTGACGTCTGTCTATAACCATGAGAGAAGACAAGACAAGCAGCAGTGAGTGACTGACATGACCATCCATTCCCTACAGGGACTCGACATATCTCCAGTAGCCATTGTATCTTGTGGTCTAATCCATCTACTGTAGAGGGTCTACACCCTACACATATAGCCTCCACAGAGACACAATCACACCACATTTCACCGACATCAGATAGGATGTTGAAAATCTGTGGTGGTGAATGTAGCAGTATTTTCATTGCAGTGGGAGAGGGTGTAAGCCTTATATTTTGTCACAGATTCTCCAGAAAGGAGAAGAAATTAGAAGAGGATATGAGAAGAGAAGAACAGAACCGAAGAAAGAGATGTGAAAAGAAAAGAAGAGAAGACGATAAGAGAAGAGAAAAGTGTAAATGTAGGCCAGTGGGTATATCCCCTGTCTTCTCATTAGGATTGAAATTGATATTTCTGCCTCATCAATTAGGGAAGCTTCAAGAGCAATGTAGACTTCATCGCAACATTTCCATTATGGGAAAACCACGGCAGGCTGGAGCCCTATAAATGACTGTATTTAGGTAGTTCTCTCTCTCTCACACACACACGCACACGTGCACATGCACACCATGAAAAGTGCATTCATTTTGTCTGAAGACATCTTTTACCCCAAATCCATTGATCCAAAATATACGTTTACTGTGAAATATAATGTGAACATGAATTAAATCATCAAAAACAGCAGAATGAAATCTTCTCAATTTTATTATTTTAACAACCAAGATACATGTTTCAAAATATCCCTTTGAATGAAATATGATGCAGTATTGTAAACTACAGTACACTATTATACCTTTATTTCAACAAGGAACACAGACTGAGACCAAAGACTCTATTACAGCATGTACATGTTTACACATACAGTTTAGGTACAATTATCAAAAAAATAAACAAGATAAACAAAATGATCACAATGATCATTTTATTTTAATAAATAAAAAACAAAAACAAACACCCAGGTTATTCTACTAACAGCACAATAACTTGCATTACCCAAAACAGTTATAAGCAATAAAAAAATAAAAATGAGCAAGGGGGACAAGAGTCTCAAGTTTAAGTTTAGTCTGCAGGCTATTCCATAGGCAAGGAGCGTAAACAGGGAAAGGCAGCCATACCCAACTCTGTGGAAATCACATTGGCCTCAAGTGTAATCCATGCTTGAGACCTGGTTTTAGGAATTCTAATTCTAATATTGATGAGTGATGATAAATAAGAAGGTAGCTTATTCAGTAGTGTTTTATAGACAAACACGAGAGCATGTTGTTCTCGTCTCCCGGACAGCGAAGTCCAACCCACATTATGATATAAAACACAGTGGTGAGTTCTGTTATTTTCACTTTAGGCAATACACTTGCACTACCTATTAAATGAGCTGGTCCCCGGTGTGATCAAAAGTGTGATCATTAAAGACCTCTTTCACAATCATTGATGCAAAAAAGACGTGTTGTAAGAGGGTGCGTAACTGGCGGCAGGGAAGTCAGGCGCAGGAGAACAAAACTGGGTAATCAACGGAACAGTTTTATTCATAAAATCACCGGAAATCAGAACCACAAACAAATGGGTACAAAACCCGTCGCGCCCCAGAGAAAATGTGCACATGCACTTACAATAAACAATTCCGCACAAAGACATGAGGGGAACAGAGGGTTAAATACACAACATGTAATGGAGGGAATTGGGACCAGGTGTGTGGGAAGACAAGACAAAACAAAAGGAAAATGAAAAGTGGATCGATGATGGCTAGAAGACCGGCGATGCCCACCGCCCGATCGCCACCCGAACAAGGAGAGAAACCGACTTCGGCGGAAGTTGTGACCCGTACTGTTCAGATGTAATTACAACATAGACGTGCTTTAATCAAATGAAACAAATTAAATAAACATCATGTTTAGCAAGCAGTAGGTTGCATCAAGCCTGTCTTGAGCATTTGGCCACAGGTTGTCATCGATCTCACAGTAAATGTCCTCATTGTTCATGCACCTGGGGACAAACTGTTTGGCATGGTGAATCCAAGCCTGACATAGGTCTGGACTGATGTCATTGTATGCCTCATCCATGGCCTGAAGGAGGGTGGTACGCAAATGGGGATTGCAATCATACATCCTCCACCTGTATAATAATCATGTATTTTACAGTATTGTATTGTAGTGATCCTGTACGTGACTCAGTTTGTAAAGGCATGGCACTAGCAACACCAGAGTTATGGGTTCGATTCCTACTGGGGTCACATATGAAAATGTGCGGACTCACTGTTGTCACTTTGGATAAAAGCGTCTGCTACGTAAATTGCATGTATTATGGTATTACAGTACTGATTTGGCCAATGCAATTTTAGTGCGAATCCCACCCCAGCAACTTCATTTTGGATACATGGTTTATTGTACAGGGGATGTTTTTGTTACATACAGTACATCTCTAATTTTGGCAAAGCAGAATTTTTAAAACTTACTGTGAATTAAAATGAAAGTAGTAATCATCAAAATTGTACATTACAGTAAATATTATAATTTATATGTTTCTACTTTACAACAGACACATATTTTCATTATGTAGTTCTCAAAATCTGTAGTAGACAAACCAGTTTAATATATATATAGATTTACCAAACGGTTTAGTGATTATTAATTAAGAGCAGTAAGATTAAGTAATAGTCAAATGTATTTAACAAATGAGAAGAGAATCATATCAAAAGTAATGTGAGCATTGCGAAAGTCAATTACTTTATGTGAACATGTATTGCAATGGCAAAAATGTATTTCTAGATGAAACACTGATTAAGTTTGGTTAAAAAGTGATAGTATGATTCTGTGTGTTGTACTTAATCAATTGAACATGTGTTTAGAGTTTTGACACAACTGCCTTTTTGATGATCTGTTTTGAGTTCTGTCCTAAGAGTGGTGAAAATGTACATCATACTGTTGAACATTGCACCAAAGTAATTGAAAAACTGTAAGCTTTGTAATTACATCCATGTTGATTATAATTTTCCAGTTAGGCACACAACATGTGTTGTGTGGGCCCTGGTCATAAGTAGGGCACTATATAGGGAATAGGGTGCTATTTCAGACGCAGTAAGCTGTGTGCATCATACATAACACTTCCTTTGCGGTTTATATACAAAAAGTATTCATAACGGCATATATAAAAGCACTCATAACAACATACATGAAGCATTAATAGCACATTCCTGAAGGTGTAGTAACATTTAGTAGACCATAGATAGAGAGATCTATGTTTGGTAACCTCTCAGTGAACCACCATACTCTAACAGCAGAATCAGTCATATCCAGTTCAGTGATCTGGTCTGTGCCAGAGCTCTCAAGGAATGTCTCAGAGTCAGATTAGGGTTCGGGTGGGCAGTATTAACTATGAGATTTGAGATAGATTACAGCTGGGGTGTTTCTCAGACAGAGCGAGCGAGAGAGAGAGAGCTGTAGATTTCATTGGGTGATTGTGGCACATTAGTGGAGTTTGAACCTGGGTCTCCTGCTTGCCGCAAAGACTGTGTTAGCTTGCTGAGCTAAAGCCAAGGCATTAGCTTAGGGGGCTAACGCAATTTCATAGATCTGAGGTACTCATCATCACGTGAGCGTAGTTGATCGATTCACCGGGTTACCTGTGGGTGTAAGTCCATTGAGAAACATCATAGGGGACTGACACACTGAAGCAGCTCAGCTCTGCTCAGAATGCGATTTCTAACACATTAGTGGGGTGAGGGCTTTGGCCGTTGAGAAACATGGCTGTGAGGCTATAGGGCAGTGTCCTCCAACCCTTTCCTCAAATACCCCAGCTAGAACAGCAGTGAGTGACTGACTCCATTCCCTACAGAGGGTCAACATATCTGCAGGTAGCCTGGTGGTGAGAGCGTTGGGCCAGTAACTGAGAAGTTGCTGGATTGAATCCCCAAGGTGAAAATCTGTCATTCTGCCCCTGAACAAGGCAGTTAACCCACTGTTCCCCGCTAGGCTGTCATTGTAAATAATAATCTCTAGTAGCCATTGTATCTGGGGTCTAATCCACCCACTGTAGAGGGTCTATAGCCTCCACAGAGTTGCAATCACAGCCCATTTCAGCAACACCAGATAGGATGTTGAAAATCTGTGGTGGTGAATGTAGTAATACTTTCATTGCAGTGGGAGAAGGTATAAGCCTCATCTTTTTCACAGATTCTCCAGAAAGGAGAAGGGGAGAAGAGAAGAAAAGAGTGCAAATGTAGACCAGTGGGTATACCCCGTCTTCTCATTATCATTTAAATTGATATTTCTGCCTCATCAATTAACATAGAAGTGGCGCTCAGCTCCGAGATAAATATAGACTTCATGGATGGCAATTACAAGACAGTTGCCATTATGGGAAAAGCATGGCAGGCTGGAGCGCTATAAATGACTGTATTTAGGTAGTTCTCTCTCTCTCTCTCTCTCACACACACACACACACAGTATTTAGGTAATTTTCTAGTTAAGCTTTGTAATTATATCCATGTTGATTTTAATTGTCCAGGAAGGCACACAATGTGAAGCTGCTGTTTCATTTACTTTATTGCCTCGCAAATGGCACCCTATTCGCCACATAGTGCACTACTTAAAAGTATGTACCAAGCTGTGTGCATCTGGTGGCTAAACCACCTACGATCCTGTTCAGTTGCAGTTTTATCCTTTCCATAATAGCGTGAAATCTTACATCTTGAGTGATAAATAACCGTTTAAGCTAGTCTTTTATTAAAGCTAGTCTTGATGAAGCTAGTCTTGATGAAGCACTGTAGTCCAAAACACTTCCTTTGCATTTTATTTACATAAATCATTCATAACAGCATATACACTGACTGTACAAAACATTATGAACACCTGGTCTTTCCATGACAGACTGACCAGGTAAATCCAGGTGAAAGCTATGGTCCCTTATTGATGTCAATTGTGAAATCGACTTCAATCAGTGTAGATGAAGGGGAGGAGACAGGTTAAAGAAGGATTTTTAAGCCCTGAGACAATTGAGACAATTGAGACAACTCAAAACAAGGAAGGTGTTTTAATGTTTTGTACACTCAGTGCATAAAAGCATTAAGAAGCAGTAACATTTAGTAGATAGACTATCGTGGTTCACTAAGAGGTTAACATCAGAATTAGTCAGATCCAGTTCCGTGATCTGGTCTGTGCCAAAGCTCTCGAGGAATGTCTCAGAGTCAGATTAGTGTTTGGGTGGGCATCGGTATTAACTATGAGATTTGAGACAGATTATAGTGGACTAACTGCGTGACACACTGGGCATTTCTAAGAGAGAGAGAGAGAAAGAGAAAGGAAACGGGGGATTTAGTTGGGTGAGTGAGGTGCATTAGTGGAGTTTGAACATGAGTCTCCAGTGTCAAATCAAATCAAATGTTATTTGTCACATGGGCCGACGACAACAGTGAAATGCGTACTCACAAGCCCTTTAACCAACGATGCAGGTTTGAGAAAAATACCTAAAGAAAAATAATAAATAAAAGTACAAAATAATTCAACAAATTCATTAAAGGGCTCCTGAGTGGTGCAGTGGTCTAAGGCACTGCATCTCAGTGCAAGAGGTGTCACTACAGTCCCTGGTTTGAATCCAGGCTGTGTCACATCTGGCTGTGATTGGGAGTCCCACAGGGTGGTGCACAATTGGCCCAGCATGGTCAGGGTAGGCCGTCATTGTAAATAGGAATTTGTTCTTAACTAACTTGCCTAGTTAAATAAAAGTTAATAAAATAAAAGGAGCATCAGTAAAATAACAATAGCAAGGCTATATACAGGGGGTACCGGTACAGAGTCAATGTGCGGAGGCACCGGTTAGTCGAGGTAATTGAGGTAGTACAGTATATACATGTATGTAGAGTTATTAAAGTGACTTATGCATAGATAAAAACAGAGTAGCTGCAGCGCAAAACAATGCTGTCTCATCATTGTTGGTGATCAGGCCAACCACTGTTGCCAAACTTAATGATGGTGTTGGAGTCGTGCCTGGCCATGCAGTCATGAGTGAGCATGGAGCACAGGAGGCCCCCGTATTGAGGATCAGCGTGGCGGATGTGTTGTTACCTACCATTACCACCTGGGGGTGGCCTGTCAGGAAGTCCAGTATCCAGTTGCAGAGGGAGGTGTTTAGTCCCAGGGTCCTTAGCTAAGTGATGAGCTTTGAGGGTACTATGGTGTTGAACGCTGAGCTGTAGTCAATGAATAACATTCTCACATAGGTGTTCCTTTTGTCCAGGTGTGAAAGGGCAGTGTGAAGTGCAATAGAGATTGCATCATCTGTGGATCTGTTGTGGTGGAAGGCAAATTGGAGTCTAGGCATTTTGGGTAATGGTGTTGATGTGAGCCATGACCAGCTTTTCAAAGCACTTCATGGCTACAGATATGAGTGCTACGGGTCGGTAGTCATTTAGGCAGGTGTTCTTGGGCACAGGGACTATGATGGTCTGCTTGAAACATGTTGGTATTACAGACTCAGACAGGGAGAGATTGAAAATGTCAGTGAAGACACCTGCCAGTTAGTCAGCACATGCCCGGAGCACACGTCTTGGTAATCCGTCTGGCCCTGCGGCCTTGTGAATGTTGACCTGTTTAAAAGGTCTTACTCACACAGGCTGCAGAGAGTGATCACGGTCTTCTGGAACAGCTGGTGCTCTCATGCACGTAGAAGTAATTTAGCTCATCTGGTAGCCTCGTGCCATTGGGAAGCTCGCGGCTATGCTTCCCTTTGTAGTCTGTAATGGTTTGCAAGCCCTGCCACATACAACGAGCGTCGGAGCCGGTGTAGTACGATTCAATCTTAGTCCAAATTGTCGCTTTGCCTGTTTGATGGTTCGTCGGAGGGCATAGCGGGATTTCTTATAAGCTTCCGGGTTAGAGTCCAGCTCCTTGAAAGTGGCAGCTCTACCCTTTAGCTCAGTGTGGATAATGCCTGTAATCCATGGCTTCCGGTTGGGGTATGTACGTATAGTCACTGTGGGGACAAAGTCATCGATGCACTTATTGATGAAGCCAATCTATGATGTGACAATATCTTGGTGTGTGTGTGTGTGTGTGTGTGTGGCTGTGTTGGCTGTGTATGTGGCTGTCACCAGTCAGCAGTGCAGGGGATGGAACACAGATCAACATTTGTGTTTCATTAGCCCCTTCCTTCCGCTCTGCATGCCTGCCACCCAACACAACACACATGCTGATAACTAACTCTCATTGGCTGCCCCCTTTGTACACACACACACACACACACACACACACACACACACACACACACACACACACACACACACACACACACACACACACACACACACACCAAGATATTGTCACACACATACATGCATCAAACACACACACACTTACTTAAATACACAAGACACAGTGGTTTCCGTACTTTGCCCTGGAGAGAGACAGGGCCCATGGAAGGAGGCGGCAGGGAGGGAGAGAGGGAGGAAGAGAGGGTAATTGTTGCTAAATCACAACTTCAGACTCAAGACTGGTGGGTGGGTGACAGGGACGGGGAAGGAGGGTACTGCCTGCTGCGTGACTGACTGTCTCTCTGCCTGCCTTTGTCTGTGTGTCTGTCTGACTTCTAAATTCCTGTCCTGTATTTTTACATGCATTTTCTACTATAACAATAGTAAATACATTCCACCTTCAAGCCCTTCAAGTGTGAGAGAACACACTCTCAGGTCAGTGAAAAAATATTACTGCAGATACAGAGGCGATACAAGCAGGTGCACCACATGTTTTCCCATTGACTATATATGTGAAAGTATAGGGTAAGTCTGATAACAAGGCTACAGGAAGGACTGGATTGTGAGACTCTCTCCCTCTCCATATCTTTCCCTCCATCTCTCCCTGCCTCCGCTACACCCCTCTCCCGCCACTCTCTCGCTCTCTGCTTCCCTAAACCTTTGTCCCTCTCTCTCCCTCCGTCTCTCCCTGCCTCCATTACACCTCTCTCTCTACTCTATATCCTTCCCTCCACCTCGCTCCCTCTCTCTCTGCCTCCATCTCTCCCTGCCTCCACTACACATCTCTCTCCCTCACTCTCTTGATCTCTCCTTCCCTCCACCTCTGTCCCTCTCTCTCCCTCCATCTCTCCCTGCCTCCACTACACCTCTTTTTCTCTCTCCCTCTCTCCCTTTTACACCAACTTAATAAGGAATTAGCAATGTACACTGTCAAGCTTTTTCTTCACCTTTTACATGTAAAGCATGACATCACAGAAGGTGCAGTGTTACAAAAAAAAAGTCAAATGTAAAGGCCAATAATCTCATCCTCAACCTAGAAGGTGGAAGTGTAGCTAGCTACTATCCCAGTCCCAAACCATCAAAAAGGGAACTTGGTCAGAGGAGTAATAATTAGGACAGACATTGTGCTTTCTTCCACTAATACTTCCAGAAGTCTCCCTGGGGTAGACAAGATAAATTATAAGCAGGGGAGAGACAGACGTGTCCCTATACAGGTAGTCAACCGACCTCATTCCTAAAGTAGCACAGAGCAGACCAGTCTGGCTCAGAGGGGTTGGAGCTCTTTTATGTCACACAGGCTCCCAATGAATGTGTCATGTATTGACGGTAGACCAGCGGTATTCAGATTTGACCCTACGGGGTCCGGGGTACTGCTGTTTTTCTGTTCTACCTGATAATTAATTGCACCAACCTGGGGTCCCAGGTCTAAATCGGTCCCTGATTAGAGGGGAAGAATTTAAAAAAGCAGTGGAACTGGCTTCAAAGTCCAGATTTTAATTTGAAGGGTATAGACACAGAGAAATACCATAGACTAAGCGGAGCACATTGGAGCTTTACTTAAGAATAAGAAATACTTTAGTACAGTAAAATGACCTGAAACATGTACAGACAGAAGACACTGAGCAGCTGCCTGCATTGTGAGCTGTCTGTACTGTGAGTGGCTGGGATACTGCTGCGGCAGGGGGGAGGCAGGCGGGCGGGCAGGCAGGCTCTGACCCATCTCAGTTGTGACCTTGATTTGAGCTCAAATGGGGCTCCTGTGCTGTGTGGCCTCCTCCTCCTCCTGTGGGGCACGCTCGCATTGTGTGACAAAGAATGGCTGCCAGTTGACTGCGTCTGGGCCACTTCTACCCTAGAGAGAGAGAGAGATCGGTGAGAAATGTCAGTGGTGTTTAGGAAATAGCCTTGCTGTCACCTACAGTACTGCATCACAGCTTCTCAGTGACTGTTATGAGACTGTGGCTGACTGGCTGCTTCACCAAAGACAGGGGCACGGAAGGGTTTACAAGGTTAGAGCACTGGGCTATCACTCTCTGTCTTTTGTAGCCAATCAGACTTCTGCCCTGCAACTAAATAATATTATTCTGCAATAAAGATATAATTACTTGTGAAGAAATATAATGATCTCACATAAACATTTGGAAGAAAACATCAGCTCAGTTGCATGCCAGACCATATAGCCCTGGCACCCTCTACATAACAAATGATGATGATTACTTTAGGAGGGTGGCTGTGTTCGTAGGGGGTAGGATAGATGGGCTAGGGGATAGAGGGAGACCTGCTACCTCTATATTCATGAAATACCCACCATCAGTACTGACGGTGCAAAGCGCAGCTGGCAGCCTCTGTGTGTGCTCCGGCTGCATGGTAAGTAGCCCCTGTTGTATACTCATCTGCCCCTGATTCAATTACACACAGCCACTGCTTTGGTTGAATATTAATATGAGGCCTAAACTTAATTTGTCTGCTCCCTCTTGGCAGCGGGGGAAACACGCCCATCTGCTGCAAGGGGGACTGTGTGTGTGTGTGAGTGTGCGTGCGTGCATGCAAGTATGTGTGTGTGAAGGGGAGGGGCGGTTATTCCTATTGTTTGGGTGATGGACACACAGGGACTTGTCGCCCCTGTCTGAGGAAGACAGATCAGTGTGTCAGAAGACAAAAGCTGGAGAGACCACAAAACAGAGAGACTGACGGAGAGACAATGAAAGAGAGAGGGACAAAGAAAGAGAGAGAGGGACCTACCCTTGGTCTCTGGACACTCCACAGAGAGACCGCAAACAGACAGAGAGAAGGAGAATGAAAAGAGATAGAGCGAGGGAGAGGAATAACAATAAGAGAGGTGGGAGCGAGAGAACAGAGAGAGAAAGAGAGAGAGAGAAAGAAAGAAAGAAAGAAAGAAAGAAAGAAAAGGGGAGAGAGCTGGGGTAGATTGTTAAATGCTAATTATCTGCTACATTATCTGTGCTATGGCTATTGTATTGTGCTGTGTATTATGAGTGTATTGTAGTTTCAGATTCTGACATCATTCCGGTATTATTCTTTCTGCTGATGTTCTATTTGTAGATCCACCCACACAATAATTCATGAATTCTGTGAGAAGCACATTATTCATGTCTAATTGGTATAAGATATGATAGCTCAGTTGGTCAAGCATGATGCTTGTGACACTAGGTTAGTGGGTTTGATTTCTGGGACCACCCATACGTAAAATGTTTTATCCATTCTTGACTGTAAGTCTCTTTCGATAACAGCATCTGCTAAATGGCATGCATTATATATGGTATATAATCCTTCCTCTCCATAGAATGATTATATTATAGAATTATAGGCTGAACAAGTCTGATTCATCTCCGAAGAGGAAGAGTCGAGCATGGGGGTGGGGGTGTCATTGCTCTCTGACATATTACCCAGGATCCTCTGAGAGAGAGAGAGAGAGAGAGAGAGATAGAGAAAGGCTGTGCTCTAGGGCTCTGACCTGACCTCTGAATCACCTCTCACAAAGAGCATGTCCTGACCTCTTAATCACCTCTCACAAAGAGCATGTTTGCCTTTTTCTGCTCTAAAAGGTCAAAGGCAGCAGGACTAAGAGGAACTATACAGAGAGAGAGAGAGATGAACGATGGGAGAGAGAGGGGAGGCTGTCTGCTCGGCTCTCATTATCTGTATCATGTGGGGCTGTGAGGTTGTGACACTGATGAATGCCAAGAGCTGCTTTACCTCACACAGGCTGCCTGCTTGTCATATTGAATCCATATATATATATATATATATATATAACTAAATAAATATAACCACCGCTCTTCTGCTGGGAGCTGATCTCTCTCTCTTTCTCTTCTTTTCTCTCTCTTTCTCTGTCTCTCTCTGTCTCCCCCCTCTCTCTCTCTGTATGCTGGGAGTGTTTGGTGCATGCTGGGAATTGTGTGAGCGAAGGAGTGCGTGTGTTGTGTAGAGGTGGATATTCAGAACTTTCTTTCGGTTTTCTCATTCTTGGTGGCATTTTTTGTTTTCTTTCTGTGCACGATTAAGGTTATTATTTTTATTTTTGTTGTGGTAGAATTAAGTATTTAGTTTTTCGTATCGAAATTACCCTGAGTTTGGCGGGGATGGCAGCCCGAAATGGGGATGCCGCCCCTGTCACTTCGGCACGGCTTTAGGTGTGTTACTGAAGCTACTGTCACAGAGGAGGAGTTTCTGGTCGCCGTAGGAGAGAAGGTAGGATATGAGAATGTTGCTTATGCGTTACGGATGAATAAAGCGGTGGTGGTACTTCTTAAAGAAGAGTGTCTTGTAGATCGGATGGTTGAGCATGGTGTACTTCTTATAGAAGTGTCTTGTTGATCAGATGGTTGAGCATGGTGTACTTCTTAAAGAAGAGTGTCTTGTTGATTGTATGGTTGAGCATGGCGTACTTCTTAAAGAAGAGAGTCTTGTAGATCGGATGTCGTTTCGGCGACAGGTGTTTATGTTTTTGGACTCACCGGAGCAGACTTTAGAGTCATCGTGTAAAATCAAGTATGACAATAGACTGTATATGGCTTATGCTAGTATGGGTAGTCAACAGTGTTTTGAGTGTGGGGATGTTGGTCATAACCGAGAGATGCTTGCCCGAAAAGGGAGAAGGCAAAGGGAGGGGCACAGGTGGTCATCGTAACGCATGGGTCCACTGATGTAGGGAGAGGTGTACCGACAGCGGTAGAGCAGCCACAAGCACCTGTTGCTGAGGAACAAGTTATCTGTGTTGAGGGCACAGAGTTGCAACTTGGAGATTCCCACTACGAGTGCTGGGGTACAGGAGGGGGTTCACGTGGAGCTAGGCTCCCAGGTAGTGGAGGAGATTCCCACTACGAGTGCTGGGGTACAGGAGGGGGTTCACGTGGAGCTAGGCTCCCAGGTAGTGGAGGAGATTCCCACTACGAGTGCTGGGGTACAGGAGGGGGTTCACGTGGAGCTAGGCTCCCAGGTAGTGGAGGAGATTCCCACTACGAGTGCTGGGGTACAGGAGGGGGTTCACGTGGAGCTAGGCTCCCAGGTAGTGGAGGAGATTCCCACTACGAGTGCTGGGGTACAGGAGGGGGTTCACGTGGAGCTAGGCTCCCAGGTAGTGGAGGAGATTCCCACTACCAGTGCTGGGGTACAGGAGGGGGTTCACGTGGAGCTAGGCTCCCAGGTAGTGGAGGAGATTCCCACTACGAGTGCTGGGGTACAGGAGGGGGTTCACGTGGAGCTAGGCTCCCAGGTAGTGGAGGAGATTCCCACTACGAGTGCTGGGGTACAGGAGGGGGTTCACGTGGAGCTAGGCTCCCAGGTAGTGGAGGAGATTCCCACTACCAGTGCTGGGGTACAGGAGGGGGTTCACGTGGAGCTAGGCTCCCAGGTAGTGGAGGAGATTCCCACTACGAGTGCTGGGGTACAGGAGGGGGTTCACGTGGAGCTAGGCTCCCAGGTAGTGGAGGAGATTCCCACTACGAGTGCTGGGGTACAGGAGGGGGTTCATGTGGAGCTAGGCTCCCAGGTAGTGGAGGAGATGCCTGGTACGAGTGCTGGTGTGCAAGTGTGGATTGTTGCTCAGCTGAGGAGGATGTTTTGATATGATAGCAGCTGGTGAGGACTCAATTTACGATCTAGAGGAGGTAAATGGTTTTCTGGATCAGACTGTATAGTGGATTTTACTGTTAATCGCACCGCTGAAGAACCTCACCTGCGGTCAGCCACTTGCCTGTCTGGCCTATTAACTGAGTTTGAGCTTTCTGATGTGTGGAGAGTAAGGAATGCAAAAGTTAGGCAGTACACATGGCTAAAAGTTAATGAAGGTCGTGTTAGTGCAGCAAGGTTAGACAGGTTGTATGTATACAGGTTGTAGCGATACTGTAGTAGGGTTGGAAGGTGTGCCATTACTCCTGTGGGTTTCTCTGATCATCATATTGTTACTGTTGATATCCACTTGTCCAGTCCACGAAGGTCATCACCTTACTGATATTTTAATGTTAAATTGTTACATGATGTCATGTTTTGTAAAAGGTTTTTGTTGTTTTGGGAAAAATTAAGGGTTACAAAAGGGAATTTTGAGTCCTTGAGACAATGGTGGGAGGTGGAAGACCCAAATATGATTATTTTGATAACATTATACTGCTCTGTCTCAAATTGAAGTTAAAGAGACTATCAAGGCTCTTGAACAGGACATCAAATCTATTGAATTGAAGCTGCTCACTCAGAACGACCCTGGACTAGTCATGAACTTACAGGACAAGAGACATGAACTGAGGTCGTTTCTGCATGAAAGAGTGAAGGGTGCTTTGATTAGGTCTCTTTTCGCTTCCCTCAAGGATATGGATGCTCCTAAGCGCTTTAACAAAAAAAAACCTAGGACCGTCGACATTGCAACGTAAACAGATTGTCTGCCTTTGTCTCCCTGATGGGAAGGTGACCACGGATGACAGTGAAATGCGTCAACATGCCGTGGATTTCTACTCGGCCCTCTATAAGGCGGAGGATTGTGACTCTCTCTGTACTGAACAGTTGTTACATGGTCTTCCTCAATTGGGACCTGAGCAGAGAGTCGCATTGGACTCTGACATTACACTGCAAGAGCTGACCACAGCAGTTATGCAGCTCTCAACAGGCCGAGCCCCTGGCATTGATGGTTTACCATCTGAGTTTTATAAGCACTTTTGGGGATCTATTGGGGAGGATTTTTATGTGGTGTGTGAATCTTTTCATGAGTGTTCTCTTCCTGTATCCTGTTAACGTGCGGTGCTTTCACTGTTGCCAAAAAAGGGGGATTTGGCTCTCATAAAAAAATGGAGACCTGTTTCTTTGCAGTGCGCAGAATACAAAATTACTCTAAATGTCTCTCAAACAGGTTGAAAGAGTATCTGGGATTATTGGTCCACAAGGACCAGTCCTACTGTGTACCTGATTGCTCTATCATTGATAACTTGTTTCTGATAAGAGATGTTTTAGACATATGTAAACTGTCTGATGTAAATGTGGGTTTACTTTCTTTGGATCAGGAGAAGGCTTTTGATCATGTGGACCACCAGTACTTGTTTAAAACGATGAAAACCTTTGGGTTTGGGGATGTTTTTTTGTCTTGGATGAATTTATTGTATGCTGGGGCCTTGTGTATGGTGAAGGTGGGGGGTGGTTTGAGTTGCCCCATCCCTGTCCTAAGAGGCATCAGGCAGGGATGCCCAATTTCAGGGCAGTTATATAGTCTGGCGATTGAACCAATGCTTTGTTTTTTAAGAGCGAAGCTTACTGGTTTCTCTGTGGCAGGTGTAATGAAGGGTCCCACGATAGCACTGTCTGTGTATGCAGAGGAAGTGACAGTTTTTATTACAGGGGGTGAAGATGTAAAGGTTCTCTCAAACGCTCTCTGGGGCAGAGATGGGTTTTTTTCTTGGCTCTGATGTCTTTCAGAAAAAGAACTGGAAGGGTGTAGTGGAGAAAGTGTGTGCCAGACTGTCAAGATGGAAATGGTTGCTGTCTTATAGGGGAAGGGTACTGGTAGCTAATAATCTTGCTGCCTCTACCCTGTGGCACAGACTAATGATTTTGCAGCCAACAAAGTGTCTGATACAAGAGCTCCAGAGGACCCTTGTCAATTTCTTCTGGTCTGGACAACACTGGATTAAAGCTGCAGCCCTGTACCTGCCACTGCAGATGGGTGGGCAAGGCCTGGTGGACATTTCCTCTAGGATCATGGCTTTCCGGCTTCAAGCAGCAGCATATACAGTGTTGTAATGATGTGCAAATAGTTAAAGGAAAAAAGGAAAAATGTTTGTTCCATGATGTTTGTTCTTACCTGGTTGCCCTTTTCTTGTGGCAACAGGTCACAAATCTTGCTGCTGTGATTGCACACTGTGGTATTTCACCCAATATATATGGGAGTTTTTCAAAATTTGATTTGTATATGAATTCTTTGCGTGTCTGAGGGAAATATGTGTTTCTAATATGGTCATACATTTGGCAGGAGGTCAGGAAGTGCAGCTCAGTTTCCACAACCTTTCTCAATAGCAAGGCTATGCTCACTGAGTCTCTGTTTCTTTCTCTCCCTACTACACATCACCACATCAAGTCTGTACAGTACAGTAAAGGCAAACTATGTTAGTATGTTAATGCTTTCTCTTGTGGTGTTATACTCAGTGGCAGCGATGTGTGCTTTGAGGCACTTCTGACTTCACAGGTTCTTTGCATTTCTTTGTTTTTGTTTAGCTTTTTGTTATCAGAATAAATGGTCTGATTACTGGTCTGCAAACCGTTGTGATTCCAGCGATTAGTAATTGGTTTGCATACAAATGGTGGTTGGCTGTAGGGGTCAGTTGACGTTCACATGATCTGCTTTGGTGGTGGGGAAGCATTGTGTGTGTGTGTCTGTATGTGTGTTGTGTGTGAGAGTGTGTGTTTCTCTGTGGCCAGGAAGTGTGTGTGTGTGTGTGTAAGGGGTAATTTAAATTGGGAACATGTGAGCGTATTTGGTTAGGAATCTGTGGCTGAAGGTTGGAGGGTATATGTGTGTCTGTATGCATGTGTGTATGCCTGCATGCGTCTGGGTGCATATGTGCCAGCATTTCGCTACACTCGCATTAACATCTGCTAACCATGTGTGCGTGTGTGTGCCTTTGTGTGTGTGTGTGTGTGTGTGTGTGTGCGTGTGTGTGACCCGGGGTTGAGCCTCAGTCTTTTTGAAAGGTAATGAGAACACAATCAAAAGACCCTCTCTCTCTCTGAGCCGGGACACAGGGGAAGCTGCATGTGGTGTAATTCCACTAATTGACTCTTGAACTGTTTGCTTTAGTTTGGGGGCTGGTTTTCACAGAGAGGCTCGTCTACCCCATACGCTCCTCCATAAGATCCTTAATGAGAGCTTGGCTTGCTAGAGTCTTCACTCTTCTTTATCTCCTACCTTCTCACCCTCTCTTTTTCTCTCGCTTGCTCTCTCTTTCTCTCCTCCTCCATTCTCTCTTCCTCTCTCCCCATCTCTCCTCTGTTTGTCTTTCCCTCTCACAGTTGAAGAAGGCGTCCTCTGGCAATGGGGGTCTCCATGGAGATGTGGAGCCCGGAACTGACACAGACCAAAAGCAGCTTTGCCGCCCTGGATCCAGAGGTTCCAGCGCCTTCGTCCTTGGTGGCATCCCAATCAAGATCGGATACGGAGGTACCTGTGTCTTCGTCCTCGGCTCTGTTTCCCTCTCCGGTGGCTTCTACCTCGTGTTCAGATCCTCGGAGCTCCCAGCCTCACCAGACAGTGAGGCTGCCTGAAAGACCGGCCCATTCAACATCACCAGCTGTCACCATAGGCAGCTCTATGGTGAGAAACATCTCGGTCCCCAAGGCAAAAACCCTGTGCTACCCAGGAGCACGAGTACAGGACATAACAAGGCTGCTTCTGACTGTTCTACCACAGATGCCGGGAGCTGACACTGTCGTAGTCCATGTGGGGTCAAACAACATCAGGAGGGCTAGCTCGGAACATTTGAAAATGGATTTGAAAGATTTTAGCATTAAAAGACTCCAAAAAACAGCCAATAACTTCAGGTCCAGAACCATCGTCGGGCCGCTGGTGTGAAAGATTCAGCAGACTGCTGGCATTACACATCTGGCTAAAAGATTATTGTAGCTCTGCTGGAGTCACTTTTATTGATAACTTTGACACCTTCTGGAAACAGAAAATACGCTACAGGAATGACTGAGTCCATTCAAATCATCTTGGCTGTCCACGCATTTCAGGGCTGCATTGAAAATGACTGGTAAATGATCCAAGACCAGCTCAGTTAATCGCTACTGTAATGGTTTTCTTGTGGGGAAAGAGAGGCGGACCAAAATGCAGCGTGGTTAGTTTTGTGCATCTTTAATAAAGATGAAAGTACTACAATTTACAAGGTGCGGACTCCGAACGCACAACCTAAACCTATAGGGGAGGGTCTGGGTGGGCATCTGTCCGCGGTGGCAGCTCTGGCGCTGGACGTGGACCCCACTCCATAATTGTCTTAGTCCCCCTCCTTAGCGTCCCTTGAGTGGCGACCCTCGCCGCTAACCTTGGCCTAGGAACCCTAACAACGGGCCACACTGGACTGAGGGGCAGCTCCGGACTGAGGGGCAACTCGGGACCGAGGAAGCTCAGGACTGAGAGGAAGCTCAGGACTGAGAGGAAGCTCAGGACTGAGAGGAAGCTCAGGACTGAGAGGAAGGTCAAGACTGAGAGGAAGGTCAAGACTGAGAGGAAGCTCAGGACTGAGAGGAAGCTCAGGACTGAGAGGAAGCTCAGGCAGGTTGATAAATCGAGCAGATCCTGGCTGGCTGGTGGTTCCGGCAGATCCTGGCTGGCTGGCGGTTCCGGCAGATCCTGGCTGGCTGGCAATTCTGGCAGATCCTGGCTGAATGGAGGATCCTGGCTGACTGGCAGATCTGGAAGATCCTGGCTGACTGGTGGATCCTGGCTGACTGGCGGATCCTGGCTGACTGGCAGTTCTGGCAGATCCTGGCTGAATGGCGGATCCTGGCTGACTGGCAGTTCTGGCAGATCCTGGCTGAATGGCGGATCCTGGTTGAATGGCAGATCCTGGCTGACTGGCGGATCCTGGCTGACTGGTGGATCCTGGCTGACTGGCGGCACTGGCGGCGCTGGGCAGACTGGCGGCACTGGCGGCGCTGGGCAGACTGGCGGCACTGACGGCGCTGGACAGACTGGCGGCGCTAGGCAGACTGGTGGCAATGGGCAGACTGGCGGCGCTGGGCAGACTGGCGGCGCTGGGCAGACTGGCGGCACTGGGCAGACTGGTGGCACGGGGTAGACTGGCGGCGCTGGGCAGACTGGCGGCACTGACGGCGCTGGGCAGACTGGTGGCGCTGGGCAGACTGGCGGCGCTGGGCAGACTGGCGGCACTGACGGCGCTGGGCAGACTGGCGGCGCTGGGCAGACTGGTGGCACTGGGCAGACTGGCGGCACTGACGGCGCTGGGCAGACTGGCGGTGCTGGGCAGACGGGTGGCTCAGGCGGCGCTGGGCAGACGGGTGGTTCAGGCGGCGCTGGGCAGACTGGCGGCGCTGGGCAGACTGGTGACACTGGGTAGACTGACGGCACTGGGCAGACTGGCGGCGCTGGGCAGACGGGTAGCTCAGGCGGCGCTGGACAGTGAAGCTCTGGCGCCTCTGGACTGAGGGGCTCTGGCGCCTCTGGACTGAGGGGCTCTGGCGCCTCTGGACTGAGGGGCGGAAACTCTGGTAGCGCCGGACAGGCGGGAGCACCTGTGTTGATGGAACGGAGAGACAGCCTGGTGCGGGGTGCCGGCACTGGTGGTACCGGGCTGGGGACACACACCTGAGGGCGAATGCCTTGCATACTACGCCAAATCAACTCCTCTCTCTCTTCACACTCCCCCAATTCTATTAACATCTCCTCGTCTCCCATCCGCTCACTCCATTCTGTCCAGTAACTCCTCGACCCTCTCAGACTCAGCCCTCAGCTTCACCGATAGCTCCGATAACATCCATGGCTCCTTACAGTTAACAGGGGAAGTTGGCTCAGGTCTGGCTCCTGCCTCTGCCACACTCTCCCTGTGCCCCCCCTCCCAATACATTTTTGGGGGTGCCTCTCGGGCTTCCAGCCACTCTGCCGTGCTAGCTCCTCATAATGCCGCCTCTCTGCTTTCGCTGCCTCCAGCTCGGCTTTGGGGCGGCAATATTCCCCTGGCTCTGCCCAGGGTCCTTTCCCGTCAAGGATCTCCTCCCAAGTCCACTTCTCCAAATAGTGCAGCCTCTCCCACTGCTGCTGCTGCTGTTGCTTCTGCTGCTGCTGCTTCTCCTGCTGCTGCTTCTGCTGCTGCTGCCTCTGTTTACCACGCCGCTTGGTCCTTGGTTGGTGGGTAATTCTGTAATGGTTTTCTTGTGGGGAAAGAGAGGCGGACCAAAATGCAGCGTGGTTAGTTTTGTGCATCTTTAATAAAGATGAAAGTACTACAATTTACAAAACAAGAAATGTGAAAAAACCAAAACAGTCCTATCTGGTGCCACAAACACAAAGACAGGAACAATTACCCACAAAACCCAACACAAAACAGGCTACCTAAATATGGTTCCCAATCAGAGACAATGACTAACACCTGCCTCTGATTGAGAACCATATCAGGCCTAACATAGAAATGGACAAACCAGACACACAACATAGAATGCCCACCCAGCTCACGTCCTGACCAACACTAACACAAGGAAAACACACACGAACGATGGTCAGAACGTGACAGCTACCATTGTGACAATGAGTCGTCATAATGCTGCATCAAATTTACATGATCTTAGGGGCATTGGCAAACACAATGTAAGTAATTTAATTTATGTACCCCTAATTGCACCCAATACATCTGTTTATCCTACAGCTAATGTAAGCAGTAATCATGATCCTAGAAACTAGAGTTACACTGTTAGTGTAATGAATACTCTGGGAAAAAAAGGTGTAGATTCACGCGCAGAACGTGGCAGGTGTTAATTTTGCCTTCGATGAAGGCAGGAATCGTGGTCACAGGCAAGCAATGGTCATACACAAGTAGGTGAATCAAAACTAGGACTGAAAGCTATAACTGGTTCTCACAAACGAGCTAGGAAAAGGCTTAGTAGAGTCAAAATGAATACCTCACAAAGGCACAAACAGAATGAACTGAACTAAATAAGGAGCTGATGAGACCAGGTGAGTAACCAACACAGGTGAAAATAATGAACAAAAATGAAAGACAGGGCTACGTTCAAGAACACAAAGAAACAGGGCTATGTTCAAGAACACAATGAATCAGAACACAAGGTTGACTAAGAAAATAAATACAGAACCTTACTGTTAGCACTGAGGCAGTGTGCAATAGTAGGAAGACCACTTTATGCAGCTCACCCTGCACTATCAGCTCCAATATAAATAACATGAGTAAGTCTACCTCTGATGAGCTTCCCAGTAAGCATTAAAGACAATCAAGCAACCCAGAAAAGTGCTAAAAATAGCCCATATTAACATATGTAGCCTAAGAGACAAGGTACATGAAGTTCATAACTTACTTGTAACAGATGACATTCATATTCTGAAACTCTGAAACTCACTTAGATAATACCTTTGATGATACAGTGGTAGCAATACATGGTTACAACATCTATTGAAAAGACAGAAATGGAGGCGGTGTTGCGGTCCATATTCAGAACCATATTCCCGTTAAGCCATATTCCCGACGATCTAATGTTAAATACTGCAGAAGTAATATGGCTAAGTTCATCTGCCTCACCTAAAGCCCATTCTTGTGGGAAGCTGCTATAGTATAGACCACCAAGTGCTAATAGTCCGTATCTGGATAATATGTGTGAAATGCTTGATAATGTATGTGATATCAGCAGATAAGTATATTTTCTGGGTGATTTAAATATTGACTGGCTATCATCAAGCTGCCCACTCAGGAAAAAACTTCAAACTGTAACCAGTGCCTGCAACCTGGATCAGGTTGTCGGCCAACCTATTTACAAACAGCACAATAATTAAATCATCAATCATCAATCATGTATTGATCACATCTTTACTAACACTGCAGATATTTGCTTTACAGCAGCATCCAAATCCAAATCTATAGGATGTGATCACAATTTATACCTTCATTTAACTAGGCAAGTCAGTTAAGAACAAATTCTTATTTTCAATGACAGCCTAGGAACAATGTTCAGGCACAGAAGGACCTTGTCAGCTTGGGGATTCGGTCTTGCAACCTTACGGTTACTAGTCTAACACTTTAACCACTAGGCTACCTGCCGCCCCATAATATAATAGCCATATCTAGGAAAACCAAAATTCCAAAGGCTGGGCCAGATATAGTGTATAAGAGGTCATACAAGAAGTTTTGTAGTGATTCATATGTTGATGTAAAGAATATTTGCTGGTCTAAGGCGTGTAATGAGGATCAACCAGACGCTGCACTTGACACATTTATGAAACTACTTATTCCAGTTACTAATAAACACGCAGCCATTAAGAAAATTATTGTAAAAACTGTTCTATCCCCTTGGATTGATGAGGAATTGAAAAATGACCGTAGAGAGCGTTTTATGACTCTATTTTGGTTTGGTCAGGGTGTGATTTGGGTGGGCAGTCTATGTTCTATGTTCTATGATTTTCTATTTCTATGTGTTTGGCCGGGTGTGGTTCTCAATCAGAGGCAGCTGTCTACCGTTGTCTCTGATTGAGAACCATACTTAGGTACCCTTTTCCCCCACCTGTTTTGTAGGAACTTTGTTAACTATGACTTTGTTCAGTGCACATAGCCCAAAGCTTCACGGTTTGGTTTTGTTCTTTGTTTTGTCGGCGTCATTTTTAATAAAGAGAAAATGTACGCTTACCACGATGCACCTTAGTACAGTCCTTCAGCCAGCTATGACAATGGTTGAGAGGGACGAGGCAAAAGGTATGGCAATTAAGTCTGGCAGACCAACTGATTGGCAAACGTACTGCAATTTAAGAAGTCATGTGACTAAACTAAATAAAAATAAACTGCACTATGAAACCAAGATAAATTATATAAAGAATTATAGTAAAAAACTTTGGGGCACCTTAAATAAAAGCTTTGGAAAAAAGCCAACTCGGCTCCTTCATTTATTGAATCAGATGGCTCATTCCTCACAAAGCCCACCGATATTGCAAACTACTTTAATAACTTTTTCATTGGCAAGATAAGCAAATTTAGGGATGACATTCCAGCAACAAACGCTGACACTACACATCCAAGTATATCGGACCAAATTATGAAAGAAAATGTTGTACTTTTGATCTCTGTAAAGTCAGCGTGAAAGAGGTGGAAATATTATTGTTGTCTATCAACAATGACAAGTCACCGGGGTCTGACAATCTGGATGGAAAATGACTGAGGATAACAGCAAACGATATTGCCACTCCTGTTTGCGACATCTTCAATTTAAGCCTACTAGAGAGCGTATGCCCTCAGACCTGGAGGGAAGCTAAAGTCATTCCACAGCCCCCCCTTTACTGACTCAAATAGCTGACAAATCAGCCTGTTACCAACCCTTAGTAAACTTATTGAAATAATTGAGTTTGACCAGATACAATGCTGGTCAATAAACGAATTGACAACATAATTTCAACATGCTTATAGGGAAGGACACTCAACAAGCACAGCACTTATACAAATGACGGATGATTGGCTGAGAGAAATTGATGATAAAATTATTGTGGGGGCTGTCTTGCTAGACTTTAGTACAGCTTTTGACATTATTGATCATAGTCTGCTGCTAGAAAAACGTATGTGTTATGGCTTTACACCCCCTGCTTTAATGTGGATAAAGAGTCACTTGTCTAACAGAACACAGAGGGTGTTCTTTAATGGAAGCCTCTCAAATGTAATCCAGGTAGAAGCAGGAATTCCCCAGGGTAGCTGTTTAGGCCCCTTGCTTTTTAAATTTTTACAAACGACATGCCACTGACTTTGACTAATGCCAGAGTGTCTATGTATGAGGATGACTCAACACTATACACATCAGCTACTACAGCGAATGAAAAGACTGCAACTCAACAAAGAGCTGCAGTTAGTTTCATAGTGGGTGGCAAGGAATAAGTTAGCCCTAAATATTTCTAAAACTAAAAGCCTTGTATTTGGAACAAAACACTCCCTAAACCCTAAAACTCAACTAAATCTTGTTTTAAATAATGTGGAAATTGAGCAAGTTGAGATGCCTAAACTGCTTGAAGTAACCTAGATTGTAAACTGTCACGGTCAAAACATATTGATGCAGTTGTAGCTAAGATGGGGAGAAGACTGTCCAAAATAAAGCGATGCTCTGCCTTCTTAACAACACTATCAACAAGGCAGGTCCTACAGGCCCTAGTTTTGTCGCACCTTGAGTACTGTTCAGTCGTGTGATCAGATGCCACAAAAAAGGACTTAGGAAAATTGCAATTGGCTCAGAACAGGGCAGCACGGCTGGCCCTTGGATGTACACAGAGAACTAATATTAATAATATGCATGTCAATCTCTCCTGGCTGAAAGTGGAGGAGAGATTGACTTCATCACTACTTTTATTTATGAGAGGTTTTGACATTGTTGAATGCACTGAGCAAGTCTGTCTAAACTACACAGCTCGGACACCCATGTATACCCCACAAGACATGCCACAAGAGGCCTCTTCACAGTCCCCAAGTCCAGGACAGACTATGGGAGACACACAGTACTACATAGAGCCATGACTACATGGAACGCTATTCCACATCATGCAACTGACACAAGCATTAAAATTAGATTTAAAAAACAGATTAAAAAAACACTGTGAAGCAACACAAACATTGGCGCACACACACACACACACACACACACACACACACACACAAGATAACATACACACTACACATACACATACACGGATTTAGTACTGTAGATATGTGGTAGTGGTGGAGCAGGGGCCTGAGGGCACAGTGTGTTGTGAAATCTGTGAATGTTTCGTAATGTTTTTAAAATTGTATAAACTGCCTTAATTTGAATTTAAATTTTGCTTGCCCATGAAGAATAGCTTCTGCTTTGGCAGCTGCTAATGGGGATCCATAATAAATACAAATACATGTACAAACGCATCAACTAGTGTACAGTAAACAATCACAGCATCATCAAATAACCTAGCCTAGCCATTTACCTTCCATTAGGTTCTCGCCCCATTCCGGTGTGTGTTAGACCGGGCATAAGCCAAGCCTACAGTCCTGCAATAACAGAAAGCTGTGTATGTTTGCATGCCTTTACAGCATGTTAATCCTTGGCTTTGAGGAGGAATTTAATTAGCACCTACTGGAATACACTCTACATTTCTAAACGTCTTGTGCACACAGCAGGGCAGGAGTGTGATGTCTGTTACAGTACAGAGCCAGCTCTCTCACAGATGTGGTTTTCCTGACCACTCTGGGTTACTCTGTACATTTTGATATCTGCTCAATCATATTTAATAGCATATTTAACATGTCACTGAAGAGGATGACATAATGTGTTAAATTTTCACAGACGGATCAATAATCCAGTCAGTGATGACACTGATGACCTATTATGATAAGCAATTTTCTGATTGATTTAGACCACTAATTATGACAACAATAACTCATTAACTGTGCTTGATGCAACACATTGTAAGCAACAATATAGCAAGACGGGATGCACACACAGCATATTGCTCCTAGTTTTCAAGCAATGTAAACCGATGCATTGTATTTGGTAACTGCTCTAAGAAAGCAGAAAACAGAACCCACCAAATTACCTTGAACAATGATAGGAAAGGAAAGGTACATTTACCGGACCACTGTTACCGAGATCTCCAACAGAACAGGCCTCCACTGTTCAAAAGACACACATTCCGTTCAAAAATAGTTCACAGCAGAACACATAAGGGTGTGTGTGTGAAGCACAATTTGTGTGTGTGTGTGTGCCTGCACGTGCTTGCGCATCAAGCACAGTGAGTGAGTGGATCAGTGGAGATCCAACTCCATCTGGCGCTCATAATAAAGTGTGTCCTCTAAAGGACCTTGATCTAGAACGTGGAACCGTTCTCCTCCTCTTACCTAGAACATCCCCAGGACGCTCTGGAACCATTCTCCTCCCTTCAGTACGTCAGCAATGTCAAATGCGACACTAAAATATGACTGATTTCAGTGTTGTTGGTTTGAGGCGGTCAGAGCAAGATGCTGACTCGCCCTAATGCTTTCTCCCAGCCTTCAGAGAGAGAGAAATTGAGGGGGAGAAAAGGGAGAGACACAAAGAGGGGAGAGAGAGAGAGAGGGATTGAGAGAGAGACAGAGAGAGAGAGAGAAGGAAGGAAAGAAGGAAAGAAGGAAAGAAGGAGTGAAAGAAAAAAAGAAAAGGAAAGGCACAATAGTCAGACCATTGTTATCTCAAGTGGAATTATGCTGATGTAAAAACAAACCATGTCAAAAATCTGAACCTCCACGTTCCTGACACCATGAAGAACCCAAGCTAGACAATGCACCACAGTGTGGAGTGAGACCCAGTGGAAGACCGAAGGACCCACTGGTGCACTCAAGCCGACCCCAGGCTTGGGCAGCCATCTCTGGGGAAGCCTGCTCCCACATCAGGCCTACCACCTCCAGACCCAGAACCAGACCCAGAGTCGGCCCAGGGTTAGGGTGTGCGTCTGAAATGGCATCCTATTCCTTGTATAGGGCACTATATTTCACCATAGCCTCTTGGACACTGGTCAAAAGTAGTGCACTAAATAGGGAAGAGGGTGCAATTTGGGATTCAGACAGAGTGAGAGGCATCCCAGCCAGGGTTGGGGCTAGGCTTTGTTTCCAACGCGTGGCTGGAGCAAAGCCACTGACTGAGCCACCTCACAATCCACCTCACCTCGGCTCCAGCTGCAACATTGAGCCGCCTGACCCCAGGCCCCAGCTTCTGTCCACCAGCCCTTTCCAATCCAAGGGGAAGGGGGCTGATACAGACACACCCACTGGGGCCATATGTATCAAGTGCTTCAAAGTAGGAGTCTCTATGCTCTATGGTCAGGTCCCATATTCATAAAGCATCTAATAGCAGGAGTGCTGATCTAGGAACAGTTTTGCCTTTCGACCATAGTGAATGGACCGAGTGAGCCTGATACTAGATCCGCACTCCTACTTTGAGACACTTTATGAATACATGGACAGGGTAGCCCAGGCTCTTATTTGTTGTGATCTAGAAGGCAAAACAGATCCTAAATCAGTACTCCTACTCTGAGATGCTTGATACATACGGCCCCTGACCTCACCCCAGTCTCCAGCTGCAGCCCCCTGCTACTCCAAGGGGGAAGGTCCTAACTGAGACATAGACCAGCCTGGCCCGCGACCCCGGTCACCAACACAAAAGGTTAAGCGGCCGTATTTAGTAGGAAGGCAGCTGTGAAAATGATATAGGGAAGGAGGGAGACCGAATTTAATGTGACAATGAATCACTTTATGGAGACGGGAGCTGTATGAGGCTCGTTCGAGTCCATTATCATATATATTACATTGTCTTTTTACGTAACGCCTCAATGTCAATCAAGGATGCATATATAATCAGATATGTAGTCACAATCTGCCAAAAAGTAACGTGCCTGTCTTTCAATTTAATCTGATTTGATGTGTTCTGAGAGTAATAAAGTACTATTACCACTTCCCATTGTTCCTTTCCTTCTGACTCTGGTAGAAATAAAAATGTCTTACAAGTGTAATTGGTACAATGAAAATCCAAACTTACAATAGCGGTTGGTGACTGAGTTATAATTTCTAAGACAGAAAGTATGTTTGGATTTACTGAATAACAAAAACAAACAAACATTTACATTCAAAACTTTGGCAGTTGTTATTCACACCAAAGATCCTACTCTTAATTCGTAACACAACATCGTACAGAAAAACAATTATTCAGACATGTCCAACAGAGGTAACTACGAATGCTTCATTTAGAGAAGAGAAAAGACGAAAACAGAGTCAGAGGAATTAACCTCAACAATACTTGGCATCCATATGTCACAGAAAAAGAGGGAAGAAAGAATGATAATAACTGCAACAGAGAGGGAAATATACAGTACCAGTCAAAAGTTTGGACACACCTACTCATTCAAAAGTTTTTCTTGATTTTTACTATTTTCTGCATTGTAGAATAATAGTGAAGACATAAAAACTATGAAACAACACATGAATTTATGCAGTAACCAAAAACGTGTTAAACAAATCAAAATATATTGATATTTGAGATTCTTCAAAATAGCCACCCTTTGTCTTG
The DNA here is from genome assembly GCF_036934945.1 of Oncorhynchus masou masou. Taxonomy (NCBI): domain Eukaryota; kingdom Metazoa; phylum Chordata; class Actinopteri; order Salmoniformes; family Salmonidae; genus Oncorhynchus; species Oncorhynchus masou. The sequence goes on along the minus strand of NC_088239.1, from coordinate 41,237,351 downwards.
ATGGCAGCTTTGCATACTCTTGGCATTCTCTCAACCAGCTTCACCTGCAATGCTTTTCCAACAGTCTTGAAGGAGTTCCCACATACGCTGAGCACTTGCTAGCTGCTTTTCCTTCTGTGGTCCAACTCATCCCAATTGGGTTGAGGTCGGGTGACTGTGGAGGCCAGGTCATCTGATGCTGCACTCCATCATTCTCCTTCTTGTTCAAATTAAACAGCCTGGAGGTGTGTTGGGTCATTGAAAAACAAATGATAGTCCCACTAAGCGCAAACCAAATGGGATGGTTCACTGCAGAATGCTGTGTCTGACAGTGTCACCAGTAAAGCACTCCCACACCATCACACCTCCTCCTCCATGCTTCATGGTGGCAACCACACATGCGGAGATTATCCGTTCACCTACTCTGCGTCTCACAAAGACACGGCGGTAAGAACCAAAAATCGGAAATTTGGAATCATCAGATCAAAGGACAGATTTCCACTGGTCTATTGTCCATTGCTCGTGTTTATTGGACCAATCAATTCTGTCCTTTAGTGGTGGTTTCTTTGCAGAAATTCAACCATGAAGGCCTAATTCACGCAGTCTGAACAGTTGATGTTGAGATGTGTCTGTTACTTGAACTCCGTGAAGCATTTATTTGGGCTGCAATTTCTGAGCATGGTTCCTCTAATGAACATATCCTCTGCAGCAGAGGTAACTTGGGGTCTTCCATTCCTGTGGCGGTCTTCATGAGAGACAGTTTCATAATAGCGCTTGATGGTTTTTGCGACTGCACTTGAAGAAACTTTCTCAATGTCAACAGTGAAGAGGCGACTCCGGGATGCTGGCCTTCTAGGCCGAGTTGCAAAGAAAAAGTCATATCTCAGACTGGCTAATAAGATGAAAAGATTAAGACAGGCAAAAGAACACAGACACTGGACAGAGGAACTCTGCCTAGAAGTCCAGCATCCTGGAAGTCCAGCATCCCAGCCGGCATCGCCTCTTCCCTGTTGACGTTGAGACTGGTGTTTTGTAGGTACTATTTAATGAAGCTGTCAGTTGAGGACTTGTGAGGCGTCTGTTTCTCAAACTAGACACTCTAATGTACTTGTCCTCTTGCTCAGTTGTGCAGTTGGGCCTCACACTCTTCTTTCTATTCTGGTTAGAGCCAGTTTGCGCTGTTCAGTGAAGGGAGTAGTACACAGCGTTGTACGAGATCTTCAGTTTCTTGGCAATGTCTTGCATGGAATAGCCTTCATTTCTCAGAACAAGAATAGACTGACAAGTTTCAGAAGAAAGTACTTTGTTTCTGGCAATTTTGAGCCTGTAATTGAATCCACAAATGCTGATGCTCCAGATACTCAACTAGTCTAAAGAAGACCAGTTGGATTGCTTCTTTAATCAGAACAACAGTTTTCAGCTGTGCTAATAATTGCAAAGGGGTTTTCTAATGATCAATTAGCCTTTTAAAATGATCAACTCAACGGGGCGGCAAGTAGACCAGTGGTTCGAGCATTGGGCCAGTTACCGAAAGGTTGCTATATCGAATCTCTGAGCTAAGAAGATAAAAATCTGTCGTTCTGCCCCTGAACGAGGCAGTTAACCTGTATGCCTACGTAGATATTCCAATAAAAATATGCCGTTTCCAGCCACAATATCTACACTGTATTTCTGATCAATTTGATGTTATTTCAATGGACAAAAAAATGTGCTTTTCTTTCAAAAACAAGGTGATTTCTAAGTGACCCCAAACTTTTGAACGGTAGTGAAAATATATATACAGTTGAAGTCGGAAGTTCACATACACTTAGGTTGGAGTCATTAAAACTCATTTTTCAACAAACTATAGTTTTGGCAAGTCGGTTAGGACACCTACTCTTTGCATGACACAAGTAATTTTTCCAACTGTTTGTTTTCCAACCAATTGTTTAAAGACAGATTATTTCACTTATAATTCACTGTATCACAATTCCAGTGGGTCAGAAGTTTACATACACTAAGTTGACTGTGCCTTTAAACAGCTTGGAAAATTCCAGAAAATTATGTCATGGCTTTAGAAGCTTCTGATAGACTAATTGACATAATTTGGATGCATTTCAAGGCCTACCTTCAAACTCAGTACTTCTTTCCTTGACATCATGGGAAAATCTAAAGAAATCAGCCAAGACCTCAGAATATTTTTTTGTAGACCTCCACAAGTCTGGTTCATCCTCGGGAGAAATTTCCAAACACCTGAAGGCACCACGTTCATCTGTACAAACAATAGTAAGCAAATATAAACACCATGGGACTATGCAGTACTTTGGTGCGAAAAGTGCAAATGAATCCCAGAAAAACAGCAAATGACCTTGTGAAGATGCTGGAAGAAACAGTATCTATATCCACAGTAAAACAAGTCCTATATCGACATAAGCTGAAAGGCCGCTCAGCAAAGGAAGAAGCCACTGCTCAAAACCGCCATAAAAAGCCAGACTACGGTTTGCAACTGCACATGGGGATAAAGATCGTACTTTTTGGAGAAATGTCCTCTGGTCTGATGAAACAAAAATAGAACTGTTTGGCCATAATGACCATCCCAACCGTGAAGCACGGGGGTGGCAGTATCATGTTGTGGGGGTGCTTTGCTGCAGGAGGAACTGGTGCATGTCACAAAATAGATGGTATCATGAGGCAGAAAAATGATGTGGATATATTGAAGCAACAACTCAAGACATCAGTCAGAAAGTTAAAGCTTGGTCACAAATGGGTCTTCCAAATGGACAATGAACCCAAGCATACTTTCAAAGTTGTGGCAAAGTGGTTTAAGGACAACAAAGTCAAGGTATTGGAGAAGCCATCACAAAGCCCTGACCTCAATCCTACAGAAAATGTGTGGGCAGAACTGAAAAAGCATATGCGAGCAAGGAGGCCTACAAACCTGACTCAGTTACACCAGCTCTGTAAGGAGCTGGCTCTACTATTATTCTGACATTTCACATTGTTAAAATAATATGGTGAACCTAAGTGACCTAAGATAGGATTAATTGTCAGGAATTGTGAAAAACTGAGTTTAAATGTATTTGGCTAAGGTGTATGTAATCTTCTGACTTCAACTGTAATATTTATATATATGAGAGAGAGAGAGAGAGAGAGAACCATTCAGAAAGTCAACGCTGACATCAACAGAGGGTGTGGCCTACTCCCGAACGTGCACGTTGCTCACCACCCAACAATCACCCCAGAGCATCTGTGCGACCACTCCCACCTGAGGAACCAGACAGTAGAGATGTTTGCCAAGTCTCTAAAGGACGTGGCACTTGGTAAACAGAGACCCTTACCAGACCACTGCACCACCAAGGAGCCCCAGGCCCCTTCAACGCCACACCAGATCCAGCGCACCCCACAGGCCCCACCTACCACCAGAGCATCACCACTTCCATCGGCTTAGCCAGACTGGACCGGGCCCAGCCTACTACCCCGCACCAGACCACCACCTCTACCAGACCAGAGAGGAAGCCCCACGGCCCAGACCTGGCTCCACTCCACAGGGCCCAACAGCAGGACCAGCACAGCTACGCGGAGGTCGTCAGAGGACAAGAGAACCCTGTAGGATTAAGTGAGATTAAACAGGTCCTCCAATACATCTGCACTAAACACACACGGATGCATGCGCGCACACACACACACACACACACACACACACACACACACACACACACACACACACACACACACACACACACACACACACACACACACACACACACACACACACACACACACACACACACACACTGTACTAAAAGTTAACTTGTTCAATGAATAGGAATATTTATATATATAACAGATTTTTTTTCCTGTTTATCTCACTTTGAACAACTTATTAGTTAGTAGTTACTGTATTTCTGACTGCTATTCTTTCTTTTTGCAACATGAAATCACTATCAGTTAGGATGTGGAACATTCAGGGCCTAAACTCATCAACCTTAGGACTGAAGAGTTTAGCACGGAGTTCAACAAAAATTGTAAAGATGTTGACGTTATCATTCTGCAGGAGACATGGTGTAAGGCTGACATTGTCACTCACTGTCCCACAGGCTACAGAGAGGTAATTGTGCCATCACAGAAACACAGCTCTGTCAATAGAGGCAGACACGGATTATTTGGAGACTGATCATTTGGTACAAATCCGAACTACAAAATCTAATTGATCCCCTCAAAAATACCAAATATCACATTTGGTTAAAACTGAAAAAATATATTGTACTGACAGAAAAAGATGTGTTCCTTTGCGCAATATATATCCCCCCTCAAAATCTCCATATTACTCAGAGGAGATCTTCCCCACCCTTGAGGAAGATACGTACCATTTCCAGGCCCAGGGAAATGTGCTCATCTGTGGGGACACAAATGCATGCACAGGAACACTACCTCATCTAACGAACACACGAGGGGACAGCTTTATTCCAGGCCATACTGTTTCTAACTGTCTTCATCTCCCCCATAGAAACAACAGTGACAGCACCGTCAACAAAAACGGAAGGGATCTGTTGCAGACATTGACCCTTTCTCTCTCAGCTCGTTCACTGTCAAGCCACTAACACCTCTCTCTGATCACAGCCAAATGACGTTGTTCCTAAAAAAAACAGACATGGACACAACCACACATTCACAGCCCAGTAAGTTGTACAACATCAGAAATTCATGCAGATGGGCCCAAAACAGCACAGAAGAATACCAGAAAGCAACGTGAACCAAAATATCCAAACAATCTTAGATTAATTTCTGGATACCACATTCACTCACAGCAAAGATGGCATCAATCTAGCAGTAAAAAACATCAACTATATATTCAGGCAAATGGCAAAAGAAGCACAATTGAAATTGATAAAAAACAAAACAAAAAGACCACAGATGACAACTGGTTTGATGCAGATTGTAAAATTATAAGGAAAAAACTTAGAACACTATCCAACCAAAAGCACAGAGACCCAAATAATGGTGAATTACGCTTTCATTACTGTGATACCTTAACTCTATAAACCTACACTCAGAACCGAAAAAGCACAGTACAACAGCAAGCAGCTGACACGAATTGAGGAGTCCATAAACACAAACAACTTCTGGCAAAATTGGAAAAAAACACACAAAAAAAACAAGAGGAATTCGCGACACAAAATGGTGACATATGGACAACACATTTTAAAACACTCTACAACACCGTTCAAATTGATACAAATGCAAAACAACACCAAATTAATGGATTAGAAAAAGCTATAAAGGACAATTAAAATCCATTGGATTCCCCAATTACTGACCAGGAGCTCTATTGTCACGGGATTCTTTTGTTGAAGGAGAGGCGGACCAAAACGCAGCGTGGTTATTGTGATACATCTTTAATGAAGATGATAAATGAACAATATACAAAACAAGAAATGTGAAAAACCGAAAACAGCCCTATCTGGTGGAACAAACACAAAGACAGGAACAATCACAAAACCCAACACAAAACAGGCTACCTAAATATGGCTCCCAATTAGAGACAATGACTAACAGCTGCCTCTGATTGAGAACCCTATCGGGCCCAGACACAGAAACAGACAAACAAGACATCCAACATAGAATGCCCACTCAGATCACACCCTGGCCAAACAAAACATAGAACATACAAAGAAAACTATGGACAGGGTGTGACAGCACCCCCCCCCCCTGAACCTATTGGGGAGGGTATGGGTGGGCATCCGTCCGCGGTGGCGGCTCTGGTGCTGGACGTGGCCCCCACTTCACCATAGTCTTAGTCCGCCCCATGGTCCGCTTCCGTGGCCTCTTAACTACGGCGACCCTTCTAAATGAACCCACTGGACTGAGGGGCAGCTCGGGACAGAGGGGCGGCTCGGGACAGAGGGGCGGCTCGGGACAGAGGGGCAGCTTCGTACTGGCTGACGACTCTTGCAGATCCTGGCTGACTGGCGGCTCTGGCAGAACCTGGCTGACTGGCTGCTCTGGCAGATCCTGGCTGAATGGCGGCTCTGGCAGATCTTGGCTGCCTGGCGGCTCTGGTGGATCCTGGCAGACTGGCGGCACTGGCGGCTCCATGCAGACTGGCGGCACTGGCGGTTCCTTGCAGACTGGCGGCTCCTTGCAGACTTGCGGCACTGGCGGCTCCTTGCAGACTGGCGGCACTGGTGGCGCTGGGCAGACTGGCGGCGCTGGGCAGACGGGTGGTTCAGGCGGCGCTGGGCAGACTGGCGACTCTGATGGCGCTGGGCAGACAGGTAGCTCAGGCGGCACTGGATAGGAGGAAAGCTCTGGCAGCGCTGGACAGGCGGGAGCACCTGTAAGGATGAGACGGAGAGACAGCCTGGTGCGGGGGGCTGCCACCGGAGGGCTGGTGCGTGGAGGTGGTACAGGATAGACCGGACCGTGCAGGTGCACTGGAGCTCTTGAGCACCGAGCCCACAGCATAACACGGTGCCTGACCGGTCTCTCTCGCCCCCCGGTAAGCACAGGAAGTTGGCGCAAGCCTCCTCCCACACTTCCGGTGTGCTCCCCCCCAATACATTTTTGGGGCTGACTCTCGAGAAAAAGAAAAAAAAAAAAATATATATATATATATATGGGCTGGGCTTGTGTTTTTCCACAATGAAGCATTGAACTGAAGTGGAACTCCAAACAGGCAGAAGGGTTGATCAGGAGAGCCAGGCATGGGTGCCAGACAGCAGGGTCTGAGTGCCAGGACACTCTGGGCCCCAGGCCCCCATCAGACAATCACTGGGGGCAAGGCGAGTAGAGCTGGCCGGAGGCACCAGGGGCCATGGGTAGGAATGGGAGGGGACACAGCAGGGAGAGTCAGGCCTGAGTGCCAGCATGCCCCTCCAACTCACCACTACATTACAGGCAGCCACAGTACAATTTAGTAAAGCAGCCATTGTGTCTCATTATGTTTCAGCCATAGTAATAGAACAGACCCCTCAGACCACCACATCACCCCAGGAAGCTCAGTTCAAGCCACAGCAGTCGGCCCAGTACAATACAGTAAAGCTTATTACAAGCTCTACGCAGATGCATGATTCTAGGTGTTGCAATGTCATAATCTGTCACATAAGGGGAGGCTCCTTGTAATACGCTCCTGTATTCAACATACTTTTTTACTGCCTGAAAATTGAGACGCCATATCATTCCTTCTGCAGTGTTGTCACTCAGTTCATTGATCTGATCTATAAGCCATACAGGCTATTCATCAAAGTAGCCTATTTTGCATTGGTAACCAAATATAATCTCAGCGACTGTTCAAACAGTAAACCCAACAACAAGAATCCACCCAAAAAGGTAATTTTTTTTAGATGTAATAACTAGTGATGATTACAGGCTATTGTGAAATGGTAGAACCTGCTGGAGCCAACTAGCCAGCCATGTGCTTTTTTTCTCCTGTGACCAAAACATCACAACGTTCTATTTTTAGCTGATATGGGAATGAATACGCAAGCATCAAACTGGGATAATGTTTTAGGTTACACCGGCAAGTATAAGAATATTTGGCAGGGCATTTAAGAAAACATTGAAATTTATTTAACATTATAATTATTTAACATGGAGATGTGGGAAGCTAAAAGTGCTAGCTATGTTTTTAGTCAGGCTATATCAACAGATTGAAGTTTGTAGTAATCTTAGAGCATCCATTTTGACTGTCTGTAAACATCCCAAAAGACACCCTTTTGCCTTTAGAGGACATTTGGGATGCAAACTCTGTCTCCACCATTGTGTCTCCATGCAAACATACTAGAAATTCTTCAGTCAAAGAAATAGAGTCCCTAGACCCCCCCCCCCCCCAAGCAGCGCTGCTCAATACATTATAGTTCACACACACACACACACACACACACACGCACACACGCACGCACGCACGCACACACACACACATCCCGGAGGCTCAATTAAATTGAATTGTATTACTGTTCAGAGTAAACATTGTGGCTGTATGTCCAAACGTTAGAGTCTGTTTAGGACAACAGAGAAATGAATCAGTTTACCATGTATGGCCTGAATGGCTGAAGGCAAAGCAAACAAACACAGTCACAGACACAGAGCTATTTTATATACATACATTTTAAAATTTTAGTAATTTAGCTAGCAAACACTCTTATCCTGACACTTACAGTACAATGAGTGTATACATTACATTTATTGTATGTGTATGTGATGCCTGCAGAAATTGAACCCACAACTGGGTCACACAGGACCAGGACCAAACCCCACCAGTCCAGCACAGTCAGCCCACTATGGAGAGTGTGGTGTAGGAAGAAAACAGAGGTAATAAGTGACTATCAGAGGTGTGGCCATCTAAATTCACACCCCAGTATCTCTCTCTCCCGGTGTTAGTTTCCAGCCAACAGAAGAGAGAGAGAGAGAGAGGGAGAGAGAGAGAAAGAGGGAAAGAGGGAAGGGAGAGAGAGATGATGTGAAAGGTGAAACCACTTCTAAAGAATGTTCTGTAGCTCGACGTTCCGCACGGAACAGAAACAGGAGAGAACGTTTTCTCGAGATGTTAACAAACACAACAACAACGGAGCTGTAAATACGCTGGAACACTGAATCTTTTTACTTGAGAGAGAGGGGGATGGTGGGAGGGTTCGAGAGAGGGAAGGAAGGAAGGAAGGAAGGAAGGAAGGAGAGAGAGAGTGAGTGGTAGAGGAAGGGGAATGAGAGAGAGAGAGAGAGAGAGAGAGAGAGAGAGAGTGAGTGGTAGAGGAAGGGGAAAGAGAGAGAGAGAGAGAGAGAGTGAGTGGTAGAGGAAGGGGAGAGAGAGAGAGAGAGAGAGAGAGAGAGAGAGAGGGAGTGGTAGAGGAAGGGGAATGAGAGAGAGAGAGAGACAGACTCAGTGAGCATAGCCTTGCTATTGAGAAAGGCCGCCGTAGGCAGACATGGCTCTCAAGAGAAGACAGGCTATGTGCTCACTGCCCACAAAATGAGGTGGAAACTGAGCTGCACTTCCTAACCTCCTGCCCAATGTATGACCATATTAGAGAGACATATTTCCCTCAGATTACACAGATCCACAAAGAATTCGAAAACAAATCCAATTTTGATAAACTCCCATATCTACTGGGTGAAATTCCACAGTGTGCCATCACAGCAGCAAGATTTGTGACCTGTTGCCACGAGAAAAGGGCAACCAGTGAAGAACACACACCATTGTAAATACAACCCATATTTATGCTTATTTATTTTATCTTGTGTCCTTTAACCATTTGTACATTGTTAAAACACTGTATATATATAATATGACATTTGTAATGTCTTTATTGTTTTGAAACTTCTGTATGTGTAATGTTTACTGTTAATTTTGATTGTTTATTTCACTTTATATATTCACTTTATATATTATCTACCTCACTTGCTTTGGCAATGTTAACACGTTTCCCATGCCAATAAAGCCCTTGAATTGAATTGAATTGAATTGAATTGAGAGAGAGAGAGAGAGAGAGAGAGAGAGAGAGAGAGAGAGAGAGAGAGAGAGAGAGAGAGAGAGGGAGAGAGAGAGAGTGAGTGGTAGAGGACATGGGCTTGCTCCTACCTATCTTTCCGATTTGGTCCTGCCGTACATACCTACACGTATGCTACGGTCACAAGACGCAGTATGCTACGGTCACAAGACGCAGTCCCTAGAATTTCTAAGCAAACAGCTGGAGACAGGGCTATCTCCCATAGAACTCAATTTTTATGGAATGGTCTGCCTACCCATGTGAGCGACTCAGACTCGGTCTCAACCTATAAGTCTTTATTGAAGACTCATCTCTTCCGTAGGTCCTATGATTGAGTGTAGTCTGGCCCAGGAGTGTGAAGGTGAACGGAAAGGCACTGGAGCAACGAACTGCCCTTGCTGTCTCTGCCTGGCCGGTTCCTCTCTCTCCACTGGGATTCTCTAACCCTAATACAGGGGCTGAGTCACTGGCTTACTGGTGCTCTTCCATACCGTCCCTACGAGGTTTGCGTCACTTGAGTGGGTTGAGGCACTGACGTGGTCTTCCTGTCTGGGTTGGTGCCCCCCCTTGGGTTGTGCCGTGGCGGAGATCTTTGTGGGCTATACTCGGCATTGTCTCAGGATGGTAAGTTGGTGGTTGAAGATATCCCTGTATTGGTGTGGGGTCTGTGCTTTGGCAAAGTGGGTGGGGTTATATCCTGCCTGTTTGGCCCAGTCCGGGGGTATCATCGGATGGGGCCACAGTGTCTCCTGACCCCTCCTGTCTCAGCCTCCATTATTTATGCTGCAGTCGTTTATGTGTCGGGGGTCTAGGGTCAGTCTGTTATATCTGGAGTATTTGTCCTGTCTTATCCGGTGTCCTGTGTGAATTGAAGTAATGATGTAAGCTGATGTAAGAAGGGCTATATAAATACATTTGATTTGATTTGATTTGCTTTGCTTTGGGTCATTGTCCATTTGGAAGACCCATTTGTGACCAAGCTTTAACTTCCTGACTGATGTCTTGAGATGTTGCTTCAATATATCCACAAAACTTTCCATCCTCATGATGCCATCTATTTTGTGAAGTGCACCAGTCCCTCCTGCAGCAATGCATTCCCACAACATGATGCTGCCACCCTGGGCTTCACTGTTGGGATGGTGTTCACCCCCTTTTTCCTCCAAACATAACGATGGTCATAACGATGGTTTTTGTCTCCATATGCAGATGCAAAGCATAGTCTGGCTTTTTTATGGTGGTTTTGGAGAAGTGGCTTCTTCCTTGCTGAGAGGCCTTTCAGCTTATGTCGATATAGGACTCGTTTTTCTGTGGATATAGATACTTTTGTATCTGTTTCCTCCAGCATCTTCACAAGGTCATTTGCTGTTGTTCTGCGATTCATTTGCACTTTTCACTTTTTCGCAAGTATGTTCATCTCTAGGAGACAGAACGTGTCTCCTTCCTGAGCGGTAGGGCGGCTGCGTGGTCTCATGGTGTTTATACTTTTGTACTATTGTTTGTACATATGAACATGGTACCTTCAGGTATTTGGAAATTGCTCCCAAGGATGAACCAGACTTGTGGGCTTTGCTGATTTCTTTTGATTTTCCCATGATGTCAAGCAAAGAGGCACTGAGTTTGAAGGTAGGCCTCAAATGATCATCATGTCAAATGATGTCACCTCAAATGATGTCAAGTAGGCCTTGAAATACATCCAAATGATGTCAAGTAGGCCTTGAAATACATCCAAATTATGTCAATTAGCCTATCAGAAGCTTCTAAAGCCATGACATAATTTTCTGGAATTTTCCAAGCTGTTTAAAGGCACAGTCAACGTAGTGTATATTAACTTCTGACCCACTGGAATTGTGATACAGTGAATTATGAGTGAAATAATCTGTCTGTAAACAATTTGTGGGAAAATCACTTGTGTCATGCACAAAGTAGATGTCCTAACCGACTTGCTAAAACTAGTTTGTTAATAAGAAATTTGTGGAGTGGTTGAAAAACAAGTTTTAATGACTCTAAGTGTATGTAAAAACTTCCGACTTCAACTGTATATTTGGATGTTTGGTACAAATCAAAATGTACAAAACGGCAAAACCATTACTCTTTCACTCCAAAACCAGCAACATATCTCTTTTTTTAATAAGTCGATGAAAGGTACTGCTGTTTGGTCACAGAGGCCTGAGTAGTATACAGTACTACTGTTATGTTATAATCTTCCACCCGGCACAGCCAGGAGAGGACTGACTCTCTTGAGTAGTTGCCTGCCTGTCTGTCTTGTCTTTTGCCCTGAACACCAAGTTGATTTAGGCTCTGTGTGTGTGTGCCACATGTAATAAAGTAGCTACTGCAGGTTATCACACTGTGGTCATTGTTGACTGCCCTTTTGAACCCACTATTAATCCTAGCTCCATCTCAACTCCCATGCCGCACAGACACGCACACACACATCAACCCCCCCGCAGGCAAACTCACACTCAACCCCACACAAACACACACTCAACCCCACACAAACACACACTCAACCCCACACACACACACACACACACACACAAACTCACATTCAACCACACACACACACGCACACACACACACACACACACACACACACACACACACACACACACACACACACACACACACACACACACACACACACACACACACACACACACACACACACACACACACACACACACACACACACACACACGAGCCCTGGTCTAAAGTAGTGCACTACAAAAGAAATAGGGTTCCATTTAGATCTTCTCTTCACTGGAAGCCCTTTACCTCAGGTCACTGCTGGCTGGACAATTGATTTTCCATGGCTCATCTCCCTGCTCTGTCTGCATTTGTTCCACATTCACACAGTGTGTGTGTGTGTGTGTGTGTGTGTGTGTGTGTGTGTGTGTGTGTGTGTGTGTGTGTGTGTGTGTGTGTGTGTGTGTGTGTGTGTGTGTGTGTGTGTGTGTGTGTGTGTGTGTAGTAGAAGGAAAACCCAGAGGAAAACATCTAGCAGCCAGACTGCATGGTTAAAAAGAGAAATGGGTGGTGGTTGGGCCAGTCAGTCTGACTAGATGTGTGTGTGGTCTCATCTGGTCCCTACGGACTATCCCTCATAACAAGGCCTAGGCAGAGGTCAGCTAGCTAGCCACCTAGGGTGCCTGTGTGTGTGTGTGTGTGTGTGTGTGTGTGTGTGTGTGTGTGTGTGTGTGTGTGTGTGTGTGTGTGTGTGTGTGTGTGTGTGTGTGTGTGTGTGTGTGTGTGTGTGTGTGTGTGTGTGTGTGTGTGTGTGTGTGTGTGCGTGCGTGCGTGCATACGTGTGGCCTACTGTAGGCTGTGTGAGATGGTATGAATCAGGACGAGGGGAAAACCTTTCATCCGACGAAGCTACAAAAACCTAAACAGAACAAAACAAAACACCAACCAATGAACTAGTCTCTCACTTATGACAGACCACAGAGCTAGCTGTTAGAGGAACTAGCTTGGCGACAGACACAGGGTGACCATAAACACTGAGTCACACAGAGCACAGCTGCAATGGGGAGTAATACCACGGTAAAAAGAAGACATTTCTGAAAGGAAGACATTCTTCTTATTGCCATCTATTGAATTCATTTTCAGGTAGCCTTTACCTGTGTAATTGCACACACACTAACTTGGCTCACAATAGAAGAGGATGATAAAGAATGCAATACAACTTAGGTACTTCACGTCATGAAATACTATCACATCATAAGCCATGAGGTTTACTGCAGATAATAAAATGTGTTCTTTTAAGAGTTGAATCGCATTATTAAAAAAAAAAGGCCTTCGTTACGGGGTTTAGCAAACTAAGTCATGAAGCTCCAATGAGTGTAAAAGCAAGGCAATGGTTATGAATAATACTTCTGCTGTGCTTGATCGAGCTTGGCTGGCACAATGGACCAATGGAATAGCCCCAAAAGTGCTACACCCACCCATCTGACACTCCAGTTAGGCTCAAACCAATGCTAAAGACTATTTGAACCCATGCAAGTCTGGTTGAGACCAGGCGTACTGCTACCATGCAGTCACATTCCTCCCTATTTAGAAGGAGAGCGAGAATGGAGCAAGGCCTGCATACATGTACATCTGCCTGCTGCCTCCATTACACAGGGGGCTTTGCACCAGTTTTACTGCCCTATAACCAGCCCACATTACACAGCTGGTAGTACTCCTTTATCTCTCTTTCGCCCTGCCTGCCTGCCTGCCTGCCTGCCTGCCTGCCTGCCTGCCTGCCTGCCTGCCTGCCTGCCTGCCTGCCTGCCTGCCTGCCTGCCTGCCTGCCTGCCTGCCTGCCTGCCTGCCTGCCTGCCTGCCTGCCTGCCTGCCTGCCTGCCTGCCTGCCTGCCTGCCTGCCTGCCTGCCTGCCTGCCTGCCTTGCCTCTGCCTGCCTGCCTTTGCCGCCTGCCTGCCTGCCTGCCTGCCTGCCTGCCTGCCTGCCTGCCTGCCTGCCTGCCTGCCTGCCTGCCTGCCTGCCTGCCTGCCTGCCTGCCTGCCTGCCTGCCTGCCTGCCTGCCTGCCTGCCTGGCCTGCCTGCCTGCCTGCCTGCCTGCCTGCCTGCCTGCCTGCCTGCCTGCCTGCCTGCCTGCCTGCCTGCCTGCCTGCCTCTCGTTATTGTTTTCTCAGGGAGTGAGGTGGTTAACGCACCCATTGGGAATTGCAAACGCAGCTTTTGGGATGTGCGTGTGTCTGTGTGTGTGTGTGCTCGGAGAACACCTGTGTCTGTAATCACTAATCACTTACAGCAGGGCCAAGTCAAACCTGTGGACAAACAAGAGCACACCTTGTATCATGTACTCCTGCTACCCTCTGCCCAGCCCCCAAGAACCTTTTATGCTTTAATGTGAATGTTTACACACGCTCAGGAAACACGCCTTCAACAGGCCAGCATGCCACCTCGCAAATCAGACACCTGTTGGCACATGTGTACCTACATGTGTGTGTACCTATGTATGTGTGTGTGTTGTTGGCACGATTTAACAGGAGTTAAATCACTGAGTTATTTCCGATGGCCTCCCTCTCTATGACTAACCCATCAGGGTCAGTAGGAGAGGGTCATACACCTCTCTCAGTCTCCTCTGAGCTTTATCCTCTGATCTCAGCACAGGATGTGGTCACAACAGGAAGATACACATCATACAATATATCATCATAACCTTAACGTCAACAAATAACATGGTTAATTAGTAGTCTTGGTAGTGGCTGTAGTAGTAGTGACTAGGAGACATGAAGCAGAATTGAGATGAGGTAACTAGCTAGTGTTTAGTACTGTAATTGTATTCCAAAGCTTTTAAGAAAAATGCTGAATTTTCAAGGCTGACGGAATGCAATATGACATTTTATTAAATACAGTAGTTTGAGGAATGGCCTCGTCTCCGAGCGAAGATCCTAGGGAGCTAGATGATGTGATGACAGGAAGCCCTATGCGGGGCTGTTGACACCGAAACAAAATAACATAAGTTACCACGGAGAAGGGACGCAACGAAGCAACAATTGGATCTAAAGATCGAAAACAATGATTCATTATATGTAAAAGAGTTGCATGCAAGGAATCGAACAAAAGTGAGATTATACTGAAATGGAAAGTATTATATGACATTTCTCAATAGAATCAAACATTTTCTGATGTGTTTAGTTGAAATGCTGTGTATGCCTGTACATAGAACCCAACCATGCATGCTGTAATGCAATTTGTATGATAAGATTAGACGTTTGCTTTGCGTCTAACCCAGTCCCGCAGGCAGTAATGTGAAGGGATAGGGACATGTGGCAAAGAGTGAGTGTCTAACCCAATGCCGGCCTGCTGAGTGACTCGCATTGTTACATACGTGAAGGTGTAATAATGAATGACTGCAACCGCTACGTGCATGAGTGTGATCGGATACTCGCCAACTAATGTAGCTATTGATGGCTATGGTAAAATGACCATTGACCTAAGAGAATAGCCAATAGATTGTGGCTAACATATGAGGTGTAGGCAGAGCATGACCAGCAACCTCGTGGCTGAAGAGTGAGGGTGGAATTATACCTAGTGTGGCAGCTGTGTTTGCAGCTCCAGTTCTGAACACGTGACCAGTAGTTTAGCATTGAGGTGAAAGATAACACCTTTATATTACTGCAAATCAAAATGTATTTGTCACATGAGCTGAATACAACAGGTGTAAGAAAAGATTTACTGGATAAACTAAAGTAAAACAATTGAATAAAATCAAAAAGTAACACAAGAAAATTACATAACAGTAACACAGTTTTATACAGGGGGTACCGGTACCGAGTCAATATGCGGGGGTACAGGTTAGTCAAGATCATTTGAAAAGTGACTATGCGTAGTGATTAGGGTGAAAAGACCAGATCAGAAAAAAATGAATCATGTGAAGGAATGAAAGTGATAGAAGAAGTTGTGAACTCACAATTAGAAAGAAACTATGGAAAACCCGTAAGAAGACAGCCTTGCAAAAACGTCAATGCGGAGGGAAGCCACTTTGTCTGAGGGTTGCGAGCATATGCTGTAGAGATAAAAAAAACTGTTCTGTTGCGATAAAGAAGAGTCGAGCTAATTGAATATGAAAGAGAAAAGATGTTACAAGACAAAGCAACAAGACGTAATAGTTGCCTGAATTAATGTGATTCACCAAGGGTGTGACATGCTGTCGCTAGGCCTATTAGTTGAGGCCCACTATAGAGTTACCGTTTATCTGTAATGTAAGGGCAATAGGGGTTCACCAAACCCACGGTTCAGTACGTATTGCAGTTTTGGGTTCACGGTTTGGTTCTGTTCTGTTTCAGTACAGCGGGAAAGTTAATTTTAGTTTATTTAAGAAAACAGGAAGTGTTGTTATTCCTGATCCCATATATCATGAGACATATAATGTCTAATGAGAGCACAATTAAATGAAAACACACGATTACTCATGAACAACACCAAAATAAAGTGCAATATGCGGGTGAAATCAATATGTAAACAATGGCTCAGACATTGTATAGGCCTATGCTATAAAGAGAACTATCATAAAGGGGTCGCGTCTGTAGCACGGTCCTTCTAACTTCTCACTCCGGGGTAATGTGATGGGCTGTCATTATTATGTAGCCCTGGAGGTCCATCAATCTGTAGTAAGCACAACACAGGTTGCATTGGCCAATTCATTGACAACTTCGGCTTGAGCTTGCTCATATAGAGCGGCTACTACCCACTTGCTGAAATGGGTGTGAGAAGGCAAAGTTCATAACGTCTCTCGAGCGCGTTCACAATGTCTTCAAACCCCCCTATTCTTCTCACCCACCGAGAATGGGGGCATTTCAGCGGCTATAAACATACTTATCGCTCTTCTAATTGATTTGGCCTGGTCAGAAGCAGCTGCAAAGGGCTGCATGAGTGCAAAAGGGAGACGAAGTTGTGCTGTGTTTTTTTTGTGTTTCCGTCTTCCTCCGGTGATAGGAATAGTGTGGGGAGGTGGCGCTGCTAACAGCCGGGCTACTGAGTGGCTGGGAGGTTACCATCATGGTAGGCTGCCTATCAGACAACCCTTGGAATTGTTCCAGCAATGTGTTCAATGCTCAGTCATGGTGTTCGGCCAAGGTCTGGAACCCTTCCGTATTATTTTTGTATTTTTTATCACGCCTTTATTTAACTAGGCAAGTCAGTTAAGAACACATTCTTATTTACAATGACGGCCTAGGAACTGTGGGTTAACTGCTTTGTTCAGGGGCAGAATGACAGATTTTTACCTTGTCAGCTCGGGGATTTGATCTAGCAACCTTTTGGTTACTGGCCCAATGCTCTAACACACTGGGCTACCTGTTGCCACGAAGAAACTCCTCGTGCCTTCCAATGGTGGCTCCTTGGGAGGAGATGGCGTTGCGGAGCTGGTTCGAGTCTGCTGGGTCAGTCATGGCCAGTTCGTACTATCACGTTTCCGGAGAAGACCCAGATGCAGACAGTGTCGAAGTAACAAAAGTTTATTACTAGAACCGGGGGCAGGCAAAACAACAGGTCAAGGGCAGGCAGAGGTCAATAATCCGGCATTGTCTCACGATGGTAAGTTGGTGGTTGAAGATATCCCTCTAGTGGTGTGGGGGCTGTGCTTTGGCAAAGTGGGTGGGGTTATATCCTTCCTGTTTGGCCCTGTCCGGGGGTATCATCGGGTGGGGCCACAGTGTCTCCTGATGCCTCCTGTCTCAGCCTCCAGTATTTATGGTGCAGTAGTTTATGTGTCGGGGGGCTGGGGTCAGTTTGTTATATCTGGAGTACTTCTCCTATCTTATCCGGTGTCCTGTGTGAATTTAAGTATGCTCTCTTTAATTCTCTCTTTCTTTCTCTCTCTCTGGCAGGAGCTGAACCCTAGGACCATGCCTCAGGACTACCTGGCATGATGACTCCTTGCTGTCCCCAGTCCACCTGGCCGTGCTGCTGCTCCAGTTTCAACTGTTCTGCCTGTGATTATTATTATTTGACCATGCTGGTCATTTATGAACATTTGAACATCTTGGCCATGTTCTGTTATAATCTCCACCCGGCACAGCCAGAAGAGGACTGGCCACCCCTCATAGCCTGGTTCCTCTCTAGGTTTCTTCCTAGGTTTTAGCCTTTCTAGGGAGTTTTTCCTAGCCATCGTGCTTCTACACCTGCTTTGAGATATCAGCTGATGTACGAAGGGCTATATAAATACATTTGATTAGATTTGATTTGATTTGATAATCCAGATCAGAGTCCAAAAGGTACAGAACGGCAGGCAGTCTCGAGGTCAGGGCAGGCAGAGGTCAATAATCCAGGGTGGAATGGCAGGCAGGATCAGGGTCAGGGTGGGCAGAATGGTCAAAACCGGGAAAACATGACCTAGAAAAAGATAGGAGCAAGGGGAAAAATGCTGGTAGGCTTGACGAATAAAACGAACTAGCAACAGATAGACAGAGAACACAGGTATAAATAAACTGGGGATAATGGGGAAGATGGGCGACACCTGGAGGGGTTGGAGACAAGCACAAAGACAGGTGAAACAGATCAGGGTGTGACACTCAAGAGGCATAGGAATACAACGCAGCTTAGGCATCGCCTATAGGCCTAGTATTTTTATTTTGTAAATGATTTTGAATGTATTCATTCCGGTTCACAGTGCGGACTGAACCGAAGTCCCTGTACTGAACGGTTCGGTATGAATATATATGCACAGTTACACCCTTAAAGGTCAATAAACTGCAGACGGCTGATCCTGAAAATCCCCCAAAAGTACACGGATGGGAAGCATCTGTAGTAAAACCTGTCTAACATATAATGAATACATTTGAATAAATAACAGATCTTGAGATCGTAAAAAAAAATCAAGGACCAACCATTAAAAAAAAACTTAATTAATAGTGTTGTGAAAAACAGAGTGCTAACTAAGGACGGGCAGGTGCCAGTTACGTATCCTATCCCTCAGGGGATATTTTGGCGTCTGACAACACAGAAGCTAATGACGGTCATTGGAAAACTGTTGCTGAAATAACAGCAAGTGAGAGAACATGGGTAAGTTGACACATAAATATATCCCAACAGCAGCGCGAGGAATGTGCATTATTGTGCCGTGCTTATAGACTATAATGTAAATAGGTAAATGAGATTCCACACATGGCTAATAGGAAAGAAGAAAAGAAACAGGACACTGTGCTGATGATGATACGTTTGTATTCATTGCCACTATGCCCATAGAATAGGAAACAAAGTTCATTGTGTTAAGCTTACTGGATGAAGATAAACGAGCATTCAGACCAGCCTTCCTGATTGAACTTTTGTAAACTACATTATAAAACTCCCAACATCCCCCACACAGACATCAACACAGCCCTGGCTGACAACACACACACAGCTCTCTGAAATCAGCACAGCAGCACAGCAGCAGCAGACAGCTCTTAACGGGGGTTCACCCCGCTGTTGGTGGAAGTTCGAGACTGTCAACTTCACAGTTGGTTGCCTAGCAACAGGGTCACACTCCCTCTTGGCGTGCTGCCGCTGTGACTGTCGCTAGACGGGGAGCTTGGGCCCTAGTAACAAAGACATCAGATGCTACTTCTCACTGCTCGTCTGCAGACACCTCAACTAATGTCCTAACGGCCGGTAGAGGGGAGAGAGAGGTGGTATGTTTCTGTGTGTGTGTGTGCTCTACATGTTTTTCTCTCTATTTGAGTGTGTGTGTGTGTGTGTGTGTGTGTGTGTGTGTGTGTGTGTGTGTGTGTGTGTGTGTGTGTGTGTGTGTGTGTGTGTGTGTGTGTGTGTGTGTGTGTGTGTGTGTGTGTGTGTGTGTGTGTGTGTGTGTGTGTGTGTGTGTGTGTGTGTGTGTGTGTGTGTGTGTGTGTGTGTGTACTCCACACAACGGAAGCTGTTCTCACGGGGGCTCGTCATGAGCTACAAAGAGACACTTCTGGGTGGGTGACTGGTCAAATAGGAGCACAATAACACGCGGCTACAGCGCTGCAGCTGCAGCCAGTCCCCGTGGTGGACAGGAGCATGGTTAGGAAACAATGGTGTGTGTGTGTCAATGGAGTGTTTATGGTGTGTGTATGTGGACAGGGTTAGAGTTAGGAAACAATGCCATTACATGGAGAGGAAGTAGACAACTCTGGCCTACACATTTTATGTGCTCCATCCACAGCACAAAGTAGACTGGAACCTAATAATGGTGGTGGGTCTATTTGCCATTTGAACCACTAGATCAACCTCATGTAATGATTCAAAGGCCTCAGTACCTTGCACTCCACTGAGCAGCATGGGAACTGAGTTTTACAAAGTTAATTTCATAAATATCTTTTAGCTGAATTTCTATTTGACGTATGATGATGTTATGATATGTTTCTTACGATATATGACATATCCAATTACCATACGGCCAAAACAAAAGTGAAAAAAATTAACAAAATAATTTTGACTCATTATTAGTTACTTCTGTTTCGAAATCAGTATTCGTATGCTAGAATATCTATTGAAAAACACACAATTTCCTTGTATAATGCCAGTAACCAAATGTCTCCCCATTACATTTTTAGTAAGATTCACAGTAATTTGACAAATAACCTGGATAAAAAGCCATTAGTATTATGATGATGTTTCTTGCCTCATGCTTAACAATTATTTTTTACATTTTGTTCAAGACAACACCTTTATTTCCTTATATTTATTGGTGTCACCCGGCCCGTAGGACATTATGTCCAACAGATGGACAATACACAACAGGCAGTCAAATGTTACTGTAATGACCGTTGGTGGAAGAAGGTGAGGACCAAGATGCAGCATGGTAAGTGTTCATCATTATTTTAATAAACCGAACACTAAATACAACAAGGAACAAAAGAAACAACCGAAACAGCTCCGTCAGGTGAAAATAACTACCCACAAAACCCATGTGGCAAGAGCTACCTAAGTATGGTTCTCAATCAGAGACAACGACAGACAGCTGTCCCTGATTGCGAACCATACCCGGGCAAAAACAAAGAAATACAAATACATTGAAAAAAGAACATAGAACACCCACCCTAGTCACACACTGGCCTAACCAAAATAGAGAATAAAAAGCCTCTCTATAGCCAGGGCGTGACAGTTACGGTTATAACATAATTAATGACACTCAGAAGTTTCTAACCGCTGTAAAATGCAACCTCTAAACATCAGCCATGGCTCCTCATTAATGGATTTAAAGTGTACTCATTCCAAATGAAGGGCATTGGAAGAGTCCTGTATTGTTATTTTTATTCACTACCTCCCTGAGTTGGGAGTGGGTAATTTGCCCACCTGGTGCCTTCCTGAGATGTGTTAGCTATTTCCTAAGCTCCCTCCCTGGTATCTAACCCTGATTCCGAATTACCTGTGGTCACCATAGTATGCACAGAAAGTACCATTAATAAGGCAGACATTCGAATTAGACATCAGCGCATCACCAATCGAGGTTCTAGTCACCAACAGCGTATGTGGTGGCCGAGAGTACCCCGCATGGGTTTTGGGTGTGAATAAATGCACGCATCATTGAAGGTCAGCACTTGTTGGCAAGTATTAGCTCTATGATTTCTGCAGTCATCCAAGTAACGTTGCAATCAAAGGAACCATAACTAATTTAATGAGCCATTTTACAGTTTCACCATACCTGCAGTGTAAGACTGGCAGGATCACTCAGGTAGACCCCCACAACATTGAGGTGTACCTGGGCACACAGCGAGGCGCAAGGGCACAGTCCCCGAGTGAAGGAGGAGACCCAAGCACACCCATGCACACCCAGTGGGAGGCCCTGGCCTTAACAACAGCAGTGGGAGCTGTGGGAGCTGAGGCACCACTCACGAGGTGTTCTGTTGGAGGGTTTTCTGGCGTATACCGCACAATAGAGCCAATGGGTTTGAAAAACTCAACGTGTCTCTGATGCTGGCGGGTAAAATGGTCACAGGCAGGGTGTGAGAAACCAGGAGTAGGAGAATGAAAATGTAAATATTACACTCAGGACCACTTAAAATGATCAAATCGGTATAATATAAATAAGTTTAAAAAGGTCATTATAGGGGAGTATTTATAGGTGTAATGTCCCCTGGAGTGACAACTATTTCATCTGGTGTGACACCATCTTCATGTCACAACAAGAGAAAAAAGCTGTCACACCAGTGGAAATCTCAGACTGTATGGTCCATTTTTTGGCCTTATTGTCTACCATTTGATTTGACCACAACAAAAATGCAACTTTAATTTCTTTCAACACATTCAAAAGGCGTCACACCAAAGGCCTAAGAAATGTACCCCTTTTAATGGCAACAGCAGAAAAGTGCAATATTAATGATAAATATTTCTGATAAAGCTCACAATCTCTCCAGACCATGTGCTCCAGAAATGTCTTGTGTAGTTCCTCATTGCAAGAGTACCCTCCCCAGTGAAATGGTTCCCAAATGCTGGCTTGTTCTTAATCACAGAATTGTGTCACACAATGTGGACATTGATTTTAGGGACCAGGTTTAATCAATCAGAACTATTTGGAAATATCATGACTGGACTTGGGGACTACTGTTTCTTGACATAGACATAGGGAATTTTATGAATGTTTTCATTCATAAACTTACGTTTAAAGTTCCACAAACTTAACTGGAACAGTGGACCATTACCATGTTTGTAATTGTCCACTTACCAATTGTAAGTAAACAAATAATACACTGCATGAATTTACTCAAAACAAAGCTTTTAGTAATATGTCACAATTTTATCCAATTCATCTAAGTTTGACATTATGAACAAAAAACAACCCATGTCAACTACCCATACACCATGGGGACACAAAACTCACTGACTGTGGTGCTTTTCTGCTGGAGTATTTTTTTGTGTCCACACCTCTCCTGAGAACACCACTGTTGATGTTGGCTGGCTGAATGTGGGTCCTGGCAGAGGCTGCTGAGGGCTAGGTAGCCGTGCTGGACAGGGCTTAGGTAGCAGTGTGTGTGTGTGTGTGTGTGTGTGTGTGTGTGTGTGTGTGTGTGTGTGTGTGTGTGTGTGTGTGTGTGTGTGTGTGTGTGTGTGTGTGTGTGTGTGTGTGTGTGTGTGTCTGTCTCTCAGTGTGTGTGTGTGTTTATGTGCATGCATGTTTCAGATGTACGTGTGTATATACAGTGCATTCGGAAAGTATTTGACCCCTTGACTTTTGCCACATTTTGTTACATTACAGCCTTATTCTAACATTGATTAAAACACATTTTTCCTCATCAATCTAAACACAACACCTCAAGTCTTCTTAGGTATGACACTACAAGCTTGGCACACTTGTATTTGGGGAGTTCCTCCCATTCTTCTCTGCAGATCCTCTCAAGCTCTGTCATTGCTGCACTGCTATTTTCCGGTCTCTCCAGAGATGTTCGATCGGGTTCAAGTCCAGGCTCTGGCTGGGCCACTAAAGGACATTCAGAGACTTGTCCCGAAGCCACTCCTGCGTTGTCCTGGATGTGTGCTTAGGGTCATTGTCCTGTTGGAAGGTGAACCTTCACCCCAGTCTGAGGTCCTGAGCGCTCTGGAGCAGGTTTTCATAAAGGATCTTTGCTCCGTTCATCTTTGCCACAATCCTGACTAGTTTCCCAGTCCCTGAAAAACATCCCCACTGCATGATGCTTCCACCACCATGCTTCACCACAGGGATGGTGCCAGATTTTTTCCAGACGTGACGCTTGGCATTCAGGCCAAAGAGTTCAATCTTGGTTTCTCATGGTCAGAGAGTCTTTAGGTGCCTTTTGGCAAACTCCAAGCGGGCTGTCATGTGCCTTTTACTGAGGAGTGGCTTCCGTCTGGCCACCCTACCATAAAGGCCTGATTGGTGGAGTGCTGCAGAGATGGTTGTCCTTCTGGGAGGTTCTCCCATCTCCACAGAGGAACTCTGGAGCTCTGTCAGAGTGCCCATCGGGTTCTTGGTCACCTCCCTGACCGAGGCTCTATCCCCCCGATTGCTCAGTTTGGATGTCAGCCAACTCTAGGAAGAGTCTTGGTGGTTCCAAACTTCTTCCATTTAAGAATGATGGAGGCCACTGTGTTCTTGGTGACCTTTAATGCTGCAGAAATGTTTTTGTATCCTTCAATAGATCTGTGCCCCGACACAATCTTGTCTCGGAGCTCTAAGTCCTTCGACCTCATTGCTTGGTTTTTGCTCTGACATGCACTGTCAACTGTGGGACCTTATATAGACAGGTGTGTGCCTTTCCAAATCATGTCCAATCAGTTGAATTTACAACAGGTGGACTCCAATCAAGTTGTAGAAACAGCTCAAGCATGATCAATGGAAACAGGATGCACCCGAGCTCAATTTCGATTCTCATAGCAAAGGCTCTGAATACTTATGTAAATAAGGTATTTCTGTTTTTTATTTTAGTACAATTGCAAAAATGTCTAAAAATCTGTTTTCACTTTGTCATTATGGGGTATTGCGTGTAGATTGCTGAGTAATTTTTTTTATTCAATCCATTTTAAAATAATGTTGTAACGTAACAAAATGTGGAAAAAGTCAAGGGGTCTGAATACTTTCCGAAGGCACAGTACATACAGTCAGGTCAGTGGAGGCTGCTGAGTGGAGGATGGCTCCTAATAATTGCTGGAATGGAGCAAATGAAATAGCATCAAACACATGAAAACCATGTGTTCGATGTATTCAATACCATTCCACTTATTCCGTTCCAGCCATTACCATGATCCCGTCCTCCTCAATTAAGGTGCCACCAACCTCCTGTGAGTCAGGTCTATGATTTTTGGCACCCTTGATAAAGATGAGCAAAAAAGACTATAAAATAAACAATACAAATACTTAGCTATATTGTACATTCAAAAATACCGGGAAATTATATCATTCTATAATATAATTTGCTTCCACTGGTCCTGGGGCCCTTGTTAAGACCAACGGCATCATTAACTATATTTATTCATCAGGAGGCTGACACGCAAGTGGATCTTCCAGCACAAATCATAATCCACAAAGAAATGGTTAATTGACCACAAAATGTATATGTTGCAATGGCCATCACAGTCTCCGGACTTGAACACCATTGAACACCTGTGGTTTGAATTGAAGAGGGCAGAAGGATCTTGAAAGATTCTTAATGGAGGAATGGTCTAAGATCCCTCCCAATATGTTCTCCAATCTCATAAAACATTTTAGAAAAAAGGCCCAGTGTTATTATCCTCGCAAAAGGGAGGGTGCTAGAGTATTTTGACCCCTACCTTCAAAAACATTTTTAAAAAACAACATTTTAACAAAAATCTCTTATCTCTGAGCAATTGTAGTAGTATAAATTAATATAAATTCCCAATTATTTTGGGTGCCAGTAATTATGTACCTGACAAGCCACTGTAGAGTTAGATTGAATCTTACTCAGCAAGTTCCTAAAGCAGTGGAATCATTAAACAGTTCATTCAGGAAGCCAACAGGTCATGACATAATTTCCTCGCTGCCAGTCCAGGATGCAACAATATGAGTTACTGGTTCCACCACTGTTGATTATCAGGGCTTCTCTTACACGTCCATTGTACAGTTAGTTTACAGAGTGAGGGACATCCAAAACCAATCCTTAAAGTGGAACTGACTGGGTTTTAGCTACTTTGCAGACATGAAACAGACAATCATGATATCAATCAAGAATCTAAAATTCCCAGTTTATGTTTCAAAACCAACTTTATAAGAGGTTCTAAAAATAGTACAGCAAGGCATTGTTGGAAGAATAGATTGATACAGTTCAATGCTTGATAAATATACACTGAACCAAAATAATAACAATGCAACATGTAAAGTATTGGTCCCATGTTTCATGAGCTGAAATAAAAAAATCACATTTCTCCTTTGCCCAGATTATCCATCCACCTGACAGGTGTGGCATATCAAGAAGCTGTTTAAACAGCACAATCATTACACAGGTGCACCTTGTGCTGGGGACAATGAAAGGCCACCTAAAAATGTGCAGTTTTGCCGTATTTCAGTCTGTAATAAAGCCCTTTTGTGGGGAAAAACTCATTCTGATTGGCTGGGCCTCGCTCCCCGGTGGGTGGGCCTGGCTGCCAAGTGGCTGGGCATTGACCCTCTCAGGCCCACCCATGGCTGCACCCTTGCGCAGTCATTTGAAATGCATAGATTAGGACCTAATGAATTTATTTCAATTGACTGATTTTGCTTAAATTTATTTCAATTGACTGTAACTCAGTAAAATCTTTGAAATTGTTGCATGTTACGTTTATCTTTTTGTTCTGTATATTTGGCATGGAGGCAATTTCCCATTCAGTTGTCAAAATGTGGGTTGGGATAGGCATGCAAGCTGCAGAAGGATGAGCATCGTTTATCAGTGCAATTTCGACGGCCAAATAGCTGAAAAAGTTTGAGAGGGTATATCTACTGTAGATAGTGTTTCCTCGTTAGATTTTAGCTTCTCCCTTTGACTAGCATTAGTTGTTGTTGATGTGCACAGCCAACTGAGGGAGAGAGCCTACCTTTTCATGGTTGTTTGATCAATAGGACTGTGAAGTTACCAAACGTAAAAGGACTCCTGTGGTATTTACATACACTGTACTTGCAGAAATCCATTCAATTGTATTTTGTGACTTTTGGCGAATGCGTTCTAATCATCTAAAGTCGCGCTGATGCTACTGTATGTGAACACAGAGTCCAGTTCAAAGTGAATGATGCCAGGCCAGTGTGACAAATAGTTTATTTGCAAATACAGTTGAAGTCGGAAGTTTACATACACCTTAGCAAAATACATTTAAACTCAGCTTTCACAATTCCTGACATATAATCCAAATAAAAATTCCCTGTTTAATGTCAGTTAGGATCAACACTATATTTTAAGAATGTGAAATGTCCGAATAACAGTAGAAAGAATGATTTATTTCAGCTTTTATTTATTTCATCACATTCCCAGTGGGACAGAAGTTTACATACACTCAATTAGTATTTGGTAGCATTGCCTTTAAATGGTTTAACTTGGGTCAAATGTTTCTGGTAGCCTTCCACAGTCTTCCCACAATAAGTTGGGTAAGTTTTGGCCCATTCCTCCTGACAGAGCTGGTGTAACTGAGCCAGGTGTGGAGGCCTCCTTGCTTGCATACGCTTTTTCAGTTCTGTCCATGCATTTTCTATGAGATTGAGGTCAGGGCTTTGTGATGGCCACTCCAATATCTTGACTTTGTTGTCCTTAAGCCATTTTTCCACAACTATGGAAGTATGCTTGGGGTCATTGTCCATTTGGAAGACCCATTTACAACCAAGCTTTAACTTCCTGACTGAGGTCTTGAAATGTTGCTTCAGTATATGCACATAATTTTCCTGCCTCATGATGCCATCTATTTTGTGATGTGCACCAGCCCCTCCTGCAGCAAAGCACCCCCACAACATGATGCTGCCACCCCCGTTCATTGGTTGGGATGATGTTCTCCGGCTTTCCTCCAAACACAAACGGTCATTATGGCCAAACAGTTCTATTTTTGTTTCAGACCAGAGGACATTTCTTCAAAAAGTACGATCTTTGTCACCATGTGCAGATGCAAACCATAGTCTGGCTTTTTTATGGCGGTTTTGGAGCAGTGGCTTCTTACTTGCTGAGTGGCCTTTCAGGTTATGTCGATATAGGACTAATTTTACTGTGGATATTGATACTTTTGTACCTGTGTCCTCCAGCATTGATGTTCTGGGATTGATTTGCACTTTTCGCACCAAAGTACGTTCATCACTAAGAGACAGAACACTTCTCCTTCCTGAGTGGTATGACAGCGACGTGGTCCCATGGTGTTTATACTTTTGTACTATTGTTTGTACAGATTAATTTGGTATCTTCAGGCGTTTGGAAATTGCTCCCAAGGATGAACCAGACTTGTGGTCTTGGCTGATTTGGAAAATTTGGAAAAATTACTTTTGTCATGCACAAAGTAGATGTCCTAGCCGACTTGCAAAACTATAGTTAATTAACAAGAAATTTGTGGAGTGGTTGAAAAATGAGTTTTAATGACTCCAACCTAAGTGTATGTAAACTTCTGACTTCAACTGTAGGCCTACTTTAGCTCTGATTGGCTATAGAGCGCCGGTCTGCGTAGACACCGGTCCTGGACAAGGCAGATGTTTTTAATATGTTGTATATACTGCAGTGTCTATTAATTGTCCAAACACACAGCCGCTTTCCCACTCTGTATTGCTATAGAATTTTCACAAATTCCTTAGAAGATGTCCTTCCCAAACATTGTATGAATTTATGAAAATGACCATATCAATTAAGTACCTTTTAAATGATAAAACAAATGTCACCTTTATTTTACTAGGCAAGTCAGTTAAGAACAAATTCTTAAAATACCTTACTGTGATTGTTTTCCATTAAAATGGTCAAAAGGAAACAGAAATAACTTTTAAGCAATAATTTAGCTAGGACTGTCTTAGAGTGGTCTGAGTGGGGAGGGGAAAACTGAAAACTAGCTTTTATTGGCCGACAGGTTTGGAGCTCTTTTTCTTTTTGGTCTATTATTAACTAAACTACTTTCTGGTGATGTTTACCAGGCAGGACAAAACTCCATCCCACCAAAAACAGGCAGAAATTTCAGGTGGTCTATTCAAATGGTTCTTCCACTAAAAATTCACTATTATAATTTTCACAATGACAGTATTATACCAACCTCATAGTGTGGAAATACATGTACTGTGCCTTCAGAAAGTATTCACACCACTTGACTTTTTCCACATGTTGTTGTGTTACAGCCTGAATTTAACATTGATAACATTTTCTTCCAAAGAAGGGCTCCTTTTGGTAGATAAAAAAACAGGCATAGAATATCCCTTTGAACATGTTGAAGTTATTAATTAGGCTTTGGATGGTGTATCAATACACCCAGTCACTACAAAGATACAGGCGTCCTTCCTAACTCAAGTTTCCAGAGAGGCAGGAAACCACTTAGGGATTTTACCATGAGGCCAACGGTGACTTTAAAAAAGTTACAGAGTTTAATGGCTGTTAAAGGAGACAACAACCCTGTAGTTAATCCACAATTACTAACCTAATTGATAAAGTGAAAAGAAGGAAGCATGTACAGAATAAAACATATTCCAAAACATGCATCCTGTTTGCAACAAGACACTAAAGTAACACTGCAAAATGTGGCAAAGCAACTCCTGCATAATTATGCATTTCATACTGTGTAATGATTCAACAAATGTTAATTTGGTCTCGGGAACAGGAATATTTCTTTATTTTTTCAGCATCTCTTGAGAAAATGCGAATGTGCATGTAATGTGTTATCTTTGACACCGTTATGCAGACAGTATTTCAACCACATAAAATATGCACCCAAGCCAAACTGAAGTCTTATCAGAAACATGTTTTGTCGTTTTCTCCGTTTTTAATTTCCTTAAAACCGGTGAAACTGATGACATTTAGATTTTTTTGCACAAGACCAATCTTTCCACTGCTTTGGAGTTACTGTGTTTTCTCCTCGGTCCCTAAATGAAACAGACAACTTTACCGGTTTTAACTAGATTACTAATGCATTCATTCTATCGATGTAAGACATTATTCTGGTGAGCACTACTTTATTTAGTCTTCTGGGGCAACAAGTTATGGCAGAAGAGAAGCTGCATGTATCAAACTATAGTTGACAAACAAATGGCCTACCAAATGTCAGAAATTTTAAGGAGAAACTTCATTTAAATTATTGTAAATTCATTATAGAAGGCTAAATTATTATGGTGGATCAAACTGTGTGGGTAGACTACTTTTTGAAGTGATTTGTTTGACAATCAGATGAAAACATCATTACACAACACCTGTGATATGTGAAACTGAGCCTGCGCAGACCGCAAAAACTACAGTGTACGGGATAAGAAAGTTTACATGCCACATTATCCCGTCTTAGATAAGCATATCCCTGGCATCTTATCTGGGTTTCTCATACACCAGGATACAAGATTTTTCCGGTTATTGTAAATGGTTATGATGTTAATATGTTATACTTGAGTATCCCTAACAATAACGGGATACTGGTGTGTGATATTTGTGTGCATGTCAACGTGGTCAGTGAATGTTCCTGAGTGGCCCAGTTAGTTTTGAATGAAATCGGCTTGAAAATCTATGGTAAGACTTGAAAATTGTTATCTAGTAATGATCAACAACCAATTTGCCTGATCTTGAAGAATTTTGTAAAGAATAATGGGCAAATATTGTACCATCCAGGTGTGCAAAGCTCTTAAAGACTTACCCAGAAAGTCTCCCAGCTGTAATCACTGCCAAAGGTAATCCTAACATGTATTTACTCAGGGGTGTGAATACTTAGGTAAATGAGATATTTCTGTATTTCATTTTCAATACATTTGCAAAAACTTCTAAAAACATGTTTTCACTTTGTCATTATGAGGTATTGTGTGTCGATGGGTGAGAAAATAAATCTATTTAATCTATTTTGAATTCAGGCTGTAGCACAACAAATTGTGGAATAAGTCAAGGGTTATGAGTACTTTCGGAAGGCACTGTATACATAAAACACAGGTAAAGCATGTTTATGTCTGCACTGGGCCTTTAAAAACTAAAGAACGAAAAGTCAGATTGCAAGATCACATTCCCACTTTCCTAACCGCATACAATATGAGGTCTATGAGTCGTTACACTGCAAAGCCAAACCAGCCAGCTAAAATCCTCCTGTAGCCTCTAGCTATTGGTTCCTCTTTCATAGAAGTAACACACTGACTGAAGCATCAGAGGGACTTTTCTTCTCTCTTTCTCTGCTCCAGTTTTCCTCACACGTCCTTTCGCATTTCTCTTCCGCTCCCCTCAGCAAGACCACCCCTGCAGTACACGTCTGGCTCACTGGAGTGAATTATCTCTCTCTCTCACACACACACACAAATGCATGTGATTCATTTTCACACGCACACACACACACACACACACACACACACACACACACACACACACACACACACACACACACACACACACACACACACACACACACACACACACACACACACACACACACACACACACACACACATATACAGTGCCTTGCGAAAGTATTCGGCCCCCTTGAACTTTGCGACCTTTTGCCACATTTCAGGCTTCAAACATAAATATATAAAACTGTGAAGAATCAACAACAAGTGGGGCACAATCATGAAGTGGAACGACATTTATTGGATATTTCAAACTTTTTTAACAAATCAAAAACTGAAAAATTGGGCGTGCAAAATTATTCAGCCCCTTTAAGTTAATACTTTGTAGCGCCACCTTTTGCTGCGATTACAGCTGTAAGTCGCTTGGGGTATGTCTTTATCAGTTTTGCACATCGAGAGACTGACATTTTTTCCCATTGCTCAGTGAGGTTGGATGGAGAGCATTTGTGAACAGCAGTTTTCAGTTCTTTCCACAGATTCTCGATTTGATTCAGGTCTGGACTTTGACTTGGCCATTCTAACATCTGGATATGTTTATTTTTGAACCATTCCATTGTAGATTTTGCTTTATGTTTTGGATCATTGTCTTGTTGGAAGACAAATCTCCGTCCTAGTCTCAGGTCTTTTGCAGACTCCATCAGGTTTTCTTCCAGAATGATCCTGTATTTGGCTCCATCCATCTTCCCATCAATTTTAACCATCTTCCCTGTCCCTGCTGAAGAAAAGCAGGCCCAAACCATGACGCTGCCACCACCATGTTTGACAGTGGGTATGGTGTGTTCAGGGTGATGAGCTGTGTTGCTTTTACGCCAAACATAACGTTTTGCATTGTTGCCAAAAAGTTCAATTTTGGTTTCATCTGACCAGAGCACCTTCTTCCACATGTTTGGTGTGTCTCCCAGGTGGCTTGTGGCAAACTTTAAACAACACTTTTTATGGATATCTTTAAGAAATGGCTTTCTTCTTGCCACTCTTCCATAAAGGCCAGATTTGTGCAATATACGACTGATTGTTGTCCTATGGACAGAGTCTCCCACCTCAGCTGTAGATCTCTGCAGTTCATCCAGAGTGATCATGGGCCTCTTGGCTGCATCTCTGATCAGTCTTCTCCTTGTATGAGCTGAAAGTTTAGAGGGACGGCCAGGTCTTGGTAGATTTGCAGTGGTCTGATACTCCTTCCATTTCAATATTATCGCTTGCACAGTGCTCCTTGGGATGTTTAAAGCTTGGGAAATCTGTTTGTATCCAAATCCGGCTTTAAACTTCTTCACAACAGTATCTCGGACCTGCCTGGTGTGTTCCTTGTTCTTCATGATGCTCTCTGCGCTTTTAACGGACCTCTGAGACTATCACAGTGCAGGTGCATTTATACGGAGACTTGATTACACACAGGTGGATTGTATTTATCATCATTAGTCATTTAGGTCAACATTGGATCATTCAGAGATCCTCACTGAACTTCTGGAGAGTTTGCTGCACTAAAAGTAAAGGGACTGAATAATAAGGGTCATACGGGTCAGAAATGAGCTGTGAATGCAGGTGGCATGAGCACACGCATTCAAAAGCTCACAAATAATCAGTGACTACAGGTACTGTATCTTCCCCTGCCCATCAGTGGCAGAGCTATAGGAGTGGTGACATCTGAATGGCATCATCAGGAGGATTGGGACTACTCAGCTGAGAGTTTGTGTGTTCATGGGGGTTGTGTCTCTCTCTCTCTCTCTCTCTTTGTGCCTTGCTATCAAGGACAGCTGAGTCACAGCCTCCCTTTGTCTGCCCTACACAATAGACCCAGGCTAGGCTGAGCAGTTACTCAGCTAGCTAGCTCACACCCAGCTCATCCATCAGTCCTGACAACACAGCCCCAGAATAAAGCTTCACAGCCACGATGACCAGGGGACAGGAAGACCAGACACAGGACTCTGTCTGGACGACCATGACAAAATCCTCTTCCCAGAAACAATGCCCAACACATAACCATTCATATTACAGTTCAACTAATGTTGCTGACGAAGGCTTGAAATGGTGGCCGGAACGCATCCATTGTGACTGCTAATAATAATACATCTAAGTAGCTAAAACTTTACTTGCTGTCTGTCTTTTTCTTACTAATGTTTCAGTCCAGTTTATAGTTGTCATACTATGTAGGCTAATTAATCAACCAAATATGACTCCCACTAACTCCACCATGAAAAGGTCATAGAATGTCTGGACCATAAAGTCCTCCCCATCCCCCTTTTCTTGGTCGCTCAGCCCATGGGAGAGCTTTCCTCTCTTTTTGTGTAGACTGGCCCGGCCAAACATCTCTGTGCTGCAGATATTCTAGACTGGCTGGCCAACATGAACTCCTACTGTGATTCGGTAATGCGATCTAATTCACTGGAAGACCTAGCTAGCTGGATGAGTCTCCAGCCCGCATGGTCCTCTCTGTTTATCCTCCGACGCGCGGGCAAAAGTAGCCATGATTCTAATTCAGCCTAGGGAGGGGAGGGAGCAGTCTCTCCATCCTCCGTTTAGCCATCTCCCCTCGGCCCGATGACAGCATTAGAACAGGGCCGTGCTCGTCATTCACCCAACATCCACATCATAAGACACACAAGAGACCGAGGCGGAGACTGGAGACAAACATGGTTGCAGATGGGGTGTCTGACAGTCTGTTCACAGTATAATTTCAGGGTTGTGTGTATCAAATGGTGTGCATTATTAAAAAGATACAGTACCTGTATCTGTACCTACCAGCCTTTAACTTCCTTGCACCCCATGTTTGGAATAATCTCCAAAAGACATTTCAATTGGATGCTTTGGTGTCCCTAGGGCAATTCAGACAGCTGACAAGAGGATTTTTGTAATGAAGAATGTGTTCATTTTAATGTTCTGTGTTGTGTATCTTGATGTGTGTACTTATCTATTCTTGCCCATTGATGTTAGTTTATGTATGTGCAGGGCTCATGTTCAAGATACTTTAGGCTCAATATGACTTTCCTGTTCAAATAAAAAGGTAAATAAACTATTCTAAAGATAAGAATTTTTACATGAAGACACCTTCATATATTGAACAGTCCACATGTTGTGAGATGAATTATCAGTGTGTGCATTTTGTTAATCCTCGCCATAAGAGCTGAGTGGAACTGCCTATAATAAATCACAATTTGCACACACAGCTATGCAAATCTTTAATGCATATTTACCAGAAATCATTAGAAAATGGAGGAGACATGAGCAGTAACATTTCACATGCCCTTAACGTTCCCAGTATGTTTGATGCCCTCTCCCATATATCAGAAGTAGACTACCCCGTCTCACCACCCTTTCCTCTCCTCCCTCACATGCCCAGACAGTGATTGATGTGGACGGACGCTGAAGGACAACCTGCCTGTGTTCCAGGGGCGAGCTCAGAGACCCAGGCCCCTGGGGGAGTGAACCCAGGCTCAATGAGCCCTCCTGACGCCGCAGGCTAGCCCCGGGTTTGGGTCAGGGCCTAACAAAGGCAACACAATGGGCCAAGGACATCCAGTCATACAACTAGTCAGACACATAAAATAGTAAATGGTAATGCTAAATTTTGAAAGTATGCAAAACCTTTTAACAGAGATTACATTAGTATGTAGGATGATTCATATAGGACAGTCTCAGTGTGTACATGTAGCCTAGTGTTTAGAGCTTTGGGCCAGTAACCGGATTGAATCCCCGAGCTAACAAGGTAAAAATCTGTTGTTCAGCCCCCTGAACAAGGCAGTTAACCCACTGTTCCCCAGTAAGCTGTCACTGTAATTAAGAATTTGTTCTCAACTTGCCTAGTTAAATAAATATTCTGTGTCTGAAGAATGAGAGCTCATTGTGAGCATAGCGACATGTGGCAGAGCATATATCGAGAGGAAACAGAGCTTTTCTCAGGTATTACATCCTTACTTATTCTGAAGAAGATTGTGTTTGAGTCAAAACAGTGCAACACAAGGCATGCCCCAGACATACGAGATGGTTTCTTAAAATAAAGAGGCTTTAGTGGCTGAACGGTGGAGTGAAGGGGGAGATGTTCTCAGGAAATGGGAAAATAAAATTGTCCAGACCGTGAGAACGTTTAGCGGCTGCGTCAATACAACACCCACATTTTCTTTTACACCTCTTAAGTTAGTAAATTTTTTAAATTGCTTAATAAAAAATAAAATTGATGACCAACAACTTCCACAAATTCTACAGCTCATTATCTGTGCACCATCTGGCTGTGTACCATCGCCTCGCTGGGGTTACAACTCTGTGATGATGCTATACCATATACCTCCCAATGTCAATGAGATGCAAATGGAGGTGCGTCGCATTCAATAGTAGGGCGAGTCATGTAACCTAAAGGTCTAAGGTCAGAGGGCGCCGGGAGGCCCAGTGTCACAGAGGAGAGTCACTCCTTTGCATATGGAATCAACCAATAGCATTATTTACAATCTAACATTATACCACACTTACCAGGCAAGTGATCGTCGGAATCACAATTTTAGTCACTGAAAATCAAGACCCATTGTATTTTATCAAACTAAAATGAAATTCACCTTATCTACTTATCTAGACAGATGAGTTTGTATATACAGGTAATTGTCAAAATAATTGAAACCCTTGAGTAAATGAGAGATACAATGTTTATTGAAAGCAGGTTTCTTCACACAGGTGTGGTTCCTGAGTTAATTAAGCAATTAACATCCCATCATGCTTAGGGTCATGTATAAAAATACTGCGCAGGCCATTATTTTGGCTACCATGGCTATGCCCCCATAGGACGACAATAACCCCATCCACAGGGCACGACTGGTCACTGAATGTTTCATGCTCATCCAACCAATGTAAACCATACGCAATGGCAGTCTCTGTCACCAGATCTCAAACCCAATTTAACACTTAAGGGAGATTCCCTGAGCGTTTACCAACACCAGCAAATGATTGGATTTCTAGTGGAAGAATGGTGTTGCATCCCTCCAATTGAGTTCCAGACACTTGTAGAATCGACGCCAAGGGACATTGAAGCTGTTCTGGCTCATGGTAGCCCCAGTGTTGGTGTTTCCTTTATTTTGTCAGTTATCCGTTTTAAAATACCCTATTGTTTTGGATGTGTGCCAACCTTAAAAGATTTGAATTCTTGATGCAAAAAAAAAAGAAAAGAAATGCCCAGAGATTCAGTTCAATAGGAAATCAGAAGCTAGTAACACTAGGACTGAAAGACTGCCCCACAGAAAGAGCAGTTCCTTCAACATGAGCTGAAGCCATAGTAAGAACACATGGAAAGGCCACATCCTATCCACACAACCACAACCCTATAGCTAATCATCATGGCAATAATATCATATTTCTTATACCAGTCATTCCTTTCAAATGAGGAAAGGGAAGTGAACAAGTGCACACTTTGGAAGGGTTGATAAAGGGGACGTAGCCCTTGTCTCTCTGTGCACCATGCCCTCCTAGAGCTTGCTTCGTTGTCTTAAATACTGGTATTTTCTGTATATTCGATTACATTTAATTGGATTACATAATGATGATGATGGGGTTGATATGTCAATAGTGTTGTACACACATTGGCAGAAGCCATAGTAATGCGAATCACATACTAGCTAACTACATTGTCAAATATATATATATATTTTTATAATCTGTAAAATGAAACAGATTTTTTTTCTCTCTCAAAAGCAAATACATCATCATCATACAGATTGTTGCAAAATATCCAACACTGCAAAATGGCTGCTTGAACAGGAGAACATTTGAAGAAGCGATTTGTATCAGGCAGGAAAAAAATCAAATAAATAACCTCACTAAATTCGGTCACTCGGCAAGCACTCTCCACCTCTCTTGGCCTTGTCTTTCAAAACAGCAAGGACGCAACTCTATAAATGTAGTTATAGTTCACAAGGCCACTCGTCTGACTGACTTCATCAAATCCATAATTTCTTTGATTCTTCCTTCTGGCTAAACCTTCCCTTTCTAGTCAACCAACCCCTCAAACCTATTGATTCTTCTTAATGCTATTATATATCCATACCACCGTTAAAAAGTATTTTTTTCTTTTAAAACAAGTAATCACCTTAAAACAAATCAAACCTGTGCAAAACCTCTACCCTAAAATATTCCATTATCATACATATTTACAGTACAGTACATAATAGTAACAATAATATAATATAATTAATAACAAAGGTAACAAAAGCATGGACAGAGAAAATTAAACCCCTCTGAAAATGATAATGACAACAAAAGCACCACTAAAGCAGCGGCTTGATGCTGCTGTCTGCTGCGCCTCCCAACAATCCCCAATCCCTAGCCCCCCACGGCAGCCCCACTGGCCCCCAGGACAAACCCCCTGCCCCCGTCTGTCAGCGGCCTGGCTGGGTTAGTGTTAGCCTGGGTTGGAGGATGGGTTGGCCTTGGCTGGAGTGTAGGTGGGACTGGGAGGGTGTCTGCAGCCAGCCCACTGAGGCGCCAGAAGCCATCTGCTACCCAGCCAGCAATCCAGAGTGCGCCAGCCAGTGTCTCAGCCACACAAAGCGCCTCTGGGGAGTGGGGGGGGGACAAAGGCAGGCCTTACTGGAACCTAGCCCTGCAGTCTGGACATTTGACCTGGCCCACTGGAGGGAGGTCTGCCTGCCTCCCCTCTCATCTCCCCCAGTCAGCCACATAGACCCTGGGGTGAAAGGGTCTGGGACAGAGAGGAGGAGGGGAGATAGATAAAGGAGAAAGACAGAAAGGAGGAAGGGTGGTTGGCACATGAACACAGAGAGAAAGAAATCTCCCTGGACCCCCCCTGCTTCTTCTCTTTTTAACCTCTGAGGAGAGACTGTTCACCAAGGACAGGCGGCTGCTGTTCCAACCCCCCCCACACACACACATCATGTCGTCTCTTTGTCCTCCACCCATCTCAGTGACCAGACACGCCCCCACCGTCGAATGTGTGCAGGCTGCATGGCCAGTGGCCAGTCTCTTCTGTCTGTGTGTGTGGTGTAGTGTTTGTCTTTGCATGGATTTCAAGTCTGTCTGTATGTCTTGTCAGTCCCATCTCCTTATACCTAAACGCATTTGCAGTCTGGTATGGGGCCAACCAATTATGTTCTGCGACTCTGTACAGTCCCATGTCTAGTCCAGCCCCATGCATCCCAGCCATCAACCCAGCTCAGGCCTCCATCTGCCTGACCTGTGGGACAGGTCCTGGGTCTGGGGGGCTAGGCGGTGGTGAGCTTCTGGATGGTCCTGTTGTAGTACTGTGTGGTAAGGTCCTCCAGAGGGGTCCAATGGTTGGCGTGCAGCTCGATGATCTCCATGAGCAAGGAGCGAGTTAGCTGGGACTCGGCTGGACACAGCATCTTGTCCCTGGCCGCAGCCAGGAGCTCTGTCATCATCTCTGGAAGCTGCTCCTCCAGGAGACGACCAGTGGACTGCAGCTGGAGAAGGAGGATGAAGGAGGAGGAAAGGGAGAGGAAAAGAGGAGAGGTGACTTGGCGTTGGAGTCGGGGGTTATGTCTAGCTGTCTGAATATTAAGAAGGCTAGTCAGAGACGGGTCGTGGCTGGCTGACTAAAGAGTGGGGGTGTCTGTCTGAGTTGTGGCATGCAGGGGGCAGGCTCATTAACAGATGTCTGTCTCAGAAGGATGGAGTCCCATTATAGGAACCTTGGCCTGTCTGTCTGGTCTGTCTGTCTTATATTCCCAATTTCCCATACAATTCAAGGTGAAAATTCTAGCAATTACTGACTAGCTCCACTATAGCTATGGCAGTCTTTTAAAAGCTACCTTTATTTAACTAAGCAAGTCAGTTAAGAACAAATTTACAATGACGGCCTACCGGGGAACAGTGGGTTAACTGCCTTGTTCAGGTGCAGAACAACATATGTTTTTACCTTGTCAGCTCAGGGATTCGATCTTGCAAACTTTTGGTTACTGGCCCAATGCTCTAACCACTTGGCTACCTGCCGCCCCACCTTGCCTGCCCTATCGCTCTCTTTTCCCCCCTTGAACAGAGCTCTTACCTAGTCCCCCTTTCTCCAACCCAGCTCCAGTCTACAGGCTGGGACTCAGGGAGTTTCAGACTCTGTTCTTAGCCTCTACACTACCTCACAGTCACTCTATAATTCATGATGAGACAGAAGATTCCTTCAATACTTCCAGACAGAGAAAATGGCCTCACTACAGACACACTCCTACTATGGCTTGAGTTATCTGTGCATTCAAAACAAATCTATCACACATAACATAACAATTCATTATTCATAAATGACTGTGTGCAGCTGTAGGAGGCATCAGTACATATGAAGGACCGTATTGATATTCAGTAGTATGGTAAAGTAAAGTACATACCTCCATAGAATAACAGAGGACCGCATCCTCCTTCACCTCTGGAGACTCCAGCAGCTGTAAGAGACAGACAGACAGAGAACAGAGTTACAGAAGAGAACAGAGATGATGAGTGGATGGCTCTTATAGAGATGATACTTCATTATTTTCTATATATGACTGGCTCAAAGTAACACAGCTCCACAGAGAGTGAGACCGATAACATTGAGTATATCAAACATTAGGAACACCTTCCTAATATTGAGTTGCATCCCCCTTTTGCCCTCAGAACAGCCTCAATTAGTCGGGCATGGACAATGCAAGGTCTTGAAAGTGTTCCACAGGGATGCTGGCCCATGTTGACGCCAATGCTTCATAAAGTTGTGTCAAGTTGGCTGGGTGTCCTTTGGGTGGTGGACTATTCTTGATACACACTGGAAACTGTTGAGTGTAAAAAACGCAGCACCCTTGAAGTTCTTGACACAAACTGGTGCGCCTGGCACCTACTACCATACTCCGTTCAAAGGCACTTAAATCTTTTGTCTTGCCCATTCACCCTCTGAAAGGCACACATACACAATCCATGTCTCAATTGTCTCAAGGCTTAAAAATTCTTATTTAACCTGTATCCTGCCCTTCAGCTGCACTGATTGAAGTGGATTTAACAAGCGACATCAATAAGGGATCATAGCTTTTACCGGGATTCACCTGGTCAGTATATGTCATGGAAAGAGCAGATGTCCTTAATGTTTTGTACACTGAGTGTATACCCAGAGCAGAGATGGTACTCTAAATGTACTATGCACACCGAGGAGGGGTTGTCTCGCTGTCTGTAAGGTTGACTGACAATGAGAGGGAAAAACAAACACACACAGGCAGCCAGAGAGAAAGAGCGAGACATTATATATATATATATTTTTGAATTTACCGCCTTTTCTCCCAAATTTCGTGGTATCCAATTGTTTTAGTAGCTACTATCTTGTCTCATCGCTACAACTCCCGTACGGGCTCGGGAGAGACGAAGGTTGAAAGTCATGTGTCCTCCGATACACAACCCAACCAAGCCGCACTACTTCTTAACACAGCGCGCATCCAACCCGGAAGCCAGCCGCACCAATGTGTCGGAGGAAACACCGTGCACCTGGCAACTTTGGTTAGCACTGCGCCCGGCCCGCCACAGGAGTCGCTGGGGCCCGATGAGACAAGGATATCCCTACCGGCCAAACCCTCCCTAACCCGGGCGACGCCAGGCCAATTGTTACGACAGAGCCTGGGCGTGAACCCAGGGTCTCTGGTGGCACAGCTGGCACTGCAGTACAGCGCCCTCAACCACTGCACCACCCGGGAGGCAAGCTCGGCTCACTAAACATCCAGCTCAGTGTGTGTATGTCCAGCTCAGTCCAAACAGAACATAGAACAGAACATAGACGAGCAGAACAGGGCTGTAAATTCAGTCAGGTCCAAACACCATAAGGATCTATTGCTGAGCTATCTGAGGCTGTGCGACTGTGTTGGCAGATCTTTATTGGGTGCGTAACTACAAACAATTAGATCATATGGACCAGAGAGAGGAGAGCAGAGCAGGATCTGTCCTTCTTTGTTCTGAGACTGTCAGAGAACAAATTCAATTTGGTGACTCTGCTGCCAAAAAATACTTTCAGAACACACAAGTAGGCATGTACGCGCACACACACACACTTCTCATGAGCTAGTTTCACTTCATCACAGGGAAATAATGGTGCATGGTGGTGCTTAAACTGCTTAAGAAGGAGTTAATAAGTAAGCAAATTACTACACCGAAATACTGAGCTATTTCCCACACACTGTGAGTGTCCCAAATGGCACTATTCCCATAATAGTACACTACTTCAGAAAGTATTCAGACCCCTTAGCGTGTAGCTATGTTACAGCCTTATTCTAAAACCGATTAAATGCCCCCCCCATCAATTTACCCACAATGACAAAGCAAAAACAGGTTTATTGAAATTTTTGCAAATCTATTAAAAATAAAAAACAAATATCTAATTTACATACTTTAAGTATTTTGGATGCTTTACTCAGTACCTTGAAGCACCTTTGGCAGCGATTACCGCCTTGAGTCTTCTTGGGTATGACACTACAAGCTCGGGACACCTGCATTTGGGGAGTTTCTCCCATTGTTCTCTGCTGATCCTCTTAAGCTCTTTTAGGTTGGATGTTGAGCGTCGCTGCACGGCTATTTTCAGGTCTCTACAGAGATGTTCGATCAGGTTCAAGCCCGGGCTCAGGCTGGGCCACTGAAGTACATTCAGAGACTTGTCCAGGAAGCCACTCCAGCATTGCTTGGGCTGTGTGCTTATGGTCGTTGTCCTGTTGGAAGGTGAATCTTCGCCCCCAGTCGGAGGACCTGAAGGAGCAGGTTTTCATCAAGGATCTCTCTGTACTTTGCTCCGTTCATCTGTCCCTCGATCCTAACTAGTCTCCCAGTCCCTGCCACTGAAAAACATGCCAGGTTTCCTCCAGACGTGACGCTTGTCATTTAGGCCAAAGAGTTCCATCTCAAGGATGATCAACGGAAACAGGATGTACCCAAGTTCAATTTCGAGTCTCATAGCAAAGGGTGTGCATACTTAGGTAAAATATGTTTATTTTTTATAAATTTGAAAACATTTCCAAAAATCTGTTTTCGCTTTGATGAGAGAATGTTTAAAAAATGTAATACATTTTAGAATAAGGCTGTAATGTAACAAAATGTGGAAAAGGTCAAGTGGTCTCAATATTTTACGAATGCACTGTAAAGGGAATAGGGTGCCATTTGGGATGCAGCCACTGAACCAACTAAGAGTGGTTTAACAGCTTAATGCACCAACCACTCCAATCGATGGCCAGCCCTCAGAGACGTTGACCTTTCACCTCTGGGGGAATTGTGTGTGCGGGAGCCGAGAAGCTGGGGCAGGTGGGTCCCGGGATAACTGCTTTCCTAACCTGCCAGTTCAGACAAACAAAAATATTCCACATGGAAAAGGAACATCCTTCATGTGTCGTGCAGAAAAGTAGTAGAAAGGGAGAAGTGCTATGTTGTGGTGGTGGCTGGTGGGGAAACCACCAAGGAGGATGAAGGGATTTTGGAACTGTGATGGAAGAAACTGGGTTAGAGGAGCTACTTTGTGTCCCAAGGACTTCCATTTTGTAAACACATCCAAATGTATACATGAAATTATGCCCATGGCCCTACAAATTAACTCCTGTAACTTGGTGGTATGCTTAAGCCATACTCAAAGCCTTGCACTAGCTAGCTCGGCCTTACTAAACTAAAGTTGGCAGGAGAAAGTAGCTTTGCGCAAACTATGTATTATAACAAACACACATTAAGCCCTATTGGTAGAGATTCCTGTGGAGGTGGTAGATAGGTAGCTTGGTACTAACTTTGGTGTGTCTCTCAGAGTCGCCCCCTGGGGGCAGTGTGGGGATGTGAAAGTTGTGTATCCTAGCTTGGCTCTGAGGGAACTACCTGACTGCCTGCTATCAGATGGTCCTCCGAGCCTCATCACTCCACACTGCTGCACAGTACAGCACAGCGACCGCTAAGCTAATGCTCCCTGAGCTGCTGCAAGAGTCCTCCGGTGTTTCTCAAATGGCACCCTATTCCCCATATAGTGCACTATTTTTGACCAGAGCCCTACACTGTCCAAGAGCAGCCAGTCACACTGCCTTGCTGAAGGGTGTCACAACCTCACCGGGCGGGCTGAGGATGGGGACATCACGTCTCCTGAGGGTATGGTCAGGTCCCACAGAGGTGAGGGGATGCAGAAAAGAGGCCAGAGAGAGAAAAAATAACCACAATGTGCTTCTTTCTACTTCCCTCAAGATGAAGCTGTGAGGAGTGGAGTCTGGAGAGGGAATTGTGACGTTATCTAGCTTGTTATCTGGGCTGGTTGTCTTTGTAGGAACAGATGGAATGGTATCTGTAACTGGGACAAAAGGCTGGAAGATGGAAAGACCACCACGGATAAGAACCCTAGGCGAGTTAGCACCTGGTATAGGCAGTCTGTGTAAGTTGTCTCTCTCAGCGATACACGTTTGCACTGACAGAGAATATCGTTCAGGCAGAATGAACACTGTCTGACAAAGACTGAAACAGATTATAATGAGGTCCCTAGTTTACAACCTGTCTGTGTGTATACAGCTCCCCTAAGGAGTTTGTCTGTGTGTATGTCTCTGTCCCTCTGATTTCTTACATGCGGAGGGATAAAGTATAAACGGGGGGAGGGGGGTTGGGTTGAACATGTGCATAGAACAGTTAAGGAAATAAAATATTTTTTTAACAAACTGGCAAGACGACCGAATGCGGCGGCAGCAGCAGACAGACTAAAAAGAGGAGCATCAAACGCTAACCCCTGCTGTTCAGTAAATGCACTATGCTACAGTACAGTGGGGGGAGAGAGGCTGTCGGTTGGCAGCACACGCACCATAAACACTGTTCATAGAAGGGCAGAGCAGTGTCATTATGCGTAACAGTGTGCATGTTTGTGGGGGGGCGTGTGTGTGTCCGTTAGCCTGAATAAGTGTGTGACTGTCGTGTGTGAACGGTCTCATATCTGGCCAGAATAATGACACACAGATGATCCTATACAGTAGTACAAGAATCAAAGCTTTGAAAAGCAAGTCCAATGTTCTTTTTCTATAGGAAAGATGAATAGTTCGGTCACAGTGAAGGACATAGCGATAGGTGAACATCTACAGAGCATAATGATGTATTGTGCACAAAAACAAACATCACTCTAAATGTGAAGAACATACAGTACTAGTCAGAAATTTGGACACACCCACTCATTCATGGGTTTTTCTTTATTTTTACTATTTTCTACATTGAATAATAGTGAAAACATCAAAACTATGAAATAAAACATATGGAATCATGTAGTAACCAAACAAAGGTTAAACAAACCCAAATATATTTTCTATTTGAGATTCTTCAAAGTAACCACCCTTTGCAATGATGACAGCACTGCACACTCAAGCATTCTCTCAACCAGCTTCACCTGGAATGCTTTTCCAACAGTCTTGAATGAGTTCCCACATATGCTGAGCACTTGGCTGCTTTTCCTTCACTCTGCGGTACAACTCATCCCAATTGGGTTGAGGTCAGGTGATTGTGGAGGCCAGGTCATCTGATGCAGCAATCCATCACTATCCTTCTTGGTAAAATAGCTCTTACACAGCCCGGAGGTGTGTTGGGTCATTGTCCTGTTGAAAAACAAATGATAGTGGGACTAAGCGCAAACCAGATGAGATGACGTATTGCTGACGAATGCTGTGGTAGCCATGCTGGTTAAATGTGCCTTGAATTCTAAATAAATCACTGACAGTGACACCAGCAAAGCACCCCCACACCTCCATGCTTCACGGTGGGAACCACAGATGCGGAGATCATCCGCTCACCTACTCTGCGTCTCACAAAGACACAGCGGTTGGAACCAAAAATCTCAAATTTGGACTCCAGACCAAAGGACAGATTTCCACTGGTCGTGTTTCTTGACCCAAACAAGTCTCTTCTTATTGGTGTCCTTTAGTAGTGGTTTCTTTGCAGCAAAATCGATCATGAAGGCCTGACTCACAGTCTAATCTGAACAGTCTGCTACTTGAACTCTTGTGAAGGATTTATTTGGGATGCAATTCCTGAGGCTGGTAACTCTAATGAACTTCCATTCCTGTGGTGGTCCTCATGAAAGCCAGTTTCAT
This sequence comes from Oncorhynchus masou masou, assembly GCF_036934945.1. NCBI lineage: Eukaryota > Metazoa > Chordata > Actinopteri > Salmoniformes > Salmonidae > Oncorhynchus > Oncorhynchus masou. Next base: position 41,192,501 of record NC_088239.1, on the reverse strand, counting down.
CATTGCACTTGATGGTTTTTGCAACTGCACTTGAAGAAACATTCAAAGTTCCTTAAAGTAATGATGGACTGTCATATCTCTTTGCTTATTTGAGCTGTTCTTGCCATAATATGGACATGGTCTTTTTTTTACCAAATAGAGCTATCTTCTATATACCATCCCTACCTTGTCAAAACACAACTGATTGGCTCAAACGCATTAAGGAAAGAAATTCAACAATTTAACTTTTAATAAGGCACAATTGTAAATTGAAATGCATTCCAGGTGACTAACTCATAAAGCTGGTTGAGAGAATGCCAAGAGTGTGCAAAGCTGTTATCAAGGCAAATAGTGGCTACTTTGAAGAATCTCAAATATAAAATATATTTAGATTTGTTTAACTCTTTTTTGGTTACTACATGATTCCATATGTGTTATTTCATAGCTTTGATGTCTTCACTAATATTCTACAATGTAGACTGGTACTGTAAATAAATACCTTTACTACCTGTAGCCTGTAACAAATCATATTCGCAAATCCATTTTTCCACATGTTAAAACATTCTCTAGACTTGTACAACAAATACATGAACTAGCTGTATACCATTTACCAACTCAACCAATTCATAATTTGCAACTTCCTTCCACCCTCCTCTACCAAGAAAAGCAGAGTTGTTTGCCTGTGCAATGACATCACAAAAATAGCTTGTTCCCAACTCAGGGGACGTTCTGGCTGTGTGCATCTGGTCTCCTCTAGGTCGTATCCATTAGGGCACACTGTAGCAAAAACTTTTGCAACGTAAAATTAAAAAAACAAACATTTCTTTAAGGACAAGTCCCTATTTCAGTCCGTTTCAGTCTTCCGTTTGGTGCCTTATGAACCCAACCTTGCTCTGTCTGCGGTTATCTAATGAGAGGACTGTGTGACTATGTCTGTCTGTTTGTGTGTGTATGACCTGTATGTGTGTGTCTGCATGCGAGCGCATGTTTGTGTGTGAGCGGGGCCGACAGTGAGACAAGCAGCTCTTTGTGAGGGGGGCCTTCCAGAGAGAGAGGGATGATCAAAGAGACCAGGGAAGGCCCTGGACACTGTCTGGGTCTGGCTGGGAGTTAAAATGGCTGACAAGCCACAATAATTACCCTATCCCCGCCATGTGAAACTAAACTTGGGCTTCCCCCGAAATGGCACCCTATTCCTTTTATAGTGTATAACTTTTGAGCAGGGCCCATAGGGCTCTGGTCAAAAGTACTGCAAGACATATCCCTACACGGGAAACCAACCAACGATAACAGCACAGAGCTTTGACTTTCAACTCGATTATTATGGGTAAAACAGAGCACACTCAAAAGGACTAAAATGTTGAGAGGTTGTGGGGTTGAATTAATATATTTTGGACCAAATAGTAGGGATAGACATGTAATAAATGGTGCAATTTGAAGAAGAGATCTTCCGTTGGCCTCTTTTCTACATGTTGTAATAGGGCTAGAGGTCCATAAAACCTTGTATCTTCTCACTGTCTCTAACTAAAGCCTTTCCCTATTGTTAGGACGGACATTATTCAGAATACAGCCGTTCCACTGTGGGAGTTACTGACAGAGTTGGACAATTCCATCTAGGAGGTTAAGGGGGAGATAGAGCTTTAACACTGGTCTCTCTCACACACCAATTAAACGGACAATGAGCAGGCAGGCAGGGCAGGAGAGCAGGCCTAGGTGTACGCAGCTACACTACTAAGCACAATGACGAGGCTAGCTATTCAGAACCCACCACCAGCTCAACTGAGACTGCCTGGCTGGGGCCTGCATACTGTACGTAACAAAGGCTAGTTTTCACTACAGTTACGAAGTAGTCAGAAAAGTGAACATAAATCAAATAGCAACTCCTAGTGTATTTGTGGATTGATTAACGTTACTAAAGGAAGCGGTGCTAACAGGTTTAATAGAATGCTGTGGGAAAACAACACTAAGCTATAATCAAAAGATGTATTGCTTTTAGATTCTAAAGCAACCAAGTAACTGCACTACAATGGTTATATGCCATTCCAGTTTTGTCTATCTGTCAGCAGATGTCACCTGCTGAAGTGTGTGTGTGTATTCACTATGTTCGTGTGCAAGATGGCTGCTAGGAAGAATTACTGGTGATCTGTGGTAATTACTGAAGACTTCGGGAATAGTCTCAGCAGTAGGACTGGGACTAGGAAATAATTCCTCGACTGAGCATTGAGACATGCCCATAATGACATACCTGGAGACCTGGTAGACTGATGGTTGCCAAGCTCAAACATTACTTACACTGAATTTAGCACCACATGTGCAGGTTGTCACCAGAACCCCCAACCACTCCTTTCCCCATTCTCCCATTCCCACTTCCTTTCCTATGAATACTGAAAACTCCCTGATGTCCACAGACATTCTGCTCGGGAATCCTGTGTGACATCTTTTAAGGTATTGTCACTCACTGACCTGTGACCTCTATTCTCATTGGTGGTGTTCCTTAGCTCCGTGGTTCCAAACGCATCAATCAAAAGAAACAAGGCTAAACATTTTCAGAACTTTATAAATTGTGGTTGGTGAGGCAGTTCCACCTTAAAAAGTAATTCTTGAAGGCCATTCACTCTCACCCTGTCATTCATCCCAGGATTAACATACACTCAGCCCCAAAATGATTGGCACCCTTGATAAAGATGAGCAAAGAAGACTGTATAAAATGAATACAAATCCTGAGCTACAGTATATTGTATGCTTTTATACTAATACAAGTGCACCGGTGTGCGTGGCCAAAGAGCTCTACTTTCATGTCATCTGACCATAGCACTGGTTCCAATCCAAGTGCCAATGCCGTTTAGCAAACCACAGGCAATGCTATGGTCAGATGACATGAAAATAGAGCTCTTTGGCCACGCACACCAGTGGCAGGTTTGGCTTCATAAAACAGAAGTATATGCAGTACCTCATACCGACGGTAAAATATGGTGGTGGATCTTTTTGTATTTATTATGGATCCACATTAGCTGCTGCCAAAGTAGCAGCTACTCTTCCTGGGGTCCAGCAAAATTAAGGCAGTTTATACAATTTTAAAACATTAGAATACATTCACAGATTTCACAACACACTGTGTGCCCTCAGGCCCCCACTCCACCACTACCATATATCTAAAGTACTAAATCCATGTGAATGTATAGTGCGCGTATGTTTTCGTTTGTCTGTGTGTGCCAATGTTTGTGTTGCTTCACAGTCCCCGCTGTTCCATAAGGTGTTTTTTGATTGTTTTAAAAAAATCTAATTTTACTGCTTGCGTCAGTTACTTGATGTGGAATGTAGTCATGACTGTATGTAGCACTGTGTGCCTCCCATAGTCTGTCCTGGACTTGGGGACTGTAAAGAGACCTCGTGGCATGTCTTGTGGGGTATACATGGGTGTCCGAGCTGTGTGCCAGTAGTTTAGACAGACAGCTCGGTATATTCAACATGTCAATATGAAGTCAATCCACTTTCAGCCAGAGAGACTGACATGCATGTTATTAATATTAGCTCTCTGTGTTGTACAGCTAATTTGCTTCCACTGGTCCTGGCACCCTGAACTTCACCAAGTACCAGGACATTTTAGCCAAAAACCTGGTTGCCTCTGCTAGGAGGCTGAAATTGGGCTGCAAGTGGATCTTCTAGCAAGACAATAACCCCAAGCGCACACACAAATCCACAAAGAAATTGTACATTTACCACAAAATAAAACATTTTCAATGGCCACCTCAGTCTCCAGATGTTAACCCCATTGAAAACCTGTGGTTTGAATTGAAGAAGGCAGCCAATGAGGGCAGACTAAGGATATCAAGGATCTGGAAAGAATCTGTATGGAGGAATGGTCTAAGATTCCTCCAAATGCGTTATTCAATCTCATAAAACATTTGTGACCGGATTCAGGAAAGTGGGCGTTTGAAGCTAGTTCCTACTTCACAGCAAGGGCACTTGAATTAAAAAATATATATATTTCTTTGTCCAGAAATGCCTTCTTGAACATGTGAACTTTCATGTGCCTTAATAAAAAACTGGTATGCGATCTTAAATTACAAGCCGAGTTGAGCCAAGGAGAAAGCACTCCACTACATAGAGAATAGGACAGGATCCTTCATGGCTTGCCCTGATAAAGAGCAATATTTATGGCGTCGTTTTGTCGGCACTAACGGAGGCAGGGCTCGTTGGCAAAATCCAATGGGGAAATTCCTGGTTTTTCATGGATAAACAGCGAAAATAAAGTCTGTTTTGTTCTATGAGATAATCTTCAGCTAACTTATTTGTGAATTTTGAAGCATTCATGTCATCAACACAAGCACATAAAGCACATTAAGGCTTCAAAATGTATAAGGGTCATGTTAACTGACTGATATATCATAGAACAAAACATAGGAACTCCTAAGCCAGAAATTATTTTTGGCGTGTATCCCAAAACCTCATTCTTTCCCCCATAGGAACGGTCAACGAACTAGAGGTAGAAAATGTTAACTCATAATTTTTTTTTTAGGACTATAAGCTGGCGAGCTCTATTGGCTGAGATAATGCAGGGGCTGGACATGCCGAGAGGTAAGTCCTGATTGGTCTGTCACGTCAAAGGCTTCTGTCCCATAACAGACTGGGGCCTTCCCTGGTCAATGCATTCGGATAGTATTCAGACCCAATGAACTTTCACATTTTGTTACATTAAAGCCTTATTCTAAAATGGATTAAATAGTTTTTCCCCCCTTCATCAACACCCCATAATGACAAAGCAAAAATGTGTTTTTAGAAATGTATACAAATGTATATATTAAAAAAAGAAAAATATCACATTTACAAACTAAGTATTCAGATTCTTTACTCAGTACTTTGTTGAAGCACCTTTGGCAGCGATTACAGTCTCAAGTATGACGCTACAAGCTTGGCACACCTGTATTTGGGTAGTTTCTCCCATTCTAATCTGCAGATCCTCTCAAGCTCTGTCAGGTGGGAAGGGAAGAGTCGCTGCACAGCTACTTTCAGGTCGATAAGGTTCAAGTCTGGGCTCAGGCTGGGCCACTCAAGGAAATTCAGAGACTTGTCCTGAAGCCACTACTGCGCTGTCTTGGCTGTGTGCTTAGGGTCGTTGTCCTGTTGGAAGGTGAACCTTCGCCCCAGTCTAAGGTCCTGAGCAATCTGGAACAGGTTTTTGTCAAGGATCTCTCTGTACTTTGCTCCATTAATCTTTCCCTCAATCCTGACTAGTCTTGAAGTTCTTGCCGCCATGATGCTGCCACCACCATGCTCATGGTCAGAGTCCTTTAGATGCCTTTTGGCAAACTCCAAGCGGGATGTCATGTGCCTTTTACTGAGGAGTGGCTTCCATCTGGCCACTCTACCATAAAGGCCTGATTTGGTGGAGTGCTGCAGAGATGGTTGACCCTCTGGAAGGTTCACCCATCTCCACAGAGGAACTCTGGAGCTCTGTCAGAGTGACCATCAGGTTCTTGGTCACCTCCCTTATCCCCCCGATTGCGCAGTTTGGCAGAACGGCCAGTTCTAGGAAGAGTCTTGGTGGTTCCAAACATTTTCTATTTAAGAATGATGGAGGCCACTGTGTTCTTGGGGACCTTCAATGATGCATAATGTTGTTGGTACCCTTCACCAGATCTGTGTCTTGACACAATTCTGTCTCTGAGCTCTACGGACAATTCCTTCGACCTCATGGCTTGGTTTTTGCTATAACACGCACTGTCAACTGTGGACCTGACTCTACATCCATACAGTCTAGTACCTACCTATACACCTGTCATGTAACTACAGTCCATCCAGATACACATTCAACACACCTGTAATTATCTAAACCTGTTCTACCAGACAGCGGAGAACATGTAGGCTACATTACACTTGGCTGGCGTGTGGAGGGAGCCTAGCCGATGAAAGCCATGTAAATACTGTCTAATATCTGACCGTAAGCTACCAGTGACTACAGCAGCAGCCTGAAGTGGTGCTCTAAAGGCGTCCGCATGCTTCCCAAACGAAACAGTTCGGAAGTTTGTGCATATATTATGATGACATTGTGAAGTTTTTGTTATTTTGGCCTTTGGCAAGGTATTTTTGGGCTGTCCGTGCACACTAAATGATTTCGAAGCAAGCCGAAGTTCAGAAGCCGAAGTCTTCGCCCCTTCATTGGTGACTGGTCACCTGTAGGAATACTTCAATGAAGTGTTTGTTGTTATTCAAGGACAGACACGTTTCATGCACATTTTTCACTTACAAAATACTGCAAAAAAAATATTGGATGTAAAATTGCGCGACAAAGATCTCCTCTGCAAAAACACAAAAATGTATGACATTTCTTGAGTTATCTTATATTCATTCGGACTATTTTGAGGAAGTATATCTGGTGTCTTAAGATGGACAAACAGTACTATTGCCGCTTTTCCTAATTTTTCAAGCGAATGTCTTTTAACCCATAAGTCTAAGCTGTGGGAGGGGGTTCTACTACGCTATATGGAATTGTTTTATGAAGGTCATACCAAGGATCATTTAGCTATTTGATTTTGAATTAAGACCCCTTGAAGTATCTTTTTCTTTCTCCAAATATATGATGAAAAATTATTTTGGGCCTTACTGCTATTATCCCATACAAATGCATTGAATAACATGTTCACTACATGGAACAACAAATAGTCCCCCCGCAAAAAAATTGTTCTGAAGTTTCTGTCCAATATATGAGAAATCCAAGAAATATCAGGAAACATTTTTTAAAATATATATATATTTTTTTTTACATGTATTTAAGCCATTATTTTGGGATCTAAAGTGAATGGTACTGGGGGACCTTCAGATGTGTCTTGTGGGCATCCTAGAGCAAAACAGAGCCTTGCCACAGAGGGGTCATATAGGTGTGTAGCCCAAACTGTTTGGACACTACAGACAGAAGTTGGCAGGTTGTTTGTAACAACTTTTTTCTTGTACATTTATTTAACTAGGCAAGTCAGTTAAGAACACATTCTCATTTTCAATGACAGCCTAGGAACAGTGGGTTAACTGCCTTGTTCAGGGGCAGAACAACAGATGTTTACCTTGTCAGCTCGGGGATTCGATCTTGCAACCTTTTGGTTACTAGTCCAACGCTCTAACCACTAGGCTACCTGCCGCCCTTGTGGGGGTTGTAGAGCAAAACGGAGAACACTATCGGGTTCATCTTTCCATAGAGGGGTCATAATAGTTTGATGGCAAGTCAGTTAAGAGCACATTCTTATTTACAATGACGGGGTAAGAACAATGGGTTAACTGGGGCAGAATGACAGAGTTTTACCTCATCTGTTCGGGGATTTGATCTAGCAACCTATCGGTTACTGGCCCAACGCTCTAACCACTAGACTGCCTGCCAACCCTTGGAGGACGCAGTAGATTGAGATGCATCCAATGCAAAAAAAAACAGATACTGTATCTCTAGTTTAAACTGACAGATTAAAAAAAAGGGGATTTTTGTATTATACTAACTAGATTTTCGCAAGCTCGCGGACATCGACCTTAGGGGGTTAAGGGTGTATGCGAGCACACTCGTTTGGTTCGGCAGCCAAACTGAAGCACGCAGAAGCCTTAACGCTATACCCTCAGCCAGTGGAAGCATGTTGGGACATGGAGCCCAGACCTAATTGGGTACTCTCCTCGGCTGTGTCCTAAATGGCACCCTATTCCCTATATAGTGCACTCCTTTTAAACAGGGCCCATGCCAGACATTGTGACCTCTCACCCATATCTCCGATACTGAGCTCTTGAAGTAGCATCTCAGTGTTTGATGAAATACCTAACCCCGAGATAAGGATTTTTGCTGACTGCTTTAGTGTTAACTGCCATGTCTCAGAGTTAGTCATTTACATGATCTGAGAGGATGATTGCTCTGTGTAGTCTGTGGATTCGCAGACAAGGTACACAGTAGTATACAGTACACAATATACAGTTGAAGTCGGAAGTTTACATACACTTAGGTTGGAGTCCTTAAAACTCATTTTTCAACCACTCCACCATTTTTTTGTTACCAAACTGTAGTTTTGGCAAGTCGGTTAGGACATCTACTTTGTGCATGACAAGTAATTTTCCAACAATTGTTTACAGACAGACTTTATTTATAATTCACTGTATCACAATTCCAGTGGGTCAGATGTTTACATACACTAAGTTGACTGTGCCTTTAAACAGCTTGGAAAATTCCAGAAAATGATGTCATGGCTTTAGAAGATTCTGATTGACATAATTTGGATGCATTTCAAGGCCTACCTTCAAACTCAGTGCCTCTGCTTGACATCATGGGAAAATCAAAAGAAATCAGCCAAGACCTCAGAATTTTTTTTGAAGACCTCCACAAGTCTGGTTCATCCTTGGGAGCAATTTCCAAACACCTGAAGGCACCACGTTCATCTGTACAAGCAATAGTACGCAAGTATAAACACCATGGGACCACGCAGCCGTCCTACCGCTCAGGAAGGAGACACGTTCTCTCTCCTAGAGATGAACGTACTTTGGTGCAAAAAGTGCAAATCAATCCCAGAACAACAGCAAAGGACCCAGTGAAGATGCTGGAGGAACCAGGTACAAATGTATCTATATCTACAGTAAAACAAGTCATATATCGTCATAACCTGAAAGGTCGCTCAGCAAGGAAGAAGCCCCTGCTCCAAAACCACCATAAAAAAAGCCAGACTATGGTTTGCAACTGCACATGGGGACAAAGATCATACGTTTTGAAGAAATGTCCTCTGGTCTCATGAAACAAAATAATACTGTTCGGCCATAATGACCATCATTATGTTTGGAGGAAAAAGGGGGATGCTTGCAAGCCGAAGAACACAATCCCAACCGTGAAGCACGGGGGTGGCAACATCATGTTGTGGGGGTGCTTTGCTGTAGGAGGGGCTGGTGCACTTCACAAAATAGATGGCTTTATGAGGAAGGGAAATGATGTGGATATATTGATGCAACATCTCAAAACATCAGTCAGGAAGTTAAAGCTTGGTCGCAAATGGGTCTTCCAAATGGACAATGACCCCAAGCATACTTCCAAAGTTGTGGCAAAATGGCTTAAGGACAACAAAATCAAGGTATTGGAGTGGCCATCACAAAGCCCTGCTCAATCCTGTAGAATATTTGTGGGCAGGACTGAAAAATAGTGTGCGAGTAAGGAGGCCTACAAACCTGACTCCGTTACACCAGCTGTCAGGAGGAATGGGCCAAAATTCACCTAACTTACTGTGGGAAGCTTGTGGAAGGCTACCCGTAACATTTGACCCAAGTTAAGCAATTTAAAGGCAATGCTACCAAATACGAATTGAATGTATGTAAACTTCTGATCCACTGGAAATGTGATGAAAGAAATAAAAGCTGAAATAAATCATTCTCTACTATTATTCTGACATTTCACATTCTTAAAATAAAGTGGTGATCCTAACTGACCTAAAACAGGGATTTTTTACTTGGATTAAATGTCAGGAATTGTGAAAAACTGAGTTTAAATGTATTCGGCTAAGGTGAATATAAACTTCCGACTGACTGTACATAACGTAAATATCCTGTTCGTTTCCATCTGCATTTGATCAGGAAAAATATGAGTTGATGACCCCAGAGAATTACGGCTAGAGCATGTGTGAGCCTGCCATACAGAGGGAGTTGGGGGTTAGATTTTTCTCTCACCCATCAACACACAATACTCCATAACGACAAAGTTATTTATAGAAAATTAATGACAGAAATATTTAATTTACATAAGTATTCACACCCCTAAGTCAATACATGTTAGAATCATCTTTGGCAGCGATTACAGCTGTGCGTCTTTTTGGGTAAGTCTATAAGAGCTTTCCACACCTGGATTATACAATATTTTCATAGAATTCATTCTAAAATTTTTCAAGCTCTGTCAAGTTAGTTGTTGATCATTGCCAGACAGCCATTTTCAAGTCTTGCCATAGATTTTCAAGCAAATTTAAGTGAAAACTGTAACTAGGCCACTCAGAAACATGTAAACAATGTAATCTTGGTAAGCAACTCCATTTTATTTAACTAGGCAAGTCAGTTAACAACAAATTCTTAGAACGAGAGATTTTTACCTTGTCAGTTCAGGGATTTGATCCAGCAACCTTTCGGCTACTGGCCCAACGCTCTAACCACTAGGCTACCTTGGCCTTGTGTTTGTGGTTCTTGTCCGGCTGAAAGTTGAATTAATCTCCCAGTGTCTGGTGGAAAGCAGACTGAACCAGGCTTTCCTCTAGGATTTTGCCTGTGCTTAGCTCCATTCAATTGATTTTTTATCCTGAAAACCTCCCCAGTCCTTAACAATAACAAGCATACCCATAACATGATGCAGCCACCACTATGCTTGAAAATATGGAGGGTGGTACTCAGTAATCTAAAAACCTAATAGCATTGTCACATTTTTTTTGCAGTATTATTTTAGTGCTTTGTTACAAACGGGATGCATGTTTTGGAATATTTTTATTCTGTACAGTCTTACATCTTTTCACTCTGTCAATTAGTTCTCTCCTATCACAGCCATTAAACTCTAACTGTTTTAAAAAGTCACCATTGGCCTCATAGTGAAATCCCTGAGTCGTTTCCTTTCTCTCCATCAACTGTATGTTTGTAGTGACTGATGTATTGATACACCATCCAAAGCGTAATTAATAACTTCACAATGTTCAAAGGGATATACAATGTCTGATTTTCGTTATTTTTACCCATCTACCAAATGGTTCCCTTCTTGAGCCATTCAAAAATCTCCCTGGTCTTTGTGGTTGAATCTGTGTTTGAAATTAACTGCCCGACTGAGGGGCTTTACAGATAGTTGCATGTGTGGGGTACAAAGACTAGGTGTTTCTGAGCTTTGGGGAAAATATCCAGGAGAATGCTCCCAGACCGCACCCTCCTATGTGTACCCATGTCCTTCTGCCTGCTCACAGTGCACTCTATACCCTATATGTCCTTCAATAATTGTAAACCCAGCATGGATTTAATACAGGGTATAGGAATGTGAGGTGTGTCCCCACCCTCCTACATGTTACAATTTTACAGCCCTATAGCGTCTGTGGAGGTGTTAGATTGTCGTCTCCTGGGGAGTGCCAGTGCCAGGGTGTGCAAGGCATAGCTGGCACCTGTCAGTGGTGTGTGGAGGCTGGGGTGAACAGTAGCAATGGGGGGTGCTGCATATACCTTTGCTCATCTCTCTTTCTCAAACCCCTGCCTGCTCTCTCTATCCTTTTATTGCTCTTACACCCCCCCTCCTCCTCTCGCTTTCGCTTTCTGGCAGGAGTGTTTGTGAGTGGGCGAGTGTCACTGTGATTTCACTCCTATGCAGAGAAGAGAGGAGCCTGACAGAGACTCTAGAGGAAGACTGCGGCTAGTGCTGCCGACACCACAGAGCTTCCTGAGTAACTGCAGTGAGAGACACGTCTGGTGTGTGTGTATTTGCGCATGAAAGGGAGGTGCAGGCGTACACTGCAAAGAAAAACTATTTAGGCGCAACAATAGTATCGCAAGTGGATTAAAATAATGACAATTTTACATCATCCAGTTATGGAGAGTGTGTGGGGTCGGGCTTTAACACACTTAAAACACACCCGCAATCCCTCCCTGGTCCTCGGAGCATCCCAACAGCTAAGACAAACAACGCTAGCATGTCACAGACAGGAGACCCCAGCCTTTAGTCCAACAATGCAGAATGATTGATTGTGGTATGTGTGTATTTGTAGAGAACAGTATGTGCCGGGCCACTTCAAAGCAGCGGTTGTAAAAGTGCCAGTGACATTCTTGGAGCTTATTCACTATTCCAGCCAGCCCAGGCATGGACCACACACTGGAACCCACAGGTCTGTGTGTGTACATGTGTGGCTGGATATAGGATAGACATAAAAATCTTGCATCACTGGGATTTTGAAGAGGTGGGCTCCAACAACTGGACCCTCCGGCAGGCAAGCATGGTGGCAGATCTCTCGCGCTCTCTCCTTACGCTAGCCCCCCCACCATGGCATGGCACGTCAGACCATCATTAAGTTCGCCGACGACACAACGGTGGTAGGCCTGATCACAGACAGCGATGAGACAGCCTATAGGGAGGAGGTCAGAGACCTGGCAGTATGGTGCCAGGCCAACAACAATCTCTCCCACAACGTCATTAAGACAAAAGGAGATGATCGTGGACTACAGGAAACGGAGGGCCGAACACAACCCGATTCCCATCGACGGGGCTGTAGTGGAGCGGGTCGAGAGCTTCAAGTTCCTCGGTGTCCACATCACTATGGTGCAAACACACTAACCCAGTTGTGAAGGCACGACAACGCCTCTTACTCCCCAGGAGGCTGAAAAGGTTTGGCATGGGCCCTCAGATCCTCAAAAAGTTCTACAGCTGCACCATCGAGAGCATCTTGACTGGCTGCATCACCGCTTGGTATGACAACTGCTTGGCATCCGACCGCAAGGTGCTGCAGAGTGAGTACGGCCCCAAGCCATAAGACTTCTAAACAAGAATGCTAAATAGCTAACCAAATTCTCTTGCACCAACTCTATACACACACACTGGACTCGACCCACACATATTTACTGTAGACTGGACTCACTTTACCCCTAACCTCTATGTACATTACATACACACATTACCTCATACCCCTGCACCTTGTATATAGCCATGCTATTTTCCACTTCCTATATATAGCCATGCTAGTTTAAGTTTTCTTCATTATTCACTTTGTCTATATTTCTATTTTTTTTATTTATTTTTACATCATATCTTTAACACTGCATTTCTGGAAAAAGGACCCGTAAGCAAGCATTTCACTGTTATTCTACACCTGTCTACGAAGCATGTGAGGAATTAAATTTGATTCTCAAGCTAAGAGAGGTAAGAAATTGAATGCTAATTGCTAACCTCTTCCTAGATCTGTTTGTGCGGTCTTGACAACGCATGTGGTCATTTGAAAAGAAAACAACTAGGAGTTGGCTATACAGCACAAACAAATCTGAGACCAGGCTATGATAGGCTAAATGCTCAATTGTCTGGTGGTTTTCCTAGTATTTGATTTCACTCTAAACCCTCCATCCTCCCCATCCACTGTCTGTCTCGCATGTCTGTGTCTCGACCACTTCTGCTTATTCTTTTAGCGGTAAAGCCCTAGATTTTTACCGCGTCTGTCTGCGGTCTCTGGTTTTCATGGAAACGGTCGGAGCCATTGTGACAGACCACTTCTGCTGATGGGAATTGGAACTCTGAGGCAAGGCAGGTGTTACCGGAATCATCTTCCCCATTAGTATTTTTCCAATTACTAAAAGTGCTGTGCTGTGGGATGGCTAGATGGAACAGCCCTCTGAGTAAGGAAGCTTTGTGATCGTAGGGAATGACATGTGTCTGTTCCAATATCCATCCAGAAATAATGTCCCTGCAGTGGTATGCTAGTGTAGATATTGGAAGATAGCCAACATTATAGTACTGTATGTAGGTTACATTGCAACATAGTTGGGCAAAGATGAGTAGGGGTGGAATGTCCGTGTGTGAGAGTGTACTATCCTCTCTGCAACATGGGGGCGACTCTGAAGGGTTCTCAGGTGGAGGTGTGTTAGTAGGTATGTTAGTGTATAGAGGAAGATGTGTGTTGATGGTGGTATGGAGGTAGGTGTGTACTAACCTCTCTGAGACAGGTGTATATGGGACAGACCATGACTCTGAAGGGTTCTCAGGTGGAGGTGTGTTAATAGGTATGTTAGTGTATAGAGGAAGATGTGTGTTGATGGTGGTATGGAAGTAGGTGTGTACTAACCTCTCTGAGACAGGTGTATATGGGACAGACCAGGACTCTGAAGGGCTCTCCAGCACTGGACCTCATTGTGCCAAACATCTCACACAGGAAGGTGATGAACCCCAACCAGCACTCCACGTCAGATGCCTGCAGCTCTTCCCGACGAGAGAAGTCCTTCTGTAGAGGACAGAGAGGAGAGATTTAATGTTAGGGAGCAGAGAGATGAGATACTGTAAAAACACAACACAGCAGAGAAAAGTCCTTCGGTAGGGGAGAGAGAGAGGGGTGAGTACAATGTTAACCAGGTTAAGCATAATTGTGACATATTTAAATTGTTTTATCAAGGTATTTCATTTATAAAATCAGCCTCTGTTAAGCACATTCGCTTCACAACAATTTGGCTGATAGCCACACGTCCCAGCTTGAAATGAGTGTGCCTTACAAGACTGAGGTATCAGGTTGCATATCCACAGCCATTGGAAGCTGGGAAGACCCGCCTTAACTTTCATTCGCTGGCCAGACTGTCAATTTATGTCGGAAGGACACGTCGCACCTTCATATTCCGGACAGCATTGGAAAACTAAGAACCTTCAGCATTGATAGCAACTAGTCCCATCGTTGTACGACAAACATAAATGGTTTTATTTCAAATTTAATTTAAAAAATGTATTTCAACCATTGTGTTCATCACAGACGGACGACTTTTTAATTGTATTTTATTTTTTTTACCCCTTTTTCTCCCCAATTTCATGGTATCCAATTGTTTTAGTAGCTACTATCTTGTCTCATCGCTACAACTCCCGTACGGGCTCGGGAGAGACGAAGGTTGAAAGTCATGCTTCCTCCGATACACAACCCAACCAAGCCGCACTGCTTCTTAACACAGCGAGCATCCGACCCGGAAGCCAGCCGCACCAATGTGTCGGAGGAAACACCATGCACCTGGCAACCTTGGTTAGCGAGCACTGCGCCCGGCTCGCCACAGGAGTCGCTGGTGTGCGATGAGACAAGGATATCCCTACCGGTCAAACCCTCCCTAACCCGGTCGACGCTAGGCCAATTGTGCGTCGCCCCACGGACCTCCCGGTCGCGGCCGGTTTGACAGACAAACGACTTTTATAGGAGATGAAATCTGAGATCGTATTAAATCAGTAGTCTCTGTGTTTTGTTTCTTATGCTTTGTACTTTTTGTGGACCCTAGTAAGAGTAGCTGTTCTGCAAAACCTAAAAATGGGGATTCAAATAAACTAAAAACATTCAGGACGGGAGGGATGCAAGAATCACAAAGCTGTGACACAAAAGTAAGGCTACTTCTTCCTACCCACTAGCTATGATATGATGAACTGTTACAGTAATAATGTAACTGACATGGTATAGGATGACATTTGTGAATTTGATTGTAAATATATATAGATGCGATTCTCAAATAAAATATTTCAGGCCCTATTCAACCATTTTTCATGAATGGGAACTTAATCATATATTGATATTTCATAATTGTGTATCGTATTTGTACTACAGTATGTCCTTGAGCTTGGGTCGTCAAAAGTGAGTTCATCTCAGCAATATTTTTTACCAGAAAGGTGAGATTTCTATATTTCTGGCACTATGAAGCATTACTATCTTGTCATGAAAAATGATCAAATTCGGGCATAGCCATATAGACATCTGGAAGGTCAGCCATTAGCTTTGAACATGTTAACACAATTATAAGTCAGTCCATATGTAGAGGACAGAATGCACAGAGACACCTGACAACCAAACTAGGGCACAGGGTACCTCAAGATAGCCTTCCGTAGCAGCTAGAGAGAGGAGAGATACTGTGACTCCTTCTAGGGTAGAGGAGATGTATACTGAAACTCACTATAAACTCAGAAGATCACCAGGGGTTGAGACTGAACAGTGATGCAGATCCAATGTGATCAGAGCCGCTTTCAGAAGGTCTCTTATTAACCCCAGAGCACTGTACTTTACTTACTGTGTGCGCTCTCACACACACACACACACACACACACACACACACACACACACACACACACACACACACACACACACATTGTGCAACCAGGGGATGGGGGAGGGAAAGAATAATCTATGATTTATCCTTAGAAAGGAGACTGATGTCTCAGTGCCTATCTTAATTTACACTCATGGAAATGGGCCTATATGGATAGGGCCAAATATCAATGTCTCTAACAGAATAACTTCCAATGGTGGAAATTGAAAGAGAGCACTTGGGAGATTATGGGGAAGTTTTCAAAGCAAAGGTGAGGACACAACAGTTCACCTGATACAAGACTGAATGCAAACAAACAGTTGATGTTATGTGCATTTTACATTTATTGCACTTTTCACAGAATTTGTTGATAACAACATCTGAAAAAAACTCTGGATAGATTCAGTAAGATAATAAGAAAATTAATTGAATGTTGGAGTAGGTGCAAGATAAGAAAAAGGGTTTGAGTGAGATGTCTAACTGGTGTCTCCAAGTGGCCACACACCTCTCCAAACTGTGCACAGTTTCTAAGTCATTTCAATGCACTTTTATGACTCAAGGAAAGAGCATTCAATGATAAGGTGTTTTTAGCTCTCCTAGCTTGCCATTGAGGAACTGAAGCAAGCACACTTGTTTTTTTTGTACACAATCCAAATAAGTTCCATTAAAAATCGCAACCTGGTTCAGGTGGGCATCATTTGAAAAGTAGCAGTGCGTGGGTAATATCACTGGGGAAGCCAAGCCCATGACACTATTTTTTTTTTGCCGCGCCAGGACCATTCACAGTTGAGTTTGATCAGTTTAGCTCAATGCTGATTCACAATTTTTTTTATATTTTTGTCAAGGGAGGCCAGATGCTCGCTGGCTTCCCTTGCCTTCAATGCTACGGGCGGCAACAATGTCATACTCGTTTGGACCATACAGCATCAGATACAGTACATTTGGAAAGTATTCAGAACCCTTCACTTATCCGCAAGTTACAGCCTTATTCTAAAATGAATTAAATGGGTTGTTGTCCTGTTGGAAAGTGAACCTTCGCCCCCAGTCTGAGGTCCTAAGCACTCTAGAGCAGGTTTTCATCAAGGATGTCTGTGTACTTTGTTCCGTTTATCTTTCCCCCGATCCTGACTAATCTCCCAGTCCCTACTGCTGAAAAACATCCCCACAGCATGATGCTGCCACCACCATGTTTAACCGTAGGGATTAGAGGTTGACCGATTAATCGGAATGGCCGATTAATTGGGGCCGATTTCAAATTCAATCGGAAATCGGTATTTTTGGACACCAATTTTACATTTTTTTTTTTTACAACTTTATTTAATATTTATTTAACTAGGCAAGTCAGTTAAGAACACATTCTTATTTTCAATGACGGCCTAGGAACAGCCTCGTTCATGGGCAGAACGACAGATTTTCACCTTGTCAGCTCGGGGGATTCAATCTGGCAACCTTACAGTTAACTAGTCCAACGCTCTAACGACCTGCCTCTCATTGCACTCCACGAGGAGACTGCCTGTTACGCGAATGCAGTAAGCCAAGGTAAGTTGCTAGCTAGCATTAAACTTATCTCATAAAAAACAATCAATCATAATCACTAGTTAAACTAGTAATATCATCAACCATGTGTAGTTATCTGGAGTGTCCTGTGTTGCATATAATTGATGCGGTGCGTATCGTTGCTCCAATGTGTACCTAACCATGAACATCAATGCCTTTCTTAAAATCAATACACAGAAGTATATATTTTTTAACCTGCATATTTAGCTAAAAGAAATCCAGGTTGGCAGGCAATATTAACCAGGTGAAATTGTGTCACTTCTCGTGCGTTTATTGCACGCAGAGTCAGTGTATATGCAACAGTTTGGGCCGCCTAATTTGCCAGAATTTTATGTAATTATGACATAACATTGAAGGTTGTGCAATGTAACAGGAATATTTAGACTAATGGATGCCACCCCATAGATAGAATATTTCACTGAAAGAATGAAAGTCTTGTTTTCGAGATGATAGTTTCCGGATTCGGCCATATTATTGACCTAAGGCTCGTATTTCTGTGTATTATTATGTTATAACTAAGTCTATGATTTGATAGAGCAGTCTGACTGAGCGGTGGTAGGTAGCAGCAGGCTCGTAAGCATTCATTCAAACAGCACTTTCGTGCGTTTTGCCAGCAGCTCTTCGTTGTGCGTCAAGCATTGCGCTGTTTATGACTTCAAGCCTATCAACTCCCGAAATTAGGCTTGTGTAACCGATGTGAAATGGCTAGCTAGTTACCGGGGTGCGCGCTAATAGCGTTTCAAACATCACTCGCCCTGAGACTTGGAGTAGTTGTTCCCCTTGCTCTGCATGGGTAACGCTGCTTCGAGGGTGGCTGTTGTCGTTGTGTTCCTGGTTTGAGCCCAGGTAGGAGCGAGGAGAGGGACGGAAGCTATACTGTTACACTGGCAGTACTAAAGTGCCTATAAAGAACATCCAATAATCAAAGGTTAATGAAATACAAATGGTATAGAGAGAAATTGTCCTATTATTACTATAATAACTACAACCTAAAACTTCTTACCTGGGAATATTGAAGACTCCTGGTAAAAGGAACCACCAGCTTTCATATGTTCGCATGTTCTGAGCAAGGAACTTAAACATTAGCTTTCTTACATGGCATATATTGCACTTTCACTTTCTTTTCCAACACTTTGTTTTTGCATTATTTAAACCAAATTGAACATGTTTCATTATTTATTTGAGGCTAAATTGATTTTATTGATGTATTATATATTAAGTTAAAATAAGTGTTCATTCAGTATTGTTGTAATTGTCATTATTACAATTTTTTTTTTTTAAATAGGCCGATTAATCGGTATCGTTTTTGTTTTGGTTCTCCAATCGGTATCGGGGTTGAAAAATCATAATCGGTCGACCTCTAGTAGGGATGGTATTGGCCAGGTGATGAGCAGTGCTTGGTGTTCTCCAGTTCTTTGTCACCTCCCTGACCAAAGCCTTTCTTCCCCGAAAGCTCCGTTCTTGGGGACCTTCAATGCTGCAGACACTTTTTTGGCACCCTTCCCCAGATCTCTGACACAATCCTGTCTCGGAGCTCTACGGACAAATCCTTCAACCTTTCGGCTCGCTTTTTGCTATGACATGCACTGTCAACAGTGCGCCTTTCCAAATCATGTCCAATCAATTTAATTTACCACAGTTGTACTCCAATCAAGTTGTAGAAACTCCCAAGGATGAGCAATGGACACAGGATGCACCTGAGCTCAATTTCGAATCATAGCAATGTGTCTGAATACTTACATAAACAAGGTATTTATGTTTTTTATATTTACTAAATTTGCAGAAATGTCTAAAAACCTGTTCTCACTTTGTCATTATGGGGTATTGTGTGTAGATTGATGAGGAAATGTTTTAACTAATCATTTTTAGAAGGCTGTAATGTAACAAAATATGGAAAAAGTGAAGGGGTCAGAATACTTTCCGAATGCACTGTAGACTGCTTACACAAAGAGCGGCAGAAGGGCGCTGTTTCACTCACGTAGATGCTTTCTCCTGTGAAATGCATTCAGCCTCTTGCGAACTGAAGGAAAATTATGAAGAAAAAAAAAGATAAATTATTTGATGTTGAAAAAAAAAGTGGGTTCAATTTTGTTTTTATTTATTTATTTCACCTTTATTTAACCAGGTAGGCTAGTTGAGAACAAGTTCTCATTTACAACTGCGACCTGGCCAAGATAAAGCATAGCAGTGTGAACAGACAACAACACAGAGTTACACATGGAGTAAACAATTAACAAGTCAATAACACAGTAGAAAAAAAAGGGGAGTCTATATACAATGTGTGCAAAAGGCAATATTGCAGATTAACACTGGATTGATAAATGATCATGTACAGGTAGAGATATTGGTGTGCAAAAGAGCAGAAAAGTAAATAAATAAAAACTGTGGGGATGTGGTAGGTGAAAATGGGTGGGCTATTTACCAATAGATTATGTACAGCTGCAGCGATCGGTTAGCTGCTCAGATAGCTGTTTGAATATATGCCACTGCATTGTAAAGCTTGTTCTGTTGCCAACATGGCTACCTAAGTTATAAACTATGTTAGGCTTTCAAAAGGCACTTTAGGCAAACAGATTGTAATTTTGGTGTGCTTACAATGGAGTTGTGAGTGCATTCAAGTACGTGTTCCGCAGTTAATTGTCTCCACAATATGACAAACCTTTTTTGTCTGTTATCTAGGCTTGGGCGGTATCTAAATTTTCATATCGTCCTTCTCTCATCCTGGGATTTGCGGAATTTCCCGCATAACACACAAAGGGGCGCTAAAATCACAAGAAAAACTCATTGGGTCTCTATTACCAGAATGCTAACAAAATTAGCACAAACTAACAGCAAAAATCACAGTGTGTTAGTTAAATGCTAACAAGCGAAAAAAAGGGAGAACAGGGAGAAAATTGTAAAGGTAACTCACCTAGAGCTCTGACTTCTGGCAGAAAGTCATTATAAGATATCTGATGGCAAACACTTAGTAGTGAATTGTATACAAGTGTAACTCCATCACTTCATGTGTGCCGCACAACAGAGACTCGCTGATAGATATAGAACGCTATGGACACACCAGCTTCTGGTTTCTCCCGTTGTGCTATTTACAAACAAACGTGTGATTAGCTCAACTGTTTTGGGGAGGTATAGTAAACTTCAAATGTAAAATAATGTGACACGTGAAATTGCATTTACATTACAATAGTTTTAAGAAAGCATAAACAAATGAAGAAACTTTTTTTATCTCCTAATGTATTGCACATGTTGACTAGATATTAACTTAAAAAGTAGCTACAAAGTAGCTACAAATATTAAAATTTATTGCAACATTTCAATTAAATAGTTTTGACTGTATTGGAAAGCTCATGGGTGTGTGGTTTGCTTGTATGACATCGAAGTGGTATTTATTATAGTCCTCAACATCTAATCTTTCAGAACACATTGACTCCTCTCGATTTACAGAATTTCCCTCACTCAGACAACAAATGTGCAAAAGTAGCCCATTTAGTGGGAGGGACGGCGGCATCATCTTGTCACAGTGCTCAAGTTTATTACTGCTGTCAATCAAAGCCCATACAGCGCTGTGAGGCGGAAAACCTGAGCTCTGACGTCATGTATAGCATGTTAATGTAAGCCACTGCATTCAAATTTAGGCGCTTATCAATGACAAATGTTTATACAGGTAGTCTGGAGAAGCCAGTCGAAACAACTTGCCTAAAAGCCAGAGAATAATGTCGGGTTGGGTTATAGGGGGAATCCTTGACAACAAACTAACGGAAGAGTGGAACACAAAACAAACTCTGCTGCTCCAAGCAATATTCTATTTTTCAATGCGTAAGAGGAGATAATAGGTTTGCAAATGGTCGGAAACTTTCCGGTAAATTTCCAGAATTTTCCCGGACATTTTCCATGCGAAGTTAAGACATGGAATTTGGGGAATTTTTGCTTAAATTAATTTAAAAAAAGTTAGCTTATAACAGTGAACCTTTTTTGTGGGATACACAAGGCAATTCTAGGTCTTGTGGCATATTTTGGTTAAACTATCCCCAATTCAATGGAATTGGAACCCTGCGCCATCGTGCATACATTTATTTTGTTCCCCCACACCAAACGAGACCACGTGTTAAAATATCAAAACAAACTCTGAACCAATTACATTAATTTGGGGACAGGTCGAAAAGCATTAAACTTTTTGGGCAATTTAGCTAGCTAGCTTGCTATTGCTAGCTAATTTGTCCTGGGATATAAACATTGAGTTGTTATTTTACCTGAAATGCACAAGGTCCACTACTCCCGACAACTAATCCAAACATATAACGGTGAACCGAATTGTTTCTAGTCATTTCTCCTCCTTCTAGGCTTTTTCTTCTCTTGACTTCATATTGCGATTGGCATTTCATAAATTAGGTGCTTTACCGCCACTGACCTTGTTTGTCTTTCAGTCACCCACGTGGGTATAACCAATGAGGAGATGGGAGAGGCAGAACTTGCAGTGTGATCTGCATCACAAATAGAACAGACTTCTATTTTAGCCCTTGGCAACACAGACGCTCCTTGGCACGCAAGCAGCGTGGGTGCAATAAATATATTTTTTAAATAAATCATTTTTGTGTTTTATTTCACCTTTTTTTAACCATGTAGGCTAGTTGAGAACAAGTTCTCATTTACAACTGCGACCTGGCCAAGATAGAGCAAAGCAGTGCGACACAAACAACAGTTACACATGGAATAAACAAACATGCAGTCAATAATACAATAGAGGAAGTCTGTATACAGTGTGTGCAAATGAGGTAGGATAAGGGGGGTGAGGCAATAAATAGACCATAGTGGCAAAATTATTACAGTATGGCAAATTAAACACTGGGGTGATAGATGTGCAGAAGATGAGTGTGCAAGTAGTGGTACTGGGGTGCAAAGGAGCTAAATAAATAAAATAAATAACAATATGGTGATGAGTTAGTTGGGTGGGCAATTTACAGATGGCTATGTACAGGTGCAGTGATCTGTGAGCTGCTCTGACAGCTGGTGCCGAAAGCTAGTGAGGGAGATATGAGTCTCCAGCTTCAGTGATTTTTGGAGTTCGTTCCAGTCATTGGCAGCAGAGAACTGGAAATAAAGGCCGAAGGAGCAATTGGCTTTGGGAGTGACCAGTGAAATATACCTGCTGGAGCTTGTGCTGCGGGTGGGTGCTGCTATGGTGACCAGTGAGCTGAGATAAGGCGGGGCTTTAACCTAGCAACGATTTATAGATGACCTGGAGCCAGTGGGTTTGGCGACGGATATGAAGCGAGGGCCAGCCAACGAGAGCATACAGGTGGCAGTGGTGGGTAGTATATGGGGCTTTGGTTACAAAACGGATGGCACTTTGATAGACTGCATCCAATTTGCTGAGTAGAGTGTTGGAGGCTATTTTGTAATGACATCGCCGAAGTCAAGGATCGGTAGGATAGTCAGTTTTACTAGAGTATGTTTGGCAGCACGAGTGAAGTATCGTTTTTTGCGAAATAGGAAGCCGATTCTAGATTTAAATTTGGATTGGAGATGCTTAATGTGAGTCTGGAAGGAGAGTTTACAGTCTAACCAGACACCTAGGTATTTGTTGTCGTCCACGTCAGAACCATCCAGAGTAGTGATGCTGTAAGGGTGGGTAGGTGTGGGCAGCGATCGGTTGAAGAGCATGAATTTAGTTTTGCTTGCATTTAAGGGCAGTTGGAGGCCACTGAAGGAGAGTTGTATGGCATTGAAGCTCGTCTAGAGGTTAGTTAACTTCTTATGGCTGGGGGCAGTATTGAGTAGCTTGGATGAATAAGGTACCCAGAATAAACTGCCTACAACTCAGGCCCAGTTGCTAATATATGCATATTATTCGTAGATTTGGATAGAAAACACTGAAGTTTGTAAAACTGCTTGAATGATGTCTGAGTATAACAGAACTATATTGCAGGCAAAAACCCGAGAATAAAATCCAACCATGAAGTGGGAAATCTGAGGTTTGTAGATATCTAATATACAGCGTCTTTGGCGTCATATTGCACGTCCTAAGGCTTCCACTAAATGTCAACAGTCTATAGAACCTTGTTTGATGCTTCTACTGTGAATAATGAGGGAAGGAGAGCTCTTTGAGTCAGGTGTCTGGCATGAGCTGATCACGCGCGTTCACGTGAGTGCGACCTGCTTTCCATCGCATTTCTGAAGACAAAGGAATTCTCCGGTTGAAACATTATTGAAGATTTATGTAAAAAAAATCCTAAAGATTGATTCTATACATCGTTTGGCATGTTTCTACGAACTGTAATGGATTTTAAAAACTTTTCTTTCTGACTGGCTCGTCATCAATTTGTATTTTGGAACTAAACGCGCGAACAAAAAGGAGGTATTTGGACATAAATTATGGACGTTATCGAACAAAACAAACATTTATTGTGGAACTGGGATTCCTGGGAGTGCATTCTGATGAAGATCAAAAGTTAAGTGAATATTTATAATACTATTTCTGACTTCTTGACTCCACAACATGGCTGTATGGCTTGTTTGGGCTCTGTACTCAGATTATAGCATGGTGTGCTTTTTTCGTAAAGTTTTTTCGAAATCTGACACAGCGGTTGCATTAAGGAGAAGTTTATCTAAAGTTCCATGTATAATACTTGTATCTTTTATCAATGTTTATTATGAGTATTTCGGTAAATTGATGTGGCTGTCTGCAAAACCACCGGATGTTTTGAAGGCAAAACATTACTGAAAATAACACGCCAATGTAAACTAAGATTTTTGGATATAAATATGAACTTTATCAAACAAAACATACATGTATTGTGTAACATGAAGTCCTGCGACTGTCATCTGATGAAGATCAAAGGTTAGTGAGTCATTTTATCTCTATTTCTGATTTTTGTGACTCCTCTCTTTGGCTGGAAAAGTGTTTTTCTGTGACTAGGTACTGACCAAACAATTGTTTGGTGTGCTTCCGTCGTAAAGCCTTTTTAAGATCTGACTCTGTGGCTGGATTTACAACAAGTTTATCTTTAAAATGGTGTAAATACGTGTATGTTTGAGGAATTTTAATTATGAGATTTCTGTTTGAATTTGGCGCCCTACACTTTCGCTGGCTGTTAACAGGATCTCAGCCATAAGAAGTTAATTCCGACCACCTATCTAGAGCCATGCTAACTAAACGCACTTTTACTAACCAGCACATGTTCAATTCCGAACACCTATCTAGCGCCATGCAGTGTCTAAAGGGCCAGAAGTGTCCAAACGGCCAGAAGTATACAGAATGGTGTCATCCGCATAGAGGTGGATCAGAGAATCACCAGCAGCAAGAGCATCATCATTGATGTACACAGAGAAAAGAGTCGGCCTGAGGATTGAACCCTGTGGCACCCCCATAGAGACTGTCAGAGGTCCGGACAACAGGCCCTCCGATTTGACACACTGAACTCTGTCAGACAAGTAGTTGGTGGCTAGGCAGTCATTTGAGAAACCAAGGCAGTCTGCCGATAAGAATATGGTGATTGACAGAGTCGAAAGCCTTGGCCAGGTTGAGGAATACAGCTGCACAGTATTGTCTCTTATCGATGGCGGTTATCATTTAGGACCTTGAGCGTGGCTGAGGTGCACCCGTGACCGGAAACCAGATTGCATAGGGGAGAAGGTACGGTGGGATTCTAAATGGTCGGTGATCTGTTTGTTAACTTGGCTTTCGAAGACCTTAGAAAGGCAGGGTAGGATAGATATAGGTCTGTAGCAGTTTGGGTCGAGTGTCTCCCCCTTTGAAGAGGGGGATGACCGTGGCAGCTTTCCAATCTTTGGGGATCTCAGATTATTTGAAAGAGGTTGAACAAGCTAGTAATAGGGGTTGCAACAATTTCGGCAGATAATTTTAGAAAGAGAGGATCCAGATTGTTTATCCCAGCTGATTTGTAGGGGTTCAACGTTTGCAGCTCTTTCAGAACATCCTCTATCTGGATTTGGGTGAAGAAGAAATGGGGAGGCTTGGGCAAATTGCAGTGAAGGAGGTCGGGGAAGCCAGGTGGAAAGCATGACCAGCCGTGGAAAAATGCTTATTGAAATTCTCATTTATTGCGGATTTATCAGTGGTGACAGTGATTCCTAGCCTCATTGCAGTGGGCAGCTGGGAGGAGGTGCTTTTATTCTCCATGGATTTTACAGTGTCCCAGAACTTTTTGGAGTTAGTGTTACAGGATGCAAATTTCTGTTTGAAAAAGCTAGCCTTTGCTTTCCTAACTGCCTGTGTATATTGGTTCCTAACTTCCCTGAAAAGTTGCATATCGCGGGGGCTATTCAATGCAAATGCAGTACGCCACAGGATGTTTTTGTGCTGGTCAAGGGCAGTCAGGTCTGGAGTGAACCACGGGCTATATCTGTTCCTGGTTTAAAAAAAATTTGAACGGAGCATGCTTATTAAAGATGGTGAGGTAAGCACTTTTTAAGAACAACCAGGCGTCCTCTACTGACGGAATGAGGTCAATATCCTTCCAGGATACCCGGGCCAGGTCTATTAGAAAAGCCTGCTCGCGGAGGGCAGGTTGGTTAGGATGATATCTATGCAGGTGCCTGTGTTTACGGATTTGGGGTTATACCTGGTGGGTTCATTGATAATTTGTGTGAGATTGAGAGCATCAAGCTTAGATTGCAGGATGGCCGGGGTGTTAAGCATGTCCCCACAGCTGGAGGCAGAAGGTGGTCTATAGCAAGCGGCAACGGTAAGAGACTTGTTCCTGGAGAGGTGGATTTTTAAAAGTAGAAACTCAAATTGTTTGGGCACAGACCTGGATAGTAAGACAGAACTCTGCAGGCTATCCCTGCAGTAGATTGCAACTCCGCCCCCTTCGGCAGTTCTATCTTGTCAGAAAATGTTATTGTTAGGGATGTAAATTTCAGTGAATAGAATAATATAGATTTCTAAATGTATTTTGCGAAGCGAGCGGTGTAGTCAGCCCGTACTACACTGTCTGAGCCAAGGACTACATGCTTTCTGGTAAAATTTGATTACAATCCTGGATGGGGTGAATATATTTTATATGACATATATGACAGTTGAAGTCAGAAGTTCACATACACCTTAGCCAAATACATTTAAACTCAGTTTTCACAATTCCTGACATTTAATTCGAGTAAGAATACCCTGTTTTAGGTCAGTTTGGATCACCACTTTATTTTAAGAATGTGAAATGTCAGACTAATAGTAGAGAATGATTTATTTCAGCTTTTATTTCTTTCATCACATTCCCAGTGGGTCAGAAGTTTACATACACTCAATTCGTATTTGGTAGCATTGCCTTTAAATTGTGTAACTTGAGTCAAATGTTTCGGGTAGCCTTTCACAAGCTTCCCACAATAAGTTGGGTGAATGTTGTTCTTAAGCCATTTTTTCACAACTTTGAAGTATGCTTTGGGTCATTGTCCATTTGGAAGACCCATTTGCGACCAAGCTTTAACCTCCTGACTGAGGTCTTGAGATGTTGCTTCAATATATCCACATAATTTAATACCTCATGATGCCATCTATTTTGTGAAGTGCACTAGTCCCTCCTGCAGCAAACACCCCACAACACGATGCTGCCACCCCGAAGCTTCACGGTTGGGATGGTGTCCTTTTTCCTCCAAACACCTTACTTAAATTATGTAAATTAGCCTATCAGAAGCTTCTAAAGCCATGACATCATTTTCTGGAATTTTCCAACCTGTTTAAAGGCACAGTCAACTTAGTGTATGTAAACTTCTGACCCACTGGAACTGTGATACAGTGAATTATAAGTGAAATAATCTGTCTGTAAACAATTGTTTGAAAAATTACTTGTCATGCACAAATGAGATGTCCTAACCGACTTGCCAAAACTATAGTTTGTTAACAAGAAATTTGTGGAGTGGTTGAAAAATGAGTTTAATGACTCCAACCTTAGTGTATGTAAACTTCTAACTTCAACTGTACATTATTTGTTGTTAACTAGTAAATAGTAGCCTACAGCAAAATGTGTTTCTAACTGTGTTTCTAACCTGTTTCCATACATGTTTCATTTTAAAACATTTATCTTACAAAGGAGTTGTTTGATCTAACTGTTTAACTATTTATCTGCACATGGAATTGTATTTCTTTTTTTGTACTCTTTTCTAATCTTTACAGGAAAATAACACGGGCATTATCTGATGTGTGGAGACATTTCATTGCAGCAAATGTAGGAAAATAAAAGGTGTACATTTGCAAATACTGTGCCAAATCATATGTGAAGATTGCAACAAAATGCAGAACCATCTGGTTAAGTGCATACATTTCCCTCAGCGCAACCTCTGAAAAAAAAGTCCCTTTACTTCTATTGGAGGTGAAAATTATGAATCAGACACCTTATCGATAGCAACAGCTCATGGTCCTCCTGGAATCAGACGTTTTTGTGACTCAATGGAGGAACGTAGTCAGATAAATGCTGATGAATGTCTTGCTTGAGCTGTGCATGTAACTGGTTCACCTCTGATGCTCACAGGCAATGTGTCTTGGATGAGATTTCTGGACGTTCCTCGCCCAGCATATACCGCTCCAACCAGACATGCTTCATCTACTAATTTGCTGGATGTAGAGTTCAACAGAGTTCAAGTGAAGGTCATGCAAATCATAGAGAAAGCAGACTGTATTCAATCATCTCTGATGGGTGGTCGAATGTTTGTGGGCAAGGAATAATTAATTACATCATCTCCACCCCTCAACCAGTATTCTACAAGAGCACAGACACAAGGGACAACAAACACACCAGTCTCTACATTGCAGATGAGCTGAAGGCAGTCATCAATGACCTTGGACCACAGAAGGTATTTGCACTGGTGACAGACAATGCTGCGAACATGAAGGCTGCTTGGTATAAATGGTTAAGTATGTGAAGGGTCATCAAGTTATAACAGCAATCTACCTCACCAAGCAAAGTGAGAAGAATAAGAGCACTACATTGAAGCTGCACCGCAACACCCATTGGGGTGGATTTGTCATCATGTTTGACAGTCTCCTGGAGGGGAAGGAGTCTCTCCAAGAAATAGCCATATCACAGTCTGCCAATATTGACAGCCCCATCAAGAGGATCCTCCTGAATTATGTATTTTGGGAGAGAGTGGTAAGTAGCCTGAAACCTATAGCAGTAGCCAATGCAGCGATTGAGGGAGAAAAAATGGCATTCTGTCTGATGTTCAGACTCTGCTTGGAGATGTAAGAGAAGAAATCCGTACTGCCCTGCCCACTTCACTGTTGCTCCAAGCAGAGGAAACTGCAGTTCTGAAATACACCAAAAACAGTGAAGACTTCTGCCTGAAGCCCATACATGCCGCAGCATACATGTTGGACCCCAAGTATACTGGCAAGAGCATCCTGTCTAGTGCAGGGATCAACAAGGCCTATGGTGTCATCACTACCATGTCTCGCCACCTTGGCCTGGATGAGGAAAATGTTCTTGGCAGTCTGGCCAAGTATACTTCCAAGCAAGGGCTTTGGGATGGAGATGTAATATGGCAGTCATGCCAACATCTCATCAGCCACCTGGTGTAAGGGACTTTGTGGATCTGAGGCTCTTTCCCCCGTTGTCTACATCATCCTCCAAATCCCACCAACATCAGCCTCCTCAGAGTGCAACTGGTCCTTGTTTGGGAAAAGCACGCAACAGGCTGACCAATACAAGGGTTGAAAAATTGGTGGCTATCCGGTCAAATTTGAGGCTTTTTGAGCCTGACAACGAGCCATCCTCAACAAGGTTGGAAAGTGACAGTGAAGATAAGGCCTCAGTCTGATGTTCAAGAGGTGGACATTGAGGGGGTCCAGGGAGAAGACATGGAAGCCTGAGAGGAAGACAACCAAAGCTTTGGTTTCTAGACTATGATTTCACAGATGTATGCTGAAAAAGTTTTTGTGAGATGCGATAGATCATTGGGGATCATTCAATATTCCCTTTCTTTTGTTGTTCAGTGAAACCTCCCATGAGAAGAGTCAACTCATTTAATTAAAGTTAAATTTGTGACTAAATTGCTTTAAAATATATATATTGGTTCAGTGAGGATCTCTGAATGGATCTCTGAATGATCCAATGTTGACCTAAATGACTAATGATGATAAATACAATCCACCTGTGTGTAATCAAGTCTCCGTATAAATGCACCTGCACTGTGATAGTCTCAGAGGTCCGTTAAAAGCGCAGAGAGCAGCATGAAGAACAAGGAACACACCAGGCAGGTCCGAGATACTGTTGTGAAGAAGTTTAAAGCCGGATTTGGATACAAAAAGATTTCCCAAGCTTTAAACATCCCAAGGAGCACTGTGCAAGCAATAATATTGAAATTGAAGGAGTATCAGACCACTGCAAATCTACCAAGACCTGGCCGTCCCTCTAAACCTTCAGCTCATACAAGGAGAAGACTGATCAGAGATGCAGCCAAGAGGCCCATGAACACTCTAGATGAACTGCAGAGATCTACAGCTGAGGTGGGAGACTCTGTCCATAGGACAACAATCAGTCGTATATTGCACAAATCTGGCCTTTATGGAAGAGTGGCAAGAAGAAAGCCATTTCTTAAAGAAATCCATAAAAAGTGTCATTTAAAGTTTGCCACAAGCCACCTGGGAGACACACCAAACATGTGGAAGAAGGTGCTCTGGTCAGATGAAACCAAAATTGAACTTTTTGGCAACAATGCAAAACGTTACGTTTGGCGTAAAAGCAACACAGCTCATCACCCTGACCACACCATCCCCACTGTCAAACATGGTGGTGGCAGCATCATGGTTTGGGCCTGCTTTTCTTCAGCAGGGACAGGGAAGATGGTTAAAATTGATGGGAAGATGGATGGAGCCAAATACAGGACCATTCTGGAAGAAAACCTGATGGAGTCTGCAAAAGACCTGAGACTGGGACAGAGATTTGTCTTCCAACAAGACAGTGATCCAAAACATAAAGCAAAATCTACAATGAAATGGTTCAAAAATAAACATATCCAGGTGTTAGAATGGCCAAGTCAAAGTCCAGACCTGAATCCAATCGAGAATCTGTGGAATGAACTGAAAACTGCTGTTCACAAATGCTCTCCATCCAACCTCACTGAGCTCGAGCTGTTTTGCAAGGAGGAATTGAAAAAAAATTATTTCTCTCGATGTGCAAAACTGATAGAGACATACCCCAAGCGACTTACAGCTGTAATCGCAGCAAAAGGTGGCGCTACAAAGTATTAACTTAAGGGGGTTGAATAATTTTGCACGTCCAATTTTTCAGTTTTTGATCTGTTAAAAAAGTTAATATCCAATAAATGTCGTTCCACTTCATGATTGTGTCCCACTTGTTGTTGATTCTTCACAAAAAAAATACAGTTTTATATCTTTTTGTTTGAAGCCTGAAATGTGGCAAAAGGTCGCAAAGTTCAAGGGGGCCGAATACTTTCGCAAGGCACTGTATATCCAATGCATGTAAGAGGGAATAAGATACTTAAAAGAAGCAATATTTGAAACCACTAAAATGGTAAAGCTTTATATATCGATGTAATGTTTATTTCGTAGTGGGCAAAACCCTCAAAAATACTAACCATACTAACCAACCTTGGCTAATGCCTATACTTTACATCAACTTCATAATGAGAAAGTTGGGCATAAAAACATGCTGGGAAAGTTGCTGGGAACATTTAATTAAATTTAAGAGAATGAAACAACCTGTTTGAGCGCAATAAAAATAACTATGGTTAATCAAGGTTAATGCTCATTGTGCATGTATAGAGATAACATAAGATGGTAGAAATAAAAGTAGATGACAGAGAATCTGAGTTGGTGAAGTCTGTGTAGCTCTGTATGCTCTTTGTACAGCAAACACACATGCACAGATAGTTATATATGCGCGCAGGCACACACTCGGTGGTGGGCGAGCCATGCCAGACAGGACAGGAAGTTCTCTGTGACTGTGCCATAGGGGAGGAAGGGGGATGGGTTACAATGTGACACCAGGGCGAGAAACAAGCCTAGCACTCATTTGCTAAAAGACAGCTACAGCACTTAGCACCCAGCAGACAACCCAAACCAGCCACACACACACACACACACACACACACACACACACACACACGTCAGAAAGGTGGAGAGAGGGCAAATAGGGTAGAGGGGGGAGAAGGCAATGTTCAGATGAGAGTTTAACAGGAATATCAACTCACTACCAACAAAACTTTCGATAAAGAGTTAATAATTTATGCATTTTTCCCCAAACATAATTTGTACATTAATGGTATTTTATATATATAAATAAATAGGAGACTAATAAAGCAAGTTGCATTTATCCTCATTAATTGATCTTTAACAAACATACCGTTTTTGTTTGATAGTCCTTTATTCTTTTCTAATGAGAAATAGTAATAGAAATGTTGAATTAATGCATTATGCTAAACACCACGTGACAAATTATCTAAATGTTCTATTGTGTTAATTGAGTCCGGGTGATGCTTTAGTAAACAGGCCTGTTTAATTAAAGAAAGGTAAGAGAAACCAGGGACTAGCCAGCCAGCTGTATAATAATTCTGTGGAATAATCAACAAATTATTCTCAGGTTGAAAGAGTCGAGATTTGGCATCACATCCACTAGTAACAATCTTTTTAAACACGCCACATTCTGCTGTTTATAACATTAGAAATGCATCCATTCTCTATTTACTGCAAATGAAGGCAGACAAACAGAGAAGGGGAAGAGGAGGAGGGGAGTACGGTGACGCAGCAGGTGGGTTAACATTTCGCCTGGCATGTCAACCACAGAGAGCTGGCGGGTGGAGAGAAAAGGAAAGAGAGTAGAGGGGAGAGAGAGAGTTAGCGCCCAGACTGTGTCTGCAATGGAGCGTCTGTCTGGCTCCCAAAGGAGGGAGGGAAGTCGTGACACCCAGGGAGGCACTGAGCCTTAGTGCGGGCAGGACAGACGTGGGTGGGGAGAAACCTTATCTTGGGTGAGGCTAGGCAGACGTCCCCCCCTCAGGCTATGGCCTCCCATGCTGTTCATTAGCTCTGTGCCCACTGACATTTTCCCCACGTCACACACAGCCCACGGGGCCAATGACACCAATTAGGACCATCCACACCCACTCACACACACTCATTGCCTGACAGACACCACACACACACGCTGAAAGACAGATGGATGGGTGGACAGAAAGACATGCACGTACCCACATAACCCCACTCCCTCCCTCCATCCCATCTCACCTGTAACATATTGAGTAGTAATGATCTAAACTTGGTCCCCTCCACCATGAACAGGGCCATCTTGTCACAGAGTCTGGCCGCGGAAGCGGCGAAGCTTCTGTCGCTGAGGGCCTTGCCATAGATAGTAGAGACGATCTGGGCCAGGCTCTCCTCTGACTGGGTCGAGGTCTGGGCCTCCTCCATGAAGGAGCTGAGCAGGCCGTCCACCCCGGCACTGTTGTTCCTCATGCTGTTCAGGATCTCCAGCAAGCGGTCCATGCGGCTCCGCTGGGGGCCCGCTGGGGACACGATCGCCTCCTCCTGGAAGACACCCGATGAAGGGTGGCGGTTAAAAAACAACTTGTGTATGTAGTAGGTAACACTTTATTTAGATAGTCTGTTGAGCGTTAATAGGTGGATTATCAACATGTCATTGTCAACTGCATATCCGTGGACTTTAAACAACGAATAGTGTTAACGACTACTGTACTATAGAAAGCGTGTGGTCTTGATACTGTATCTCTGTGTCCTTACTGCACTAACAGTATTCAAGCTGACAACATGCTAGCTTTCTATAGCAAATAGAGGTTTAACCAAACAACAGGGGAGTTGTTCCATGTCATTTCAGTAAGCCATGTCTGTATGGAAGTTGTTTAGACTGGCTTCTGAATAGTTTTTATAGTTAGAAACAGATAAGATGAGCTTTCCTGCAACATTATTTTGCTTAAATTTTATTAGATCGCTTGAGAAATTGCACCCAAAA